>NC_058404.1:56784727-56852079 GCF_002201575.2 Neomonachus schauinslandi
AAAGTATATATAATAAAATATACAATAATAAAAATATATAATATAATATAATTTGTAATATAAATGTGTTAGAGCAAGCATTCTAACTCCAAAAATCTGGACTTAGAGTGCATGTTTTCCACCACTCACCATGTAAGCTTCTTAATCTCTACATTTAAAGCTCAAAGATAGGTTAATATTAGTATTGGATAATTTTAATTTGTACATACTTAGGAATTACTGAGTCCTTAAGTGGTCTCAAACTCACACCCTGTTTTGAGGACCTCAAATATATAATATTTGCCCTAAATGCCAGAAGGTAGTAGGTCGTTATAAAATTCACCTATTAAAAGGTATTTATTACATTCTAATAAAATATACATAGGAAGAAAGTAGGTGACTTCTAAGCAGTTGTAAGTTTTTATTTGGTGATTTCACCAAGATTTTGTTTTCATTTTTATTACCTTACAAGTGCTCATGAGACACATGAAATATATGTTTTATGTTCCATAAAATTAACACAGAATGGCAACAGAAGGCTATTACTTGGGGGAAGGAAACTTTCTCGTGAACAAAGATATAAAACACAAATGTGGAAGACACTTCACACACGACCTTAAATCTGTGATCATTTACTGAAAAAAAAACAAGAAAACAACAGACAAAACAAAACAAAGCAAACAACCCCCCCCCAAAAAAAGAAAACTTATACTTAGGTAAATACTATCCTTCGCAGAATCAGTTAGTCTCATTATACCTATATAGAAGGAAATTTAATTATGGGATTTATTCCACTAAGTCAAAACAGAATTCAAAAATAGGAAGACTAATCTTTTAAGAAATAATGCTAAGAACCTGGAAAGCTTTGGAAAGAAATCCTGAGATTACCAGTAAATAGCATCCCTCACTTGATTAAATTGTTCTTTTTAATAATGGAAGTATTTCTTCTGTCAACATGAGCGACTAAAGAATTTTAGAAAAATCACTTTTAAGAAAAACAAGAATTCTTATAATAAAGCCATTGTCCAAAGGTAAGCAAGTATAATGCACTATTTAAAAACAATTTGGAGACTCTATGAAATTCACATAGGATGTAATAGCCATTTCCTAAATAGTTATTATATTCTAAAGAAAAGATTATTCACTTTTCCAAAGGCTTTTTTATGACCTATCAACAATTTGTTCTCTGGATCCAGATTTCTGCCTCATAAACCTAATGTGACAGAACATCTTGCTTTAGTCTTTTGCTCATGTTTTTTCTACACATTCATTAAATTTGTTTATAAAATGCAAGTAAGAGATTTCCTTTATTATAAAAATATATTAAGTTGCTTTAGGGATGTTTTATAAATAATCCTTAGTATATTTTAGGTGAAATATTATGTCACAAATTATCTTAAACTTTCATATTGACCTCAAAACCAATTTAAGCTGAAAGAATCTTAGAAAATTTCTCTGGAAGTCTATCATTCTGTTTGAATTAATTAACATTCTTTATAAATATACAACTTTTTCTATGCTAAATAACATCCTGTTTTACTTGGTTAAATCAAAGAGTTAAATTTGAGAAGAGGAGAACACAATCACCAATTATTTTTTCTTGCTTTCTCAGATTAAGCTTTGTAGTCAAACTAGTACAAGTACTACTGTCTGGTAGTTCTCAAATTACAAATCACAAAATATTTTGTGGTTTTTTTGTGCAGAATATTAGCATATATATACTTGACTCTTGGGCATTTGGTTTACTAGCAACATTAGGGTAGAATGTGGGTAACATAATCCAGAAATGAAAGTTTCTTTTTTTTTTTTTTAAGATTTTATTTATTTATTTCAGAGAGAGAGAGAGAGAGCGTGCACAAGCATGAGTAGGGAGAAGGGCAGAGGGAGAAGCAGACTTCCCGCTGAGCAAGGAGCCCAACAGGAGGCTGGGGCTCAATACCAGGATTCTGGGATCATGACCTGACCTGAGCCTAAGGCAGATGCATAACGGACTGAGCCACGCAAGTGCTCCAGAAATGACAGTTTCAAATGTAATATAACACTATGGAGGAGATAAAATGGAGTTCAAAATATACAGATTGAAAAAAAAAAGAAGTACTTAATTGATAGAAGCTACACTTTATACATTCAGTAATTGGCTTTGTGATAACATGCCTGATACTGAAAAGCCAAAGAAAAAAATCTTAAAATAAATACATGCAACTTATTAAAGTCCTCTTAACTTATTCAATTAATTTGCTTATTAAGGGGGAAAATAAAACATGATTTTTAGTTCATATTGAATCTTTTTTAAAATTTTTCCATGGGAACCCATTGAAGTGTTAATTGTGTTCTAAGTTAATCATGTGAATAACATGAACATTTAGCTTAAAATGACTCCCAACTTGGCCCCCAAACAGTGTGACCTATCTATATTTTTTTTTAAAGATTTTTTATTTATTTATTTGACAGAGAGAGACACAGCAAGAGAGGGAACAGAAGCAGGGGGAGTGGGAGAGGGAGAAGCAGGCTTCCAGCTGAGCAGGGAGCCCAATGCGGGGCTCGATCCCAGGACCCTGGGATCATGACCTGAGCTGAAGGCAGACGCTTAACGACTGAGCCACCCAGGCGCCCCAATGACCTATCTATTTTTATATTCAACTATTTATACATCTCTATATTTATACATTTACAGTCCTACATTTATATAACTTTATGTATCTCTTTCTCTATCTAAATATATATATGTAACTATATCTATCATCAATATCACTATGCTACATGTGTCCACAGGCTCCATCTCTATCTCTAGCTCTATTTTTATAGTAGTTTATTTTCCCCAAGACATACTTACTTGAAGACACACATCAGGTCAAAATAATGATGATAAATCAAATCTGTATTTCCCTGGCTCTAATTGTACCCATCCCATAAAAACACTAGCTTCCTCAAATTTCTCTCAATTAGTTTAGGGATCCCTTAGGGAGTATATTCTATTTATACAAGGAATGCACCTTTGATGACAGTGGCATTTGTGATTTTTTCATCTTGCAGAGCTATAAGAAAATACATCTCTTATGCCTGTGACACTTCAAAGCTGCAAACACAACCATTTAAAAACCTAATGTCCTTGCTCACTCGTATTTTTCCATTCTGAATATAGGCTATGTAAGCCATTATGAGATCACTATATATTTTGTAGAATTTATAGTTGTATCACTATGTATTTTGTAGATTTATACAAATCATAAATAGGGAAGCCCCTGGGTGGTGCATTTGGTTAACCATCCAACTCTTGGTTTTGGCACAGGTTGTGATCTCAGGGTCGTGAGATCGAGCCCCACACTGGGCTCCAAGCTCAGCAAGGAGTACAAGTAGTCTGCTAAAGTTTCTCTCTCCCTCTCCCTCTGCCCCTCTGCTAGTTCATTCTCTTTCTCTCTAAAATAAATAAATAAATATTTAAAAAAATCATAAATAGGGAATAAATGTTCTGTTTCCCATTTAGGGAATGCTAATTAATGTATAAAGTATTCAGTATTCAGCCTGTCTTCTTATTATAATACTTCAAAGAAATTTTACAAATCAACTTTATTAAGGTACAATTTGCATTCAATAAAATTTTCCCATTTTAAATGTAGTTTGATGAGTTTTGGCATATGTATAAACCTATGCGTTTTAGTCTGCTAAGGTGTCATAAGAAAATACCGCAGACTGGATGGTAGAAATTTATTTCTCACAGTTCTGGAGACTGGAAGTCCAAGATCAAGGTGTCAGCAGGTTTTTTTTCTCTTGAAGGGTCTCTCCTTGGTTTGCCTATGGCAATCTTCTCTTTGTGTACTCATATAGCCTTTTTTGTCCTTATATGGCCTTTCTTTCCATATGTACCCCTGGAATCTCTTCCTTTTCATATAAGCATGCTAGTCCTATCTGATAAGGGCCCCATCCTTAAATGACCTCACTTAGCCTTAATTACTGCTTTAAAGACCCTATGTCCAAATATAGTCACATTGTGGGTTATGGCTTCAACATATGAATTTTAAAGAAACAAAATTCAGTCCATAACACCATATGACAACCATCATAATCTAAAAAACCATCCCATTAATGTAAAAAGTTTTCTTAGGTTTATAATTTCAATCAAGCACCCGCTCAACCCTGGTCCCAGACAATCACTGCCATTTCTAGAATTTCATATGAAGAAATCACTGAGTGTATACTCTTGTGGTCTCATTTCTTTAACTTTATATTCATTTATGTTTTTGCAATCTATCCATATTTTTGCTTCTCTGTTGGGGAGTATTATGATGTATATACCACAATTTATTTATTGATCTATTGATAGATATTTGGGTATTTTCTAGTTTGTTACTAATATGAATAAAGCTTCTATGAATGTTTATGCATAAATCTTTAGGTGGATATAAGCTTTTATGTCTATTGCATTTAATACCTAGTATTTGTGGGTCAGATGGTTAGCATATGTTTAATGTGTGGTTGATGTGTATTGAGTATGTGATTAATACATGCTTAAATTTATAAATAAATCAGGTTGCTAAAATGTTTTTCAAAGCCGCTGCACTATTTTGCCCACTTTTAAAAAAAGAGTCTCAATTTCAAATAAAGTTAACTTTGCACATTTGTTAAAAATCATTTGACTATAGATGTACATATGTGTTGATTTATATATGGCTTCTTTATTTTTTAGATTGATGTATATATTTATTTTTATGCCAATACCAGAATAGCTTATTCATTTTTATAGAACATCTTTTATGATAATATAAGTTATCTTTTACTCAAAATTTATTGACTATTACACATCATTTGTATTACCATGGAAAAGTTAGACTCAGATTGTCAATTTCTATTTAAAAAGCCTGAAGACAATTTTCATTGGAATTGTGTTAAATATATAGATGAATTCGAGGAAGAATTCCTATCCAAAGAATATTGAGTCTTCCAATCCAGAAAATGGCACCTTTTTCACTTATTTAGATCTTTTTAAATTTCTCTCACAAAAAGGTAGTTGGAAAAGAAAGGACTATTTTAATACCCTTACCAGATACTTATGGCTATGTTTCTTTGATACTATGCCAAAAGTAGGCAGGGGTAGTTACTTAAAGTTTAGTTGCAGTGTGTAATCTGAAAACATATAAATGAATCTTTTATATCTTATTATATTAAAATCCATTGATCTACATTGCACTTTGAGTAGAATTTTTTTAATCATGTGTAATTGTGTAACATCATGCACTGGCCATTCAGAAAATGTTGGTTCGCTGCATAATGCAGATTTTCCAAATGTTGACACATTTTATTCCATGATATTTTGGGAAAGCAATGTACCACAGACCTCTTGCACTTGTACACACCATGCTTAGTATGTAAAAATTTCAAGGCTATGACCTCAAGTTCTATTATGCAAACCACTTCTCATGGTTGTTTATGCAGGTGGAAATAGAAGTGAGGTAAGGAATAACAAAAATGTGTCACATAGTATCACATAATATTTAGGGAATATATCACAGTGAATTCTGTAAGTTCAGCACTCCTTTTCTGTGGTGGACTTACACATCTTGTGGTGTGACTATGTTGATACTTCTACTATTCTTCTATTGTGTCTGAGGCAGCAGTCTCACGTCTTCTGTCAATATCCATGAAGTGTGTGAAGCTAACTACTAGCTTACATAGTTATTTTGGTAAATCTCCTGCTTCCACCTCGCCTTTGCGTTGTCAAAATTACTAAAATAGGGTGAAATCCAAATAGGTCTGGCAAGGAGGATAGGAACTGATATAAACATAACTTTCTGGTAGAAGCAGGCATAGGGTGCTGATCAGTAGAATTTGAAGGAAACTCCTTGGAATCAGAAGCAGACATGTTGATCCTACTCTATGACCAAATTCATGGTTGTAAATATTCATCCTTTTTTAAATTATTTTGTTATTGAGAAGAAACTGGGGACATGGATGAAAGGTTTGGACTACTGAAGTGAAGAAAATATTCTAAATTATTTTCTATAAATTTGCTCAGTTACATCTTAAGCTGGGATCAGTGGACCCAAAGGAAACTTATGGATGAGATTCATGGACTATGAACCCCTAAATTATATACATAATTATTTAATGTTCTTTTTTTGATAGAATACAATCCATAAATTTTATGAGAATAGCAAAAGGATCCATGATACTGAGAAGATTCAATAGACCAGTTGGAGTTAACTATATAAAACTTAAAATAATTTGCAGCACTTTTATAGATATGCTTCAAATTTATTTAACTTTATTGAAGAGTATTGCCTTAACATGTAAAAACAAAGATATACACAGACACACAAAAAAACCCTCTTCCTCTACTACTTCAATTTCATACTCATTAAATCAATGATGTGGAAACACAGCTTCTGTCCTTAGTCTAGTCATTTTCATGAGTGGTGGGATATCAGAGCGATTAAGAGGTTCATTTATATCTGATTTGCTGTAAGTGTATAGACATCACTAAACAACATTACTTTCAAATTTTGTTTTCTTTAAAGCAGACTTTTCCAAATGATCATCAACTTAAAAATGGCTCAAGTGGAGTAAAGTTTCCATAGCCCATGGTGCCTTGTATAGGAGCTTTATATGTCTGCTTCCTAAACAATTTGAAAACCTCTGCACGATGGCAGTACAAAATTCAAAGATGAAATAAATTTTACAACTTGCAAACAAGAAAAAAATGTAGCATGATAAACAGTCCTAGAGTCTTCAGTCCTTACAGTAACCATTCATTCTTATCTTTATTAACCCTTCTACAGCTCTCATTTTTACTAAATTTATTTTTTTTAAGATTTATTTATTTATTTTAGAAAGAAAGAGAGAACAAGCAGTGGGGAGGGGCAAAGGAAGTGGAAGAGAGAAACCCAAGCAGACTCTGTGCTGATCACAGAGTACGACACACAGGGCTTGATCCCTCTACCCTGAGATCATGACCAAAACCAAGAGTTGGACACTTAACCGACTGCACCACCCAGGCACCCCTTTACTAAATTTATTATCAAATATTCACAGATTTGTCTTAGTGTGACCCAGTTAAGGCACACTGATGATAATCCAACATTAGGCTTAATTTTGATAAATAATGGGTAGTCAGACAATTGGTTGTATTTCTGGTCAGTAAAAAGGGACTTAATGTGTGAGTATAAAAAGGGCTGAGAACATGAAATATGCTTCAGCCTTAAAAAAGAAGGAAATCTGTCCATTTGCCACAATATAGATGGACATGGAAGACATATGGTTAACTGAAATAAGTCAGACACAGAAAGACAAATATTATGTGATTTATTTATGTGTGGGATCTAAAAAAGATGAAGTCATAGAAACAGAGAGAAGAATGATTAGTAGGAGCTGTGAGGTGGCAGGAGGGGAGAGAGATACTGATCGAAGTGTACAAACTTTCAGTTATAAGATGAATAAGTTTTGGAGATCAAATGTATGGTATGGTGACTATAAGTAATAATAATGATAATATCTGAAATAATAATAATAATAATAATAATAATAATAATAATACCTGAAAGTTGCTAAGAAAGTAGATCTCAAGTGTTCTTAACACACACACACACACTATATGAATTGATGGATATTTAAACTTGATTGTGGTAATCATTTCACAATCTATATGCATATCAAAACATCAGATTATACACCTTAAGTGTATACAATTTTTGTCAACTATACCTCTATAAATCTGGAAAAAAGAAATACTAGCTTTTTATTTCATAAAAAAACATTTAAAAATTAAAATTAAAAAGGATGTAGATAAGTTGTACTAGATGGTAAAGAGTAGGAAGAGAAAATATGTATACAACTTCAAGTGTGTTTACACTGATACATAAATAGAAGCTTAAATTGAAAATAATTTGAAATGTCTAAGTTGATTTTTGAGATAAAAATACTGCATACATTTCCATATGTTCCAAATGAAATTTCTCTGTGTTTGTGGGCATTTGAATATGTGAGGAAAATATTCCAAGTACATTTTCATCAAGATTGTGAAGTGCCAATTTTGGGTCACTTTCCCCACAGTTTGTGACTTAGCTTTGTGGATGTCATTTGGATCCCATCCAATTGTGTTTGTGGCTCCAGTTGGTAGACCATTTGCTCCCTGGATTTAGAGTGCTAATGCAATTGAACAAAGAATTAGCCCCTGTGCAAGGCAGAAGCCTAGCTTTTAAGTGAAAGATGAGAAAGCCATGTGAAATCTCTGTAGAGAGAGAACAATTAGTTGCCTGCTGCCCTACGTGCTGTCATGGCAACCTCTCACCCAAGGTGTACTTACTATTTTGAGAAACAGGAATTTCCCAAGGGGTATTGTAGCATCCCACAAGGCATATGAAAGAGGTGTTTAATTTTATCCATGTGTTTTATAATGTCTGTACTAAAGTATTTTTTATTGTTTTTCTTTTGATTTTGTCAAGTGTAATTTTAGAAAATGTAGCATAATTTAAAAAATGCTGCTTCCCATGTTTCCCCATCAGAATCTCCATCATTACTATCCCTCAAACCACTGGACTCTGATTTTTTTTCCAGATCTTAAAGAAATTTCCCTCAATATATCAATAAAATATCCAACATTTTCATAGATTAAAACTACCTTTGCATGCATAATACATTTATCCATCAAAATAAGCTGGCATGGGTATTAATCTAACAGAATATGTTACTTTGACCCAAATAAAGCATGTTAATGTTAAATTAGAATTGTGCACATTGAAAATGACATCTTGGCAGCTTCTTCAGACTCCCCACTAAAATACCTATAAAGATGTCAAATGTTCAGAATTCATAATGATATAGAAAAGTAAGATTTAGGAAAAAAAAAAACACTAGCATCAGAACTGTGAGGGACTTTCAGTATTACCAATTTAATGAAATAGAATTAGGAAGAACAATCTGGAAACCATTTTATCATGGCCATTATTGGAAAATAAGCCCAATTTGCTAAAAATGAGAAGAAAGGTCCAACTGAATCAGCAGAGTATCAGGGCAAGGGAGAATGCTATCCTCTACTTACCCACTCTACTGTACCCCACTCTACCGTACCCCAATCATTGATTTTTAAAAAATGTTTCTCTAGCCATTTTGAGAACTAAACTCTTACACATCTTACTCAAAATTTGACAGAATTATTGCCTTCTAAGTGCCAGGCACAGTGGGAATAAATTATGTCCAGGAGAAAAAGGTTTTTTGCAATGCATTCAGGAGCATGTAGCAACTACAAATAAAGTGATGTGAGTAGTATGAAAGAGCAAAAGTCCTGCTTGCAGTGCATTATATGGATGAGAGATTTTCAGTCCACCTGTGGTTTAGGTCCACCTAAGGAAATTACAATAGTTTAAATAATAATGGCTTAAACCACATGAAAGGTTGTTTTTCACTGGGCTTACCTAGAAGCTGAGAATTTCAGCCAGTATTTGAGATGATCTGAAGAGGCAATTTATACTAACTTCTAAACTAGTAGGGTGAAAGCTATATCTACCCTAAACTGAGAAACACCATAGGAAAAAAAAAATGAAAACATATAAAGCATAGATTTCAGAGGAAAGTAGATCTTATTTTATTTATTTATTTATTTATTTATTTATTTATTTATTTATTTATTTATTTACTTATTTACTTATTATTTATTTATTATGATCAGTTAGCCAGCATATAGTACATCATTAGTTTTTTTGTTTTTTTTGATGTGGTGTTCGACGATTCATTAGTTGTGCATAACACCTGGTGCTCATCCACAACACATGCCCTCCTTAATACCCATCACCCGGTTACCCCATCCACCACCCCCCCTTCTGTAACCCTCAGTTTGTTTCCCAGAGTCCAGAGTCTTTCATGGTTTGTCTGCCTCTCTGATTTCTCCCCCTTCAATTTTCCCTCCCTTCCCCTGTGGTTCTCCCGCTATTCCTCATGTTCCACATATGAGTGAAACCATATGATAATTATCTTTCTCTGCTTGACTTATTTCACTTAGCATAATCCCCTCCAGTTCCATCCATGTAGATGAAATGGTGGGTATTCATCCTTTCTGATGAGTGAGTAATATTCCATTGTATATATGAACCACGTCTTCTTTATCCATTCATCTGTTGAAGGGCATCTTGGCTCCTTCTACAGTTTGGCTATTGTGCACATTGCTGCTATGAACACTGGGGTGCAGGTGGCCCTTCTTTTCACTACATCTGTATCTTTGGGAAAAGTACCTAATAGTGCAATTGTTGGGTCATAGGGTAACTCTATTTTTAACTTCTTGAGGAACCTCCATACTGTTTCCCAGAGTGGCTGCACCAGCTTGCATTCCCACCAACAGTGTAAGAAGGTTCTCCTTTCTCCACATCCTCTTCAACACTTGTTGTTCCCTGTCTTGTTAATTTTGGCCATTCTAACCAGGAAGGCAGATTTTAAAAAGTGTATGTGTGTTTGAAAATTAAACGATAGCAAAAGTAAAAGTTTAAAAATTAAACCATATTGCTAAATGTAGTTATTCTGGTTAACATAATTTTGTTTGATTTTAAAATACTTCCTCATGATTATCTGTATTTATCTACATTTTGAGATCTAAAAAATAAGTTAATCTTCACTGAATTCTAGTTTCTTTACTTCCTAGCTATGTAATCTTGAAAGAATTTATTTTATGTAATAGACAATTAATAAAGTTAGCTATATGTCTGGCTTTAGAAATATTAAGTAATCTAATCTTCTTAAGAACCATTTGAAGTAAGTATTTTTCTATTTTCCTATGAAGAAACTGAGGCACAGAGATTTAGATATCTTGCCTGTGGTCATAGAGCTGGTGAAGAAAAGGGTGGAGCTTGACTCCAGACTCCAGGTTCTTGGCTACGATGTTACATTGCCTCTGATATCATTTATACTGACTTGTCTCCCAGAGGACACCTGGGGATTGAAAGAGAAAAAAGTTCAGAAGGTCTTAGCAATATATCTTGTACAATGTAAATATGTGATAAATATTAGCCTTAAAAATGAGCATATTTTAAAATAAAAGCTAATATAATTAAAAAGTCAATGTAATATTATACAAGGAATAGAGTCAATTGTATTAGGCCCTATCTACAGCAAAAATAGTTGAGTGAGATATACCACAATATGTGTGGTAGGACTTTAGGTGATACATGTGGATATGCATGTATGTGTGTGTATGTAATTTGTTTTCCTTCTGGGCCTCTAACAAGTTGAACAGTGAGATACGGATCATTTTTTTTTTTAAGATTTTTATTTATTTGACAGAGAGAGAGAGTTAGTGAGAGCAGAAACAGGCAGGGGGAGTGGGAGAGGGAGGAGCAGCCCTCCCGCAGAGCAGAGAGCCTGATGTGGGGCTCGATCCCAGGACCCCGGGATCATGACCCGAGCCGAAGGCAGACGCTTAACGGCTGAGCCACCCAGGCGCCCCAGTGAGATACAGATCATTAAATAAAAGTAGCAAATGAATAATGCACTTAACACTCAGTCTCTGTATATGCTTTCTAGTATAATTAATTGAGATACTACCACAGGAATAATTGTTTAGAATACATAAAATAAGAAAGGAGCTGAAACTCCTGCTCTGTTCTCTGATTGACTGATTGATTAATTGATGAAATAACAGATCTGAGAGTCTTTGTTGAACAGTTTAAGAAACAGAAAAATAGATAAATAGATTGGTGGGTAGAGGAGTGGATAGATGCAAATCTATAGATGGATGGTAGGTGAGTAGATAAATTATAAAGTTGGGTGCCATGTCCTAAGGAACATCGAAATAAACTGAAAGACTTTAAAAAAACCAATTGCATTTCTTAAAATATAAAATTATTTCATGAGAGTAGTGCTTAAAGGAGGGGATATTTAACTTTGAAAGAGAAATCCTTTGAAGGGCTTGATAACTGTATTTAAACATCTGGGAATATTCATGGACTATTCATGCAAAAGAATAATTCTTTGGATGTTTACAAAAGAAGTTAATCAGTTGGAAACTGGCAGCAGTAAGATTGTACCCATTGTTTGGACGATATTTGAATTCCTCATTGCTAGGGATTTGGGCATTCATTCAACAAATGACTTCTTGTCAGCAATATGGTAGAAGAGATTCAAACAACTTTAAATTCCATTCAAATGTCATTCTCTGGTTCTGTAAGGAAATGGAGTGAGTGAAAAAGCATGTTCTGGTGACTCCTGGATTCAGTGGTTATATTATTTGTTTCACTATCCTTCACTGCTGTACTTTGGCAGGAATTCCCAAAGCCATTTAGCTACAGACTTTTCCAAAACCTTACTTGGAATACAATTTAGGGATTATTCAATCTATCCACTTTATGTGAGACCAAAAAAAAAAAAAGTGCTTAGGAAAGGTGAATTTTACTGTCCAATGTCAACTAGTTAGTAACTAATTCATGATGGAAAACATATTTTCTATTTTGTCGCTATTACTTTTATTCTGTTGTGCTTCTGGCAAAAACTGAGCCCTGTTTCTGACTCTGTTCATGACATCTTCATGTGATGCCAAAGCTATCTTAGGACCTTGACAGGTAAATCTAAGAAGTTAAGCCAACCTTTTGAGGTTGTCAGAGTGGAATGTGGGAAGAATGTACAACCTTCCTGATATTATAGAAAGAAGCCACTCTACATCTGACCTACCTGCTTTGTCAGGTAAGAAAGGGTTTAATCTTAAATCAGTTTTGGAAAGATTTTCTTTCATCTAAAACCATCCTGACTCCGAAATAGAAGAAGATAAATATAAGAAAACAGGAAAGTAGGTTGAAGATATTGGACAGTATGTGAAAATATGTTACACATTTAGGTTTTATACTATGTAATAGGGAACAAATAGACTTAAGAAGGTAAGTGAAATATTTACATCTACATTTTATCTATTGTTCAACACCAGTGAAATATGAAGGACTGATTTGTAGGAGTGAGGAAGTTGGGTGTAGTGGAATTCAGGATTAGGGGATGAAGAGTACGGGGAGTTAGAGTGAGACCAAATATTTTAGGGATGGATGAGAATGGTTGTTCTGGATGTGTTAAGTTTAAGATATCCATGGAAAAATGTAAGTTGAATTATCATATTGTTATTTAAATAAATAAATTTGAAATTCATGGTGGAAAGCCAACCATTGGAGTAATAATTTGAGAACTATAAATGCATAGATAATAGTCAAAACCATGGGTCTAGATGTGAGTATTTCAGAAAATAGTATGGAAGGAAGAGAAAATGGATTGAAAACCTGGAGTATGCATCTTTAGGGTCAGTCAGAAGAATTCTCCCCACTGCTGATATTTCTTTCCTCATAGAGGGAGATCATCTAGCTTACCACTCTTGTCTCTTTCTGTCTTCTAAGACCTTCTCCATCAAATTGGTGCCTTTGGAAGGTGAAGTGAGCATGCAAATCTTGGTTATGTTGGTCACTTCCACTCTTCCTTTTAGACACCAGCCTATCTGTAGGACATATGCCTGGGATGACAGAATCCTGACTCTACGGGTGTGTGTGTGTGTAATAAAAGCTGCATCCTCCATTATTAAATTTAACAGAAATAAATAAGTAAATAAATAAGTGTATTTTTTTCTTGCACCTTTATATTTAATTTTTTCCCAATAGTGTCATAACTTAGAGAACTTGGAGAGGCTTGCTCTGGCAAACCCTCGATAAACACCAATATATCAGGAGCAGACATATGCAGGGCCCATGAAGCACATCAGAAAATTGCTGTCACAAGAGCAAGAGCTAAAAAATCCTGTTGTAGTTGTAGAGTCTCCGGGAATTGGGAAGAAAGGGAACACAGAGCAAACTCCCACCCCTAATCTCCAACAAATCCTCTACTAAGCATGTTGTAGCCTCAGTAAAGAGGTCTCCTTTTCAGAACTTACATGTTACGGCAATGGGTAGGTTTTCCTAAAATGAACAGCTACTGGTTTATGGATGCCATATACAGAATCCTGCTTCATTCTGCAAACTACTCAAGAAGGAACCTATTAATTTTGTGTGACTGTGCTTGGACAAATATGTCATAATTAACTGATTTTATAAAAGCTGATGCAGTGTATGTAGCAGCCATCACTGCAGATGCTCCTTCATTCCAGTTTCCTAAGACATGTGGAATGGCATGTAGCTATTTGATGTACTTACATCTATTCTTTCTTTAGATCAATAAAGACTGTTGCAATCTGCACTCCCAGGTGAAAAGAGAATGAGCTAGCAATTGACATCTTATATTGGATAGTCATTTACAAGTTTAAGACAGCTATTATTTTTCCTTTCTGAAACTATTACTCACTAATATAGAAAAAGGTCAGGGTTCCATAATACATCTGAAATTATAATTCATTTTTATCTTAATATAATAATCTAAATGCCACTGTGCATACCCAAAGGTCAGTTTTAACACCTTTTCCCTTTGGGGTAAAGACATAGAACTTTAACATTTTTTTTTTTTTTTACCTGAAAGTGAGGACAATGTGTTTTGATGAAGTAAGTCCTACTTCAGAGCTTATTTATTTCAATAGCAGTTCAGTCCATGCACAGGAAGAAACACAAGGCATATGCACAAACATTAAACCCTAGAAGCTCTGGAATGGCTACAGTATCTTTTCTCAGGATGAGTTAATGTAGCAAAATCCTGAGGAAAAAAATATGCTTGAACTGGAAAAAAGCATATTATTTCATGCCTGTATTAATAGCTCTCTTTTCAAGATTCCAGAATTTCACATTACCTTGAGGAATCTGTTATTACAGACAAAGGTTTTTGCTTCTCTCAGAAAAGGTATATTTATCTCCTCATAGATGATAGATAGATAGGTAGATGATAGATAGATAGATAGATAGATAGATAGATAGATAGATAGATAGATGATAGATGATAGATAGATTATAAGCATATTTTTAATAGGAAGATCTTTGTCTAGATGTGATTATCCCTGAAAAATAGTATGGATGAAAGAGAAGGGTGGATTGAAAACCAAGCAAAAGCTTAATATATGTGTGTGTATGTGTGTGTGTGTGTGTGTGTGTGTTTGACAAATACTAAACTGTACTAAGGTGATAGGTATTAGTAAGATATGAGAAGGGCTACTGTATTAGAACCTCTTGATTTCATGTCTTTTCATATTAAGGTTAAGAATAGATTTTCCTTCTCCTCCAGTATCAATTCTAATAAATTTTGCCTCACTCTATGGCATGCATGACTGCTAGACATGTGGTTGAAAAGACAATTCTCTTTCACAGAATTCTTATTCATATTCTACTTTAGACCATTCTGTTCTGCCACACTGGCCCATACCACATTAGTTCAAATTGGACGAACAGTTTTTGAATTAGCATATGGAAACATATGCCTATACTTAAAAGGTTGAAATTGCTTAATATTGCTTGAGTCTGATTTCCCCTAATTTTGTGCATTTTGACTGCATATATGTGTGTGTACACATTTTCTCATATCTTTAAATTGTTAATTCCATAACATGTTGGCTTTTATGACAAGCAAATTGATGCCTTTTCCCACTCACTTATTTTCTACCTTAAAGAAGGAGAGATGATATGTGAGTTGGTTGAACAATTAGATATTTTACTGGATCACTGCCCCAAAGCCTTAATATATCTAAAGCTTCAGAATATACTCCTGGTGGCCAAAATGTTACAAATATTATGGCATTTAGTATAGTGGCCTGTGGATGTAGATCAAAAAAATAGTATTTTACATCACTAGTGAAAGATTTATCTGATCATGGCAACTTATTAATTTTACCCAGTAAATGACAATTCATACTCTAGAAAATATCAATGATTTTTGTCCTTCAGATAAAAGTAGTTGTTTTTTTTTTTAATATGCAGATATTCTTACCATGTTGATTTTCTAGGGCTAGATACACTCATAGCTATTTTTAGGTAAATGAATGCTGATATTTGCATCTTTATACCAAGATAAAGATCAGATCATTATATATGAGGGGCTATATATTTTCATGTTCAATATATGTTTGGCTTCCATTTTTTAAGAAAAGAGCAATATTTATAGTAAAACCCTTTTTGGTATTTAAATATCAACAACTATTAATATTTCAGAGTAATTTTATAATAAGTTTAACTTGTTAAAATTTACTATTTCTTTATTTTATATTATACTTTCATAAATGTATTTGCATTATCTAGATTATTCCATTATTTAAATATAAAATTATATTTAAAATATTGTTTAGAAAAACTATTGATATTATGTATCTTTATAAATGTATTCCGTACGGGTACAGGTATTTCAAGTTAATACTTACTGATTACTTTGCCTATTTTTATGATACTATGGGTTCTTGTCTTGCCCTAGATCATAAAGTTGGATATGGGACTAAAATTGTGATACTTATAATATTTAATCATTTTACTAAGGTGATTAATTCAATGAGTAGGACTTTAATCCAAATTAGACTGATGAATATCCTTCCTTGAAATTTTTCAAATTCAATCTAAAATTTAAAAAATCTAATTTTGTTCTTATTTTAAAATTTTAGGTGTGTGAGACAACAAATTGTTTGTAACCATGGCCCTAACCACTGTGAAAGAACAAAGCCATTATCCAGGGAGAAAATGGAGGGGAGACATATAAAAAGAGAACCCTAAATATATCGGAATCTGGTTCCAGTTATTTTATTTCTGGTTGCATTTTTTTAATCTTAATTTTTATTTCTTTTTTTAAAAATTTTATTATGTTATGTTAATCACCATACATTACATCATTAGTTTTTGATGTAGTGTTCCATGATTCATTGTTTGCGTATAAAACTCAGTGCTCCATTCAGTATGTGCCCTCTTTAATACCCATCACCAGGATAGCCCATCCCCCCACCCCTCCCTTCTAGAACCCTCAGTTTGTTTCTCAGAGTCCATAGTCTCTCATGGTTCGTCTCCCCCTCTAATTCCCCCCCCTTCATTTTTCCTTTCCTGTTAACTTCTTTTTTTTTTTTAACATATAATGTATTATTTGTTTCAGAGGTACAGGTCTGTGATTCAACAGTCTTACACAATTCACAGCACTCACCATAGCACATATGCTCCCAAATGTCTATCACCCAGCCACCCCATCCCTCCCACCCCCCACCACTCCAGAAACCCTCGGTTTGTTTCCTGAAATTAAGAATTCTTCATATCAGTGAGATCATATGATACATGTCTTTCTCTGATTGACTTATTTTGCTCAGCATAATACCCTCCAATTCCATCCACGTTGTTGCAAATGGCAAGATCGCATTCCTTTTGACGGCTGCATAATATTCCATTGTATATGTATATATCACATCTTCTTTATCCATTCATCTGTCAATGGACATCTTGGCTCTTTCCATAGTTTGGCTATTGTGGACATTGCTGCTATAAACATCGGGTGCACGTACACCATCAGAGCACTACATTGGTATCTTTGGAGTAAACACCGAGTAGTACAATTGCTGGGTTGTATGGTAGCTCTGTTTTCAACTTTTTGAGGAACCTCCATACTGTTTTCCAGAGAGGCTGCACCAGTTTGCATTCCCACCAACAGTGTAGGAGGGTTCTCCTTTCTCCGCATCCCTGCCAACATCTTTCCTTTTCTGATTTCTTAATTTTAGCCGTTCTGACTGATGTGAGGTGGTATCTCATTGAGGTTTTGATTTGAATTTCCCTTGTGCCGAGCAATGTTGAGCACTTTTTCATGTGTCTGTCGGCCATTTGGATGTCTTCTTTGGAAAAATGTCTGTTCATGTCTTCTGCCCATTTCTTGATTGGGTCATTTGTTCTTTGGGTGTTGAGTTTGATAAGTTCTTTATAGATTTTGGATACTAGCCCTTTATCTGATATGTCATCTGCAAATATCTTCTCCCATTCTGTCTGTTGTCTTTTGGTTTGTTGACTGTTTCTTTTGCTGTGCAATAGCTTTTTATCTTGATGAAGTCCCGATAATTCATTTTGCCCTTAGTTCCCTTGCTTTTGGTGATGTTTCTAGGAAGAAGTTGCTGTGGCTGAGGTCGAAGAGGTTGCTGCCTGTGTTCTCCTTTAGGATTTTGATGGACTCCTGTCTCACATCTAGGTCTTTCAACCATTTGAGTCTATTTTTGTGTGTGGTGTAAGGAGATGGTCCAGTTTCATTCTTCTGCATGTGGCTGTCCAATTTTCCTAACACCATTTGTTGAAGAGACTGTCTTTTTTTCTTTGGACATTGTTTCCAGCTTTGTTGAAAATTAGTTGACCCTAGAGTTGAGGGTCCATTTCTGGGCTCTCTATTCTCTTCCATTGATCTATGTGTCTGTTTTTGTGCCAGTACCATACTGTCTTGATGATGACAGTTTTGTAATAGAGCTTGAAGTCCGGAATTGTGATGCCACCAGCTTTGCTTTTCTTTTTTAACATTCCTCTGGCTATTTGGGGTCTTTCCTGGTTCCAAACAAATTTTAAGATTATTATATTTCTTTGAAAAAAGTAGATGGTATTTTGATAGGGATTGCATTGAATGTGTAGATTGCTCTAGGTAGCACTGACATCTTCACAATATTTATTCTTCCAATCCATGAGCATGGAACATTTTTCCATTTCTTTGTGTCTTCCTCAATTTCTTTCATGAATATTTTATAGTTTTCTGAGTACAGATTCTTTGCCTCTTTGGCTAGATTTATTCCTAGGTATCTTACGGTTTTGGGTGCAATTGTAAATGGGATCGACTCCTTAATTTCTCTTTTTTCTGTCTTGTTGTTGGTGTATAGGAATGTCACTGATTTCTGTGCATTGATTTTATATCCTGCCACTTGACTGAATTCCTGTATGAGTTCTAGCAGTTGTGGGGTGGAGTCTTTTGGGTTTTCCACATAAACTATCATATCATCTGCAAAGAGGGAGAGTTTGACTTCTTCTTTGCTGATTTGGATGCCTTTTATTTCTTTTGTTGTCTGATTGCTGTGGCTAGGGCTTCTAATACTGTGTTGAATAGCATTGGTGATAGTGCGCATCCCTGCTGTGTTCCTGACCTTAGGGGGGAAGCTGTCAGTTTTTCCCCATTGAGAATGATATTCGCTGTGGGATTTTTATAGATGGCTTTTATGATATTGAGGTATGTACCCTCTATCCCTATACTCTGAAGAGTTTTGATCATGAAAGGATGCTATACTTTGTCAAATGCTTTTTCTGCATCTATTGAGAGGATCATCTGGTTCTTGTTCTTTCTTTTATTAATGTATTGTATCACATTGATTGATTTGCGGATGTTGAACCAACCTTGCAGCTCAGGGATAATCCCACTTGGTCATGGTGAATAATCCTTTTAATGTACTGTTGGATCCTATTGGCTAGTATTTTGGTGAGAATTTTTGCATCCATGTTCATCAGGGATATTGGTCTGTAATTCTTCTTTTTGATGGGGTCTTTGTCTGATTTTCGAATCAAGGTAATGGTGACCTCATAAAATGAGTTTGGAAGTTTTCCTTCCATTTCTATTTTTTGGAACAGTTTCAGAAGAATAGGTATTAATTCTTCTTTAAATGTTTGGTAGAATTCCCCTGGGAAGCCATCTGGTACTGGGCTCTTGTTTTTTGGGAGATTTTTGATTACTGCTTCAATTTCCTTAGAGGTTATTGGTCTGGTCAGGTTTTCCATTTCTTCCTGATTCAGTTTTGGTAGTTGATACATCTCTAGGAATGCATCCATTTCTTCCAGATTATCAAATTTGCTGGCATATAGTTGCTCATAATATGTTCTTATAATTGTTTGTATACCTTTGGTGTTGGTTGTGATTTCTCCTCTTTCATTCATGATTTTGTTGATTTGGGTCATTTCTCTTTTCTTTTGATAAGTCTGGCCAGGGGTTTATCTATCTTGTTAATTCTTTCAAAGAACCAGCTCCTAGTTTCGTTAATCTGTTCTACTGTTCTTTTTGTATCTATTTCATTGATTTCTACTCTGACCTTTATCATTTCTCTTCTCCTGCTGGGTTTAGGCTTTATTTGCTGTTCTTTCTCCAGCTCCTTTAGGTGTAGGGTTAGGTTGTATATTTGAGACCTTTCTTGTTTCTTGAGAAAGGCTTGTATTGCTATGTACTTTCCTCAGGACTGCCTTTGCTGCATCCCAAGGATTTTGAACAGTTGTGTTTTCATTTTCATTTGTTTCCATGAATTTTTTTAATTCTTCTTTAATTTCCTGGTTGACCCATTCATTCTTTAGTAGGATGCTATTTAGCTTCCATGATTTGAGTTCTTTCCAACTTTTCTCTTGTGATTGAGCTCTAGTTTCAAAGCCTTGTGGTCTGAAAATAGGCAGGGAATGATCCCAGTCTTTTGGTACCGGTTGAGACATGATTTGTGACCTAAGATGTGATCTATTCTGGAGAATGGTCCATGGGCACTAAAGAAGAATGTGTATTCTATTACTTTGGGATGGAATGTTCTGAAGAGATCTGTGAAGTCCATTTGGTCCAGGGTGTCATTTAGAGTCTTTATTTCCTTGTTGATCTTTTGCTTAGATGATCTGTCTATTTCAGTGAGGGGGGTGTTAATGTCCCCCACTCTTATTGTATTGTTGTTGATGCGTTTCTTTGATTTTGTTATTAATTGGCTTATATAATTGGCTGCTCCCATGTTAGGGGCATAGATATTTACAATTGTTAGATCTTCTTTTTGGATAGACCCTTGAAGTAGGATATACTGTCCTTCCTCATCTCTTATTATAGTCTTTGGTTTAAAATCTAATTTGTCTGATATAAGGATTGCCACCCCAGCTTTCTTTTGGTGTCCATTAGCATGGTAAATGGTTTTCCACCCCCTCACTTTCAATCTGGGGGTGTCTTTGGGTCTAAAATGAGTCTCTTCCAGACAGCATATTGATGGATCTTGTTTTTTAATCCAATCTGATAGCCTGTGTCTTTTGATTGGGACATTTAGCCCATTTACATTCAGGGTAACTATTGAAAGATATGAATTTAGTGCCATTGTATTGTCTGTAAGGTGAGTGTTACTGTGTTCCTTTCTGGTCTATGTTACTTTTAGGCTCTCTCTTTGCTTAGAGGAACCCTCTCAATAGTTCTTTTAGGGCTGGTTTCGTGTTTGCAAATTCCTTTTTTTTTTTGTTTGTCCTGGAAGCTTTTTATCTCTCCTTCTGTTTTCAATGACAGCCTAGCTGGATAGAGTATTCTTGGCTGCATATTTTTCTCATTTAGTGCTCTGAATATGTCATGCCTGTCCTTTCTGGCCTGCCAGGTCTCTGTGGATAGGTCTGTTGCCAATCTAATGTGTCTACCATTGTAGGTTATAGATCTCTTCTCCCAACCTGCTTTCAAGATTTTCTCTTTTTCTCTGAAACTGGTAAGTTTTACTGTTAGATATCAGGGTGTTGACCTATTTTTATTGATTTTGAGGGGGGTTCTCTGTGCCTTCTGGATTTTGATGCCTATTTCCTTCCCCAAATTAGGGAAGTTTTCTGCTATAATTTGCTCCAATATACCTTTTGCCCCTCTCCCTCTTTCTTCTTCTTCTGGGATCCCACTTATTCTAATATTGTTTCATCTTATGGTATCACTTATCTCTCGAATTCTGCCCTCGTGATCCAGTAGCTGTTTATCTCTTTTTTTTCTCAGCTTCTTTATTTTCCATCATTTGATCTTCTATATCACTAATTCTCCCTTCTGCCTCATTTATCCTAGCAATTAGAACCTCCATTTTTTATTGCACCTCATTAATAGCCTTTTTGATTTCACCTTGATTAGATTTTAGTTCTTTTATTTCTCCAGAAAGGGTTTCTCTAATATCTTCCATGCTTTTTTCAAGCCCAAATTGTATCTTTAAAATTGTCATTCTGAACTCTACTTCCGACATCGTGCTAATGTCCATATTGATTAGGTCCCTGGCAGTCAGTACTTCCTCTTGTTCTTTTTTTTGAGGTGATTTTTTCTGTCTTGTCATTTTGTCCAGAGGAGAATAGATGAATGAGAGAACAAAATGCTAACAGGGTAACAATGACCCCAGAAAAATATACACTAAACAAATCAGAAGAGACCTGAAACCCCGGGAAAAGAAAGGGAATGAAAGAAAAAAGAAAAAAAAAAAAAGAAAAAGATTAAAAAAAAACCGAATATAATCAAATATGATCAGGCTGGTGCATAGAATAGTGCCACACACTAGATTTTGGGCATATTTTGATCTGTTAGAAGAAAGTGCTTCCCAAAATTTTAACGAAAGAAAAACTTATATATGTACAAAAATAAGGGTAAATATGATGAAGGGATGGAATATGACTGTAAAGTTGAAAATTATAAAAGATTTTATAAAAGGAATTGGTAAGGTAAGAAGGTGGTTGAAAAAAGAAAGAAGAGGATTTAAAAAAAAAAAAAAGGAGAGAATATGATCAGGCAGGAGACTAGAACAAAGCCATACTCTAGAGATTTAGGGTATATTTTGGTCTGTTAGAAGAAACTGTATCCCAAAATTTTAAAGAGAGAACAATTTATATATATATCAAAAATAAGGTTAACTGCTATGAAGGGATAGAATATGACTCTACAAATGAAAAATAAAAAAGATTTTTTTAAAAAAAGGGATTGATAAAATGTTGGTTGAAAAAGGGAAAAAGAAAAAATCAAAAAAAAAAAGAAAAAGAAAAAAAGAAAATTAGAAGAATTAACTTTGAATGACTGAAGAATCATGGGTCAAAAGCCATGAATTCTATGTGCTGTATTCCCCTAGTGCTGGAGTTCTGCCATTCTCATTGATTGGTAAACTTGGACTTGGCTGGCTGTTCTTGTTGATCTTCTGGGGGAAGGGCCTGTCGCCGTGGTTCTCAAATGTCTGCCAAAGGGGAATTGCCCCTCCCTTGCCGGGGGCAGGCTAAGCAATCTGCTCTGGTGTGCTCTCGGGAGCTTTTGTTCCCTGCAAGCTTTCCCTACAGCTTTGGAGGACGAGAGTGAAATGGTGGTCTCCCAATCTCCACCCCGTTGGAGCCAAGAACTTGGGGCCCCACTCCTCAGTGAGCCCCCAGAGAAAAGCAGTCAATCATTCCTGTCTCCTCGGTCTCCAGCCGCACTCCATGCTCACCCAGCCTGTGACTGAGTGTTTCTATCTCTGTCACATGACCCCATGTGGAGTCTCCAAACCCAGTAGATCCCTGCAGTGCAATCCCGCGCCGCTCCTCCCCAGGGGGAGAAGGGGAGTCTCCCGGATCTGCCGCTTGTTGGGTCCCTGCTGGAAGAGTAGTTGCCTGACTGTGCCATGGATCACGGTTTATGGCAACCCCAAGCTGAGAGCCCACTCCTTGGCTCTGGCTCTACAGCTGGCTTCCCTGCTACAATACCTGGGAGCTCTGCTGGTACCCCTGGCCTTTCTCTGACCCCCAAGGGTCCTGAGACCACAGTGTTCCAGCGAGAGTTCCACCCCGCTTGGCCACTGGAGCAACGTCCCTCAGCAGAGCAGACTTCTAAAAGTTCTGATTTTGTGCTCTGCTGCTCTATCACTTGCCCATAGCGGCCAATGGAGGCCCCCACCCCCGCCAACTGTCTTCCTGAATATCACCTCAGATTCACTTCTCCGCACACCCTACCTTCCAGAAAGTGGTTGCTTTTCTGTTCAGAGAGTTGCTGTTATTCTTTTCTTCGATCTCCTGTTGAGTTCGTAGGTGTTCAGAATGGTTTGATCTTTATCTAGCTGAATCCCTGGGACCAGATGAAATTTAGGTCTCCTACTCCTCCGCCATCTTCTCTGCTAGTCCCTCGTTCCAGTTATTTTTGATAATGTCTTTAACCTCACCTTTTATACAATTTTATATATGAGTCAATAAATGCTGCTCTTTCCACAAACATTGTGGGTTTTGGTTACTTTTCAATTGAATGGATCTTGAACAAAACATGACTAAAGATAGGGAAGGTGAGGAGGGAGTGATCAGGTGGCAAGGAGGGGAAAAACCAGTCCCCAAAACAGGCTTAATACTTGCATATTCAGGAGGCTTGGAACTACCAGTCATGGTTTAACCAAATGAATTTCTGATGTTTTTGTTTTGCCCAAAACCCTGTATCATCTTTGGTTACTCCTTGACCTCTCTTGCTAGAGAATATTTTGGTCTGAGCAATGGAATGGACAGAATTGTTATTAATTGTGATTGGGAAAACTATAGGAACAGTAGGTAGGAGAATCTATTGTCTCATAACTCACTGTAGTTCTGTATCTTTGATTTATCCCTAATTGAACCCTGACTTATATAGCAATCATCAGTAGGTAACGATATTTAGAGCAAAGAGGTTGAACGAAATCAGCAATGCAAGTTTAGATGGAGAAGAATCCAAGTACTAAGCCCAGGGAGGGAAATCAAAGCTTGTTAATCATTAGATGAGAAGAAGTTAGAAAAGAAAACTGAGAAGTAACAGCCAGTATGGTAGAAGTAAAGCCAAGATGCAGGAGTGCACTGAAAGGCAAGTCTAGAATATGCTTCAGGAAGAATGGAATGATCAAGACTGTCAATTATTATGGACAGGTCAAATAAGATTGAATTTAGCAAAGTGATTTTCAATGTTGAGCATGTTCTGGTGCATTGGTGGGGCCAAAAGCTTGTTTCTAATTATTAATGAGACAAGGGAAAGAAAATCATTTCAGACAATGAGTATAGAAAATTATTTTTTTTAAAGTTATTTATTTATTTATTTATTTATTTATTCATTTATTTACTTAAGAGAGAGAGCTCACACGGGGGGGGAGGTGTGATGTGCAGAGGGAGGAGAGGGACAAATTCCCTGCAAAGTATGCAGGGCTTGATCCCATACCTTGAGACCATGACCTGAGCTAAAATCAAGTGCTGGACACCCAACTGACTTAGCCACCCAGGTGCACCAAAAACTATTTTAAATAATGTTGCTGTTGCCCTGTGGGATAAAGATGTGTTCCATATATATAATGGAATATTACTCAGCCATCAGAAAGGATGAATACCTGACTTTTACATCAACACGGATGGGACTAGAGGAGATTATGCTAAGTGAAATAAGTCAAGCAGAGAAAGTCAATTATCATATGGTTTCACTTATTTGTGAAACATAAGGAATAGCATGAAGGACATTAGGAGAAGGAAGGGAAGAATAAAGGGGGGGATCAGAGGGAGAGATGAACCATGAGAGACTATGGACTCTGAGAAACAAACTGAGGGCTCTAGAGGGGAGGGGGGTGAGGGGATGGGTTAGCCCAGTGATGGGTATTAAGGAGGGCATGTACTGCATGGAGCACGGAGTTATATGAAAACAATGAATCGTGGATCACTACATCAAAAACTAATGATGTATTGTATGGTGACTAACATGACATAAAAAAATGAAATATTATGACATATTTATATTATGATAAGAAAAATCATGAAGAGAGGAAGTAGCTAATAAGAAAAGAGAGAATGCAGAACGATGGAAGCAACAAAATTGAGGACATGAAAATAGATGGTACATAGTTCACAAGGGAAGAGAGAAGATGCATCTGCCTGTGGTCTATAGACTGTTCATCCACAATAACAAAGAGAAAGACAACATAGTCACAGATGGAGTTAGGTGAATCTAGGTGCTACTGGGAGTACTTTTTCTTTTTTTCAACAAAACAAAAAGGTATGGCATCAACTAAGAGTGAGGAAGGGAGATGGGTTGTTGAGTGTTATTAAAAACAGGCATAGAAGTCACCTAGGAAAGTGGGGAAATAAAGAACTAAGGAAATGAAGTAGGATTGCTAGGTAGCATTAAGAATCCAATTAAGGTAAGTAGTCATGAAGTTGAAATGATACTACTCAGTTTCATTCTGTTTTTTCCTTCAGCTACATCACAATTTAGGTGAGTTATAAAGCAGCTAGAAAGTTGGATCTACCCAAGGTGGGGTGATATTGTCAGTTAATATTGAAAACGGTGAGGGAAGCAAGGGAGTGGATTATGGAAACTAAACTGGGAGAAAAGAGAAAATAAGGGTGTGAGAGACCAAGAAAGCTTGGTAGGATTAATTTCACTGTAGGACCTAAGAGACCAAACCGGTTTTGCAGTTGTGCTCAAAAGATACACAGTGGAAGACAGAAAGGAGGAGATGAAGATGAGTCCAATGGGGATTTTGGTAATGACAGCATTCTAAAATGAATGTGAAAGTGGGTTAAACAGTTAGTGAGGTAAGGAGAAGGAAACAATATTGATGGAAAGGAAGTCAAGAAGCTCAAAGGCTGGGGTGCCTGGGTGGCTCAGTAAGTTAAGAGTCTGCCTTCTGCTCAGGTCATGATCCTGGGGTCCTGGGATCAAGCCCCACATTGGGCTCCCTGCTCAGCGGGAAGCCTGCTTCTCCCTCTCCCACTCCCCCTGCTTGTTCCCTCTCTCACTGTGTCTCTATCTGTCAAATAAATAAATAAAATCTTAAAAAAAAGAAGAAGAAGAAGCTCAAGGCTAGGATAGTGCAAGGATTACCAAAACTTCATTATAGCTCTGATAGAATTGTCTGGGATAATTTGCATCTTGGTTTTAACTGGTACAGAGTCTTACCTCATGTACTCATTTTCAGCCCACAAGGACAATTCTTTCAAATTATATTATCCTAAATATTAGGGTGACCTCAAAAAGTAACTTTATGAAGTACTTTCCTTCAACAATTACAAAGAGAGGTCTGGCTTGTCTTTTTAATAAAACATCCTGAACAGGGGATACAACATTACATTATAGTAAACATTATTTCAAACTCTCATTATCATTTCAGTCACAATTTACTCCCTGAATTGTATCTACTTTTGTCACTATGATCTGTAAAGGAGATCAAATATTTTTCTGCATCATAAAAACTCATTTTTCTCTGTCTTCAAAGATACTGAAGCCTGATGCAGTTTGTGCCAAAAATAAAACTACATGTCAACTTCATTCATAAATATTTTTATACTAATATTAAAATATTAGCAAACAGAATCCAGCAGCACATTTAAAAATAGGCATCACACTGGGTGGAATTTATTTCAGAAATGTAAGAATGCCTCAATATTAGGAAATATTTCAATATAATTTATTATATTAATTGTTCTCTTCTAATGGAATTTTTTATTAATTACCACAAATACTGAAAAGGTACCTAACATAATTCAATATACATTCACAGCAAAAACAATCAAGAAAATGAATAATTCCATCATATGATTAATTTGTGTGTATGTATAAACATAAGAGTTAGTTATATTTAATGAGGCTTCTCACTATAACTAGTGAAATAAAATGTTCTCTGTTACAACCAGTATTTAAGACTGCATTGGAGGTATTAGCTATTGAGTCTGATACTTGATTTTATGCTACTTACAAGCTAATAAGTTAGTCTGCTAGTTCGTGTGTGCAGGCAAAAGGCACACAACTTCCACATCACAGACAAAGGACTTTATTACTATAGCACAGCAAACTGCATGATAATATGTTTGCATCCATTCCCCTTTCCTGGGGTGGGAGGGAAGTGTGCAAGCCTGGCCCAGGTAGATGCTATGCATGTTGTGGGTGTGCTTAGGGAATCTATTGCTTTATAGTAAATCGTAAGCAAGCCTATTCTTTGTCCTGGAGAAAGACACTATGATCTTATCCTCATGGTTGCATGCTGCAACATAACTCTGAGGAAAGGCACAAGTAATGATGAGTCATGGCTCTACACTTGTGGTTTAATCAGTAAGATGTGTGGGAGCCTGCAAGAGAGCAATACAGGAGCATTTCCCAACATTAGCCAATGGAATTAGACAGAGGAAGCAATTATTTGCAGAAGATCTTGAAAGATGCAAATAAAACTATTTACAAATGACATAATTTTTAAAGATTGTAATTAATTAATTGATTAATTAATTTTAGAGAGACAGAGAGAACACCATCAGAGGGGCCAAGGGGGAGGGAGAAGGGGAGGGAGAAATCCCAAGCAGACTCCATGTTGAGTGGGGAGCCCAATGAGGGACTGGATCTCAGGGTCCTGAGATCATGACCTGAGCTGAAACCAAGAGTTAGACACTTAACCAACTGAGTTACCCAATCACCCCACAAATGACAGAATTTGTGTCACAAAACCCAAGGTCAACAAAAAGGAAAAAAAAGGCCTACTGAATTAAAAGAAAAACATACTTAATATGAATTTATAAAATTAATATTCAACATTAAAAGTCTCTATTCATGGAGAAAATAACTGGCTAGAAGATTTTTGGAGGAGAATACTTCATTTATAAGACAAATAAAAACATTACATACCCATAATCTTTAACGAGATATTTCTAAAATCTACATAAAGAAAATATTAACACTCTCAAAGACACAAAAGTGGTTTTGATTTGTATTTCTCTGATGATAGTTCATATCAAGTATTTTTTCATGTGTTTGTTGGCCACCTAATTTCCTCTTTGGAGAAATTACACCTCCCACTTGTTGGAATGGCTATCATTAAATAGACAAGAGACAACAGGTCCTGGGGAGGATATGGTGAAAAGGGAACTCTAGCACACTGTTGGTGAGAATGAAAATTGGTCCAACCACAGGAATACAACATGGAGTTTCCTCAACAATTTAAAAGAGATCTACTATATGACCAAGCAATTCAATTTCTGGGTCTATATCCAAAAAAAAAAAAAAAAGAGAGAGAGAAAATAGGATTTCAATGAGATATATAGCCATGATATGGAAACAACACAAAAGTCAATCCACAAATGGTTGGATAAAAAAGATGCAGAACATATGCACAACAGAATATTATTCAGCCATGACAAAGGAAAATGTCCTCCCATTTGAGACAACTGTGATGGACCTTGAGCACATTGTGTTAAGTGAAATAAGTCAGGAAGAGGGGTGCGTGGGTGGCTTAGATGGTTAAGCTTCTGCCTTTGGCTAGGGTCATGATCCCGGGGTCCTGGGATTGAGCCCCACATCGGGCTCTCTGCTGAGCGGGGAACCTGCTTCTCTCTCTCCCTCTGCCTCTGCCTGCCGCTCCCCCTGCTTGTGCTCTCTCTCTCTTTGTCAAATAAATAAAAAAAAAAAAACCCTAAAAAAAAAAAAGAAAGAAGTCAGGAAGAGAAAGACAAGTACTGTATGATACCACTTACAGTTAAAGAAGTTAAACCTGCAAAAAACAGGGTAAAATGATGGTTACCTGGGGATACAGGCAGGAGGGTAAAAGAGGTAGTGTTTAAGGATACAAACCTGTAATAAATAGTAAATAAGCCATAGAGCTCTAATGTACACCACAATGAATATAGACAATTATATTGTATTATAATTAGGTAATGTGATAGATATTGCTACACAGGCAATCATATTACAACGTAAATGTATCAAAATTACATGTAGTACACCTTAAAACAATGTTACATGCCAAATTTATTCAATTAGAAAAAAGACACAAAAGTGAACTTGAAAAAAATGGAAAGACATTCCATGCTCTATTCTATGAAGGCTCAATAACATATAGGTTTCCCCCACTATCCAAAAGTAGAGCATTGTTATGAAACTTTTCATAAGTTGAAATGGCATAAAGTGAAGAAACAATGACCATTAATTCACATGGAAATTTTTTTTTAAAGATTTTATTTATTTATTTGAGAGAGAGAGAATGAGAGACAGAGAGCATGAGAGGGAGGAAGGTCAGAGGGAGAAGCAGACTCCGTGCAGAGCAGGGAGCCCGATGCGGAACTCGATCCCGGGACTCCAGGATCATGACCTGAGCAGAAGGCAGTCGCTTAACCAACTGAGCCACCCAGGCGCCCTCACATGGAAATTTTTTGAACATTCCCAGAACAAACATTAATCTCTTTTAGACTTTTCCGATACCTTAAGACACATATTACAAACAGTTGCACAAAACAAATTGAGATAAAACAGAGATGCTCTCAGACACAGTTCAAAGCTATAGAGGCTTGATGCTGAGATGCAGATTGTAGCTCCAAGGGAAGGAGCTTGGTGGGGCCACTACCACTATAATGGCTCCCTGCAAAATAAACACTGAACACGATTTTTGCCCCCCACTTTTTTGGTAAAAGCAAAAACCCTTTTCACATTTCTTTTGGTTAACAAAATCAGGTACTAATGTAAGTCTTTTATAAAAGCAAACTGCCATAAGCGTGAACTTTTGAAAAGCAGTGGATACCTGTATAGATGACAATGCTCTGTAAAGTAACTTAGAAATCTAACACTATTTCAATAAAAATACCAATATGTTTTTCCTAAAGCTATGTACCACTTGATTCTGAAAGGAAATGTCATGGAAGTCAGGTACTAAACCATTAAAACATTAAAGAGCCTTTACAAATGAAACACAATTAAATGTTTGTTCATCAATATATAATTAGACTAATGCAATGGAATAGAAAATAAAAAAGAGAATCCACATGTATGTTAATGGTTATAATAAAAGCAACATCTCAAATCAGTAGGAAAAAATGAACTGCAATATTGTATTGGGGAAAATTGGACATCCGTTTTTGGATAGAAATAGAATTGTATTCATACTTCATATCATATACAAGAATAAATGAAAAATGTATAAGAAATACAAATGTGAAAAATAAAATAATAAATTCTAGGAAAAAAGCATACATTAATTTTTTTTAAGATTTTATTTATTTGGGAGAGAGAGAATGAGAGAGAGCACATGAGAGTGGGGAGGGTCAGAGGGAGAAGCAGACTCCCCGCCGAGCAAGAAGCCCAATGCCGGACTCGATCCCGGGACTCCAGGATCATGACCTGAGCCGAAGGCAGTCGCCCAACCAACTGAGCCACCCAGGTGCCCCCATACATTAATTTTTTATAGCCAGGAAGTTGAAAAATACTTTCTAAAATAAAGTATTAAAATGCAAGTTAAGCAGGGCGCTGGGTGGCTCAGTAGGTTTACTTCTGCCTTTGGCTCAGGTCATATCCCAGGGGTCTGGGATCCAGTCCCGCATGGGGCTCCTTGCTCAGTGGGTAGCCTGCTTCTCCCTCTCCCTCTGCCTGCCACTCCCCCTGCTTGTCTCTCTCTCTCCCTCTGACAAATAAATGAATAAATAAAGTTTTTAAAAAATGCAAGTTAAAATAATGTTGAAATACAAGGGCCATAAACCAAAATTTTAGTAAATTCCACTAAAGCAAGTTAAGAAAAAGTGAAGTTAAGGAAACAGACAAACCAATAATAGATAATAGAATGCTATGTCACAGAAATTGGACCAATATATCTCATATTAAGTGACAAGGGAAAAAAAAGGGGGTAAAAACCTGGTATAAAAATGGGGCAAAATGAAATTTTAAATAATCACAGAAGAGAGGCAAATGACTCTTAAATATAAGAGAGTAAGTCCAGATTTACTTAGAATAAGAGAATACACATTAAATTTACACAGAAATTTCGTCTCATCAGATGTAAGCAAAAATCCAGCTGTAGTTTAACTACATGTTTTGTTTGTAAGATACTCCCTGGGATATTATTACAAAGTAGTCATGATGAGCATTCATAGAGAAAAGTTCATAAAGTTTCCTTTATCTCCTACTCATTCAACTTCTCTTTCTCAGACTTTTTGAAAACTCTTCTGATTCCCCCTGTCCCCACCCCACCACTAAAAAAATAGTACTTAGGTTTAATTTACTTTTAAAAATAACCTAACATATACAACTGGTGTATATCCCACTCCCCCGAAGTATCAATCTACTGATACAACACATTCAAGGCCAAGAGTAAACTAGCCTAAGAAATTCCCACACCTCCAAATTAAGTGTATCCGTTACATTGAATGTGAAGTGAGACTCTGCTGATGTTATGGGTATAGCTATTTGAGAGAAATTTAAGAAAATCAATCTTGAGAAAAACAAATAACCTCACTTTCTTAGAAGTGTTTAAATAGTGAAGAACTCTTCAAGACAACATTAATTTTCTACTTAGAAAGTGACTTGATTGTTTGCAGATGTGGGTGTTAGATTCTTTCAGCAACACAAGATTCCTAGATAATATGGTTGCATTGTACATAATAAAAGTCAAAATACTTGTCTATAATTTATTCAAGTGGGTAAATCTAAGTTGTATTGCATATAGGTAAGCACTATTATGAGATGAATTTCTACCCTAACACTTTGAAGTATATGGAGCATATTATGGAAAAAACAATGAATGTAAAGTCAGAAAAATACTACCGAAGGTACATATTAAATCGGGCCAGAGATTAACCACTTAGCTTTTTATGATAGTTCCTTCACACATGATCCATATTTTGTGTTTTGATGTCTCATTTTGATATTTTATTTCTTATTCTAACAATTTTGAAGTCAATCTTTCTATAAAATAAAAATATTAATAAAATAAATAATTTTATTAATATTTAATAAAATAAAATAAAAATATTTAATAAACATAAACTCTTCTTACCCACCTCCTGGGGTTGTTACAAAGTTTAAGTAAGTCTCTCTCTCTCTCTCTTTCTCTCTCAACATATATATATGTCATAAATATATTATATACATATATATGTATATATAATGGAGTGAGGAGGAATGGGATAAATTTCTAGAAACATACAACCTACTAAGACTGAATCATGGAGACACAGAATATCTTAATGAGTAAACAAATTGAATCAGTAATCATAAATCTTTCAACAAAGAAAAGCATAGGACCAGGAGGGTTTACTGATTAATTATTTCATGTACTTAAATAAGAATTAATGCCAACCTTTCTCAAACTCTTCCAAAAAATTGAGGAGGAGGAAATACTCACAAATTCATTTTATGAAGCCAGCTTTACCCTGATACCAAAGCCAGATAGGGACACTACAAAAAAGAAAATTATAGGCCGATATCCAATAGATGCAAAAATTCTCAACAATATACAAGCACACCAAATCCAACAGCACATTACACAGATTCATACATCATGAACATATTGGATTTATACCTGGGAGAGGATAGTTTAACATATGCAATCAATAAACATGGATACACCACATTAATTGGATAAAAGACAAAAGTCATAAAATTATCTCAATGAATGCAGCGAAAAATCATTTAACAAAATGCAACATCTTTTCATGATAAAAACTCTCAACAAATTGGTTATGGAAAGAATATATCTTAAAGATCATATATGACAATCCCACAGTTAACATCATACTCAAGGGTAAATGGTGAAAGCTTTTCCTCTAAGATTAGAAAAAAGGCAAGGGTGCCCACTTTACCACTGGTATTCAGCATAGTACTGGAATCCCTTGCCAGAGTAATCAGGCAAAAAAAAGAAATAAAAGATATCCAAACTGGAAAGGAAGAAGTAAAATTGTCTCTCTTTGCAGACGATATGATCTTATATATAGAAAATCCTAAAAACCCCACCACAAAACTGTTAATCAATGAAGTCAATAAAGTTTCAGGATACAAAATCAAAATACAGAATTCTTCGTAGATTTTATCAAATTGAGGAATTTATTCTCTTTGCCTAGTTTACTGAGAGGTTTTTTTTTTTTTAATCATAAATGGATGTTGGATATTGTCAAATGCTTTTTCTCTGCCTATTGATACATTCTTTTATTTTCTTTAGCATATTGATGTGATGGATTACATTAATTGATTTTTGAATGATAAACCAGCCTTGAATACCTTGGATTAATCCTATTTGGTTGTGGTCTATAGTTCTTTTTATACGTTGTTGGGTTGGATTTGCTACTATTTTGTTGAGGATTTTTTTTCCATCTATGTTCATGAGAGATGTTGGTTTGCAGTTTGCTTTTCTTATAATATCTTTGTCTAGTTTTGGGACTATGGTAATGCTGGCCTCATTGAATGAATTTAGAAGGAGTCCCTCTCCTTCTACTCTCTGAAAGAGATTGTGGAAATTGGCATAATTTCTTCCTTAAATGTTTGGTAGAATTCACAATAAACCCATCTGAGTCTAGTGCTTTCTGTTTTAGAAGGTTATTAAATATTAATTCAACTTATTTAATAGATACAGGCCTATTCACATTGTCTATTTCTTCTTGTGTGAATTTTGACTGACTGCATCTTTCAAGGATTTGGTTCATAACATCTAGGTCATCAAATTTATGGGCATGAAGTTATTCCTAATATTCCTTTACTATCTTTTACTGCCCATAGTCTCAGTAGTGATGTCCCCCTTTCATTTCTGATATCAGTAATTTTTGTCCTCTCTGTTTTTTTTTCTTTTTTTAAATTTAATTTAATTTTATTATGTTATGTTAGTCACCATACAATACATCATTAGTTTTTGATGTAGTGACCCATGATTCATTGTTTTCACATAAAACCCAGTGCTCCATGCAGTACATGCCCTCCTTAATACCCACCACCGGGCTAACCCATCCCCCCACTCCCCTCCCCTCTAAAATGCTGTTTGTTTCTCAAAGTCCATAGTCTCTCATGGTTCATCTCCCCACCCTCCGATTTCCCCCCGCTTCATTTTTCCCCTTCCTTCTCCTAATGTCCTCCATGCTATTCCTTATGCTCCACAAATAAGTGAAACCATACGATAATTGACTTTCTCTGCTTGACTTAACTGCAGACTTTAGTTTAAAATCTAATTTGTCTGATATAAGAATTCCTACCCCAGCTTTCTCTTGAGGTCCACTGGCATGGAAGACGAATCTCCATCCCTTCACTTTCAGTCTGGATGTATCTTTAGGTTCAAAATGAGTCTCTTGTAGACAGCATATGGATGGATCCTGTCTTTTTATCCAATCTGCAACCCTGTTCCATTTTATGGGAACATTTAGTCCGCTCACGTTGAGAGTGATTATTGAAAGATATGAATTGATTGTCATCATGTTGCTTGTGAAGTCCTTGTTTCTATAGATTGTCCCTGTAAATTTCTGTTCTATATCACTCTTGGGGTCTTTCTCCTTTTATAGAACCCCCCCTTAAATTTTCTTGCAGGGCCGGCTTAGTGGTCACATATTCTTTCAGTTTCTGCCGGTCATGGAAGCTCTGCATCTCTCCATCCATTCTAAATGAAAGCCTTGCCGGATAAAGTATTCTTGTCTGCATGTTCTTCTCATTTAGTACCCTGAATATGTCTTGCCAGCCCTTTCTAGCTTGCCAGGTCTCTGTGGATAGGTCTGATGTTATTCTGATGTTCCTCCCTCTGTACGTAAGGGATCTCTTCCCCCTAACTGCTCTTAAGATGGTTTCCTTGGTTCTAAGATTTGCGAGTTTTACTATTACAAGCCAGGGTGTTGGCCTGTTTTCCTTGATCTTGGGAGGGGTCCTCTCTGCCTCTAGGACTCGAATGTTTGTTCATTCCCCAGATTAGGGAAGTGCTCAGCTTATTATTGACCACAACCCAAGCAAGATGCACCTGTTTTATAGGGACCTTAGGGTTGTTGGCCTCTTGTTCTCCCAGTCTCTCTTCTGGGGGAGTGGCCTACTGCACTGTTACACAGGCAACCCTGTTTGGGCAAAGTTGCCCTGCCGCCTGTGGGGGGGATGGGCTCAGTGAAAACCGGTTTGGGGGGTTTTTTGTTCCCTGGCAGCTTTCCCTGGTGGCTTTCTGCGTCTCTGCTGAGAGTCAGAGCAGAAGAGATCGGTTGGAACTGATCAGAGAGAGAACGCAGTCTGTTCTTCAGTGAACTCTCCAGGCCACACTCCGTTTCTGTCTGTGCTACGTCCTGGGTTGTGCGCCCCTCAGCAGTGCTCCTAGCCTTTGCCTCCAGGTCGGGGCACATCTCTGCCCTTTGTGCTTCTAAAACCACCAGCTGCACCCAGTTTGCACGTGGGGCCCCACTGTTCCGGGTTTCAGTCCGGGGGGCTGCCCTAAATTTCTTTCCCCGTCGCTACCAGTCTGCGAGTCTGTACCTCATCCCCAGCGCAGGAGGCTTTTGCGCTCCTGTGTAATTTCACCTTCCCTGTGCCAGCGCTTATGGCAGTTCCCTCCCCCTTCTGTTTATCTTCTGATATCTGCCTGTGGAGTCAGGGCTCCCAGTTTCATACCTCAAAACCAACCACCTGTGATATTCTGTTTGTAGAGATCCAGATCTACCTTCTTACATCTCAGGCCGATTTCATGGGTGCTCAGAGTGGTCTGGTAGATATCCAGCCCAATTCCAGGGATTCGTTGAAATAGGGTCCTCTACTCCTCCTCCATCTTTTCCTCTCTATTTTTTTCTTTTTCATAGTTAGCCTGGCTAGAGGCTTATTGATTTTTAAAAATATATTTTCAAAGAAAAGCTTTTGGTATCATTGATTTTTGTACTTATTATGTTTTTAATCTTATTAATCTCTGCACTCATTATTTTCCTCAGCTTACTTTGTATTTTATTTGCTTTTCCTTTTCTAGTTTCCTAAGATGGAAACTAGACAATTGATTTAATTTTTTTTTCTTTTCTAATATAATCATTCAATGCTCTGGATTTTCCACTAAGCCCTTCTTTTGCTCCATCCCACAGAGTTCGATAAGTTGTATTCTCATTTCATTTATTCAAAATATTTTTTTTCTCTTAAAATTTCTTCTTTGAGCCATGTAAAGTATGTTGTGTAATTTGTAAGTCTTTTAGAATTTTGAATCTGTCTTTCTATTATTGCTTCTAGTTTAATTCCATTGTGGTCTAAGAGCAGTCAATGTAGGATTTGTATTCTTACAAAAAAATTTTTTGAAGATTTTATTTATTTATTTGACAGAGAGAGACAGTGAGAGAGGAAACACAAGCAGGAGAAGGGGGAGAAGTAGAAGCCTGCTTCTTGCTGAGCAGGGAACTCATGTGGGGCTCGATCCCAGGATCTTGGGATCATGACCTGAGCTGAAGGCAGACGCTTAATGACTGAGCCATCCAGGTGCCCCTTCTTTCAAAATTTTTAAGATGTGTTTTATGGTTCACAATTTGACCTATCTTGGTGAGTGGTCCATGTAAACTTGAGAAGAAAATCTATTCTGCTGTTGTATGGATTAGTTTACAGATGTCCATTACATCCAGTTGACTGATGGTGTTGCTGAGTTTAGTTATGTTCTTACTGAGTTTTTGCCTGCTGGATCTGCCCATTTCTGAGAGAGGGGGTATTAAAATTCCAACTATAATTGTAAATTTATCTATTTCTCCTTGTAGTTCTATCACTTTTTCCTCACATAGTTTGATTTTCTGCTGTTAGCCACATACACATTAAGGATTATTATGTTTTCTTGGAGAACTGACCATTTTATTATTATGTAACAATTATGCCTTGTTATCTTGATTAATTTAGTTGCTCTGAAGTTTGCCTTGTCTGAAATTAACATAGCTATTACCCTTTCTCTAATGAAAGGGTTAGCATGGTATATCTTTCTTTGTCTCTTTACTTTTAATCTGTATGTGTCTCTATATTTAAATGCCCATAATGTCTTATGGACAACATGTAGTTTGGCCAAATTTTTTAATTGACTCAGGCAATCTCTGTCTTTTAATTTGTGCACTTAGACCATTGACATTTAAAGTAATCATTGAAGTAGTGGGTTGATATCTACCATATTTGTTACTGTTTTCTATTCATTGCCCTTGTTCTTTGTTTTATTTTTGTCTTCCATTTTTTCTGTCTCTTGTGATTTTAACTGAACATTTTTTATGATTCTATTTTCTCTCCCTTCTTAGTGTATTATATTTTTTAAAACCTTTCTTAGTGGTTTCCTAGATGTTTGAATATTCTTTTATAACTGATACAAGTCCACTTTCAAAAACCATTATACCACTTCACAAATAGTGTGAATACCTTATAATAACAAAATTATACTAATTCCTCCCTTCTGTTCCTTGTATCATTGCTGTCCCTCATTTTCTTTATACACAAGTATGCATAAGCATAAATATATACATAAGCCTACATAAGTAATACATGTTGCCATTATTATTTTGAACAAACTGTTATTTGTTAGATCAATTAAGAATAAGAGAAATACAAGTTTTTATCTTACCTTTACTTTTTACCTTTCCTATGCTCTTCCTTTCTTTATGGAGATCTGAATTTCTGACCTATGTCTTTTTTTTTTTTTCTCTAACAGCCTCTTTTAAAATTTATTGCAGGTGAGGCCTACTGGCAAAAAATTCCTCAATTTTTGTTTGAGAAAAATCTTGTTTTTGCTAAACTTTTGAAGTATAATTTTACAGAGTAAAGAATTCTAGGTTGGTTGGTATTTTTTCTCTCTCAACACTTTAAGTATTTCACCCAACTCTACATGTTTGCATGGTTTCTGAGGAGAATTCAGATGTAATTCTTACCTTATTTCCTCTATAGTTAAGGTGTTCTTTCCCTCTGACTATTTTCAGGATTTTATCTTTATATATGACTTCCTATAGTTTGAAAATGGCATACATACATGTAGTTCTTTTCACATTTATCCTGCTTGGTGTTCTTTGCACTACCTGGATCTGTGGTTTGCTGTTTGACAATTTCAGGAAATTCCCAGTAATTATTTTTTCAAATATTTATCTGGAAAAATTCAAAACTATAGAACTACAAACAATAACACAGAAAAAAAATGTAGATGATCTTGAATATTGTGATGCTTTATTAGGTGCAATGCCAAAGACACTATCCATGAGAGAAACAATTGATATACCGGACTTTCTTAAAATTAAAAACGTCTGCTCTGTGAAAGACAATGTCTAGAGAATGAAAAGACAAGCCACAGATTAGGAGAAAATATTTGCAAAAGACACATCTGACAAAAGACTCTTATTCCAAATGTATAAAGGACTCTTAAAATGCAACAATAAGAAAACAAGACAACCTGATTAAAAAATGGGCCAAAGACCTGAACAGCTACAGCACCAAAAAAAATATACAGATGTCACAGAGCATATGAAAAGATTACTTACATCCCATATCATCAGGGAAATGTAAATTAAAATGAGATAATATTGGGCGTCTGGGTGGCTCAGTTGGTTAAGCGACTGCCTTTGGCTCAGGTCACGATCCTGGAGTCCTGGGATCGAGTCCCATATCGGGCTCCCTGCTCAGCAGGGGGTCTGCTTCTCCCTCTGACCCTCTTCCCTCTCGTGCTCTCTGTCTTTCATTCTCTCTCTCAAATAAATAAATAAAATCTTTAAAAAAAAAAATAAAAATAAAAAAAAATAAAATGAGATAATATTGCACACCTATTAGAATGGCCAAAGCCCACAATACTGACAAGATCAAATGCTGAAGGGGATGTGGAGTAACAGGAACTCTTATTCACTGTTGGAAGGGAAGAGAAATAGTAAGCTGCTTTGGAAGACAGTTTGGTGGTTTATTACAAAACTGAATATAATTATTCTATACTATCCAGTAATTGCACTTGTTGGTATTTACTCAAAGGATTTGAAAATTTATGTTAATACAAACCTGAACATGGCTGTGTTTAGCACCTTTATTTATAGTTGCCAAAATCTGGAAGCAAATAAGATGCTCCTCAATAAATTAATGGATAGATATATCACAAAAAATTTTAAGTGTATGTATGTATGTAATCTCTACACCCAACATGGGGCTTGGACTCGCAACCCTGAGAACAAGAGTTGCATGCTTTTCCACTGTGCCAGGAAGGCATCCCAATTTTTTTTTTTAATGCATGAATGGATATAAGTAAACTATAGTCCATCCAGACAATGGAATATTATTCAGAGCTAAAAGAAAACTAGCTATAAATCTATAAAAAGATATGGAGGAATCTTAAATGCATATTAATAAGTGAAAGAAGCAAATCTGAAAAGGCTGCATACTATATGATTCTAACTATGTTACATTCTGGAAAGGCAAAACTATATAGAGAAAAAGATCAGTGGTTGCCTTCTTGGAGAGGGGAGTAGATGGGTATGAACAGTCAGAACACAGAAAATTTTTAACACAGTAAAAATTCTCTATATGATTTAATAATGATGGATGTATGCTCATCATATGTTTGTCCAAGCTTATAGAATGTACAACACCAAGAGTGAACTGTACTATAAACTATGAACTTTGAACAATTATGATGTGTCAGTGTAGGTCCGTCCTTGGTAAAAATGTACTATTCAAATGAGTGATGTTGATAATGGAGGAGATTCTTCTCCTGGGGTCAGGGTGTATATGGGATGTCATTATACCTTGCTCTCAATTTTGTTGTAAACCTAAAACTTGTCTAAAAATAAATTATTCTTAAGGTTTATTTATTTGAGAAAGTGAGAGAGAGAGAGACTGGGGGGGAGAGGGTGAGAGGGAATCTCAAGCAGATCTCAACCCTGAGATCATGGCCTGAGTGGAATCAAAGAGGATGTTCAATGGACTGAGCTAACCAGGTGCTCCTAAATCTTTAAACAAAACAAACAAAAGCAACACACACAAAATTATCTGTTCCTTTTTTCTCTTCTCCTTCTCGTGTTTCAATTGTGTGTATGTAGTTGTCCCACAGTTCCTAGATACTGGGGTTTTTTTTTTTTTCTCTTTTTTTTTTTTTCAGTTTGATTTCCAGTTTTGGAGGTTCCTATTGGGATATCTTCAAGCTCAGAGATTCTTTCTTCAGCCACATGAAGTGTACTAACAAGTCCATCAAAGGCATTTTATATTTCCATTACAGTGTTTTTGATCTCTAGCATTTCTTTTTTATTCTTTTTAGAATTTCCATCTCTCTGCTTACCTTGCCTGTTTTTACATACAGTTTACTTTATCCATTAGATACCTTAGCATATTAATCATTATTGTTTTAAATTCCAGGTCTGATAGTTTCAATTTTCCTGTCATATCTGAGTCTGGTTCTGATGTATTCCCTGTATCTTCAAACTGCGTTTTTTTGTTTTGTTTGTGTTTTTGCCTTTAGTGTATCTTTTATTTATCTTTTTTTCTTGACAACTAGGCATGATGTACTGGGTAAACTGAACTAGTGTAAACAAGCCTTTAGCAAATTTTTGGTAAGGTGTCAGAGTGGGGAAACAGTATATTCTTAGATCTAAATCTTTTAGAGCCTCTGCCTCTAGACTTGAACTTCATCAGTACTTCTCACCCTCCCTCACCATCCCCCCTGCCACACCCTCTTATGTGAGACAGGATGGCCAGTGTGGGTTGGAGTTGGGTATTTCCCTTCCTTCAGGTCAGTTAGGTTATAATAAACCTCCAGCAGGTTAGGCTCCAGTTAACTCATTTCAGGCAGGACTTTGTAAGGACAGAGTACTCAGGAGTATTTCAAAATGTCTCCCTTTCCCTTCCCACTAAAAGAAACATGAGGGATTTTTCTCCAGTATTTACTGTTGGAACCTGGTAAATTCCAGAAGGTAAAACTCTCACAAGTGTGGGGCCCAGACTACTCCCTGGAGTTTTATCTCTCAAACTTGCCCACACTGAGCTTCCAGCAATTTGTCAACTGTAGTCCAGGTTTCCTTACCCCCACTGGTTCCCTTCAAGGTTTCAGTCATTGGGTTTCTGTTTTCTTAAGCTGTGATTCTCTGTATACCCTTGTGTCTCCTCTATCTGGGGGTGGGGAGGCAGTGGTTTGTCTTGTGACCTCACTTCTCTTAAGGATCTGAATTTTTATTTTGTTTAGCTTTTTACTTGTTGAGTGGAGACTTCCAGCTTCTTATAGCTGGATTCAAACCATGCTGTTTTCTTGAGAAAAGACTAACACTTAAGTGATGGATTCTTCTACCCTTCCACCTTTTTCTTATTTTCTTCCTTCTCTTTCTTTTCTCTCTTCTTCTCTTTTTTTTCCACATATTTTTCTCTCCCTTCAAGAATTCTCGTTATTTAAAATTTTATCTCAAAAAAAATATTTTCCTTGGGATAAAGAGGAATCGTAGACTCTTTTATAATTGCACCAGGCTTTAGGAAGGACCTATAAGAGAAGCATATTAATCTATAGGCTCATTTCCTCAAGAAAGGAGATAAGAATCATTTCAACAGCAAGAGCAAATAGCTTCCTGAATACCTGAGCTTTTAGGGAACATGGTAAGATACACAGAAACCAAAAACCAAAGCAAAAAGATATTTAAATATGACTTACTGGCTCTTAAAAATACATTTTGTTTTGATCTCTTTATCTAGAAAAGGTAGAAGTTCGTTTGGATAATTCTGAAGCCCTCTTCCCACTTTGGAATCCTATAATTATGTGATTATAAACACACTAGAATTATCATGATATTAGAGCAATGACAGAATTAAATTTAGTTCTGAAGCAGAAAATTAATAATTACTACAAGTAGGATGACCATATTAAAAACAAATTATCATCTTTGTTTCTCATTGTAAAAAATTATAGATTGGGTAATGAAAGTATAAAAGATTAACTTTTAGGAAGGCTTAGTACTCAACTACCTACTACTTTCAAGTTAAAAGTTTCTGAATAATTTTGAATAAATAATTTGAAAGAAAACACTATTAATTAATGATAGAGTTAAACATTATTCCATCTTCCATCATACTGAGATGAATAAAATCATAGGGAAATGGCATTAAATGTAGATTTGTTCTGATTATTTTGGATTCAAAAATTACTGATTGAAAAGTCTAAGGGAAAATTGTAACTTCAGTTCCCAGTTGAATCTAATTTTATGTTTGTCTTGTGTATTCAAATAGAGATCTCTTGATGTTTTAGCTAAGCAATTGTATGTGGAAAATAAACACTCAAATCAAGATGGAGAAAACAATGAAATAATCCTTTATTTATTTATTTATTTATTTATTTATTTATTTATTTATTTACTAATTTATTTTTTAGAGCAATTTTAGGTTCATGGCAAAATTAAGAGAAAGATACTGAAAGGGAAACTTCCTATAGTCCGCCTGCTCCCACACATGCATAGCCCCCTCCATTACCAGCATCCCCCCCCCTTAGAGTGGTACCTTGGTTATTATTAATGAACCTATGTCAACATATCACAGTCACCCAAAGTCCACCATTTGCATTACAGTTCACTCTTGGTATTATGCATTCTATGGGGTTGAATAAATGTATAATGACATTTATCCGTCATTATAGTATCATACAGAGCACTTTAACTACCACGCCCTAAAGATCCTCTGTTTACCTGTTCACATTTCCCCCAAGCCCATTCTCTGCAACCATTGATCTTTTTACTGTCTCTACAGTTTTGCCTTTTCCATAATGTCCTATAGCTGGAATTATACAGTATGTAGTCTTTCCAGATTGGCTTCTTTTAGTAATAGGCATTTAAGTTTCCTCCACATTTTTTCATGGCTTGATAGCTCATTTCCTTCTAGTGCTGAATAATATTTCATTGTTTGGATCTGCCACAGTGCATTTATCCATTTTTCTACTGAAGTACATTTGATCGCTTTAAAGTTTTGGCAATTGTAAATAAAGCTGCTATAAACATCCATGTGCAGGTTTTTGTGTGAACATGTTTCCAGTTCTTTGGCCAAATACCAACGAGTTTGCTGGATCATATGGTAAGAGTATGTTTAGTTTGGGTGAAACCGCCGAACTGTTTTCCAAAGTGGCTGTGCCATTTTGCATTTCCTCCAGCAATGAATGAAAGTTTCTGTTGCTCTACATCCTTGTCAGCTTTTGGTGTCGTCAGTGTTGTGGGTTTTGGCTGTTATCTCACTGTTGTTTTAATTTGCATTTCCCAGATGGCACAGATGTGGAGCATCTTACTTGTCATCTGTCTAATTTCTTTGGTGAGGCATCTGTTCAGTTGTTTGGCCCATTTTAAAATCATGTTGTTTGTTTTCTTACTTATTGAGTGTTAAGAGTTTTTGTATATTTTGGATAGCGTCCTTTATCAGCTGTGTCTTTTGTAAACATTTTCTCCCAGTCTGTACCTTGTGTTCTCGTTCTCTTGACATTGTCTTTCACAAAACAGAGTTTTTAATTCTAAACAATCCAGCATATCAATTATTTATTTCATGGATCATTCCTTTGGTGTTGTATCTAAAAGGTCATCACCATATCCAAGGTCATCTAGGATTTTTCCTATTGTATCTTCTAGGCATGTTATAATTTTATAGTTTTGGATTTTACTTTTGGGTTTTTGATGCATTTTGAGTTAATTTTTGTGAAGGATTTAAGGTTTTTTGAGATTTTTTTTTTTTTTTTTTTTTCCTATGTGGATGTTCAGTTGTTCTAGCACCATTTTTTGGAGAGACTGTCTTTGCTCCATTGTATTTCTCTTGTTCTTTGTCAAAGAACAATTGACTATGATTTATGTGGGTCTGTTTCTGGACTCTATTCTGTTCCATCGGTCATTTGTCTATTCTTTCACAAATACCATACAGTTCTGATTATTGTAGCTTTACAGTACCTCTTGAAATTGGGTAGTGAGACATCCTTTGGCTTTATTCTTTTTCAATATTGTGTTGGCTACTCTGGGTCTTTTACCTAGTCTTTAGTTTTCTAAAGCATTCCTTACATAAATTCTTGATTTATTACTTTTACTTTTTGAGTGAAGTACAATTACTGTAAAAGTCTTTGTGAATGTATAACAGTTTTTATCAATTGTCTTAACGTAGTTAATATAAATGCATGCAAATACAAGTAAAGTTAGTTTGTCATGGTCTTAGAAATATATGCAAAAAAACTCTTGCTTGGTGCACCTGGGTGGCTCAGTCGTTAAGTGCCTGCCTTTGGCTCAGGTCATGATCCCAGGGTCCTGGGATCCAACCCTGCATCAAGCTTCCTGCTCTGCAGGAAGCTTGCTTCTCTCTCTCCCACTCCCCCTGCTTGTGTTCCCTCTCTCGCTCTGTCTCTCTCTGTCAAATAAAAAAAAAAATCTTTAAGAAAAAACAAAACTCTTGCTTACTTTTCCTGTTGACTTTTTTTTAAAGATTTTATTTATTTATTTGACAGAGAGAGTGAGAGAGCACAAGCAGAGGGAGTAGTAGAAGGAGAGGGAGAAGTGGGCTTCCTGTTCAGCTGTGGGGAAACTGTTGACTTTTAATCATTAATTTTGACTGATCTAATTTTTGTAATATATAAAGTATAGACAGTCCTATATAGAAGTTAGATACCCCTTCATAATAGTTTCCTAAAATTTTCTATTTATTTATTATGTATATTTTATAGTCAGAGTTCAGTGAGTTTCTTGAGAGCAAAGACATATATATGAGTTTTGAGGAGAACAAGGACTAAGCCTTTTTCCTAATATTACAGTTAAGAGCTCCAAAAGTCACCAGACCTTACTTTTTTTCTGACCATCTCCTTTCCCCCAGCAAATGAAAAGAATATTATGTGCTAGAATTTATAATACATTTTCTAGTATTAAACTTCAGCATACAAAACAAGAAATAACAGATGCTTATTTGAGCAGTTGGGATGACCTGAGATGATTGATAATTTTTAATTTTCTTTCTTTTTTAAAAAAGATGTTATTTATTTATTTATTTGAGAGAGAGAGAGAGAGATAGAGAGAGAGAGCACAAGCAGGGGAGCATCAGAGGGAGAGGGAGAAGCAGGCCCTCCCCACCCTGAGCAGGGAGCATGACTCTGGGTGGGATCCCAGGACCCCAGGACCCCAGGACCCCAGGATCATGACCTGACAGGCAGACCGTTAACTGACTGAGTCACACAGGCGCCCCATAATAATTTTTAATTTTCTATCACACTGGAGTCTGAAGACTATGTGGCTGACAGTTCTAAATCATGGGGCAGTAAGCATCTAGACTCTTAACTGTATTTCCTTGTACAACTCCATTAGTGATTTTCTTTAACCCTTTCAAATCTGGATAACTCAAAATACAATGTGAATCCATCATATTTACCTCTCTAAAATAGAACCTTGGAGTTGTATTCTTAAAACAATCTTGGTCTGAAAAGTCTCAGGTCTCTGTTGTTTGGCATGGAATGATCCTCAATGCAATGGATGCATCATTTGCTGTATGCAGAGGTTTCTAAGTTTATTTGAACATTTTTCCTTCTGTTGATACATCTAATTTTTCACAAATTTGAAATGTTCCTGTGAGCATCTCTTTGATTTCTTGACATTTAAAAAAATAAAAGCCCATTTCAAATTTCAAACAAATTAATACAGTGAATAGACTAGAATGATGTGTCAGTGGCTACATTTATAAACTTCTTTAACATTATTTGCTTGATCTTTTGAAAAATTTCAAGATTTGGGCTCTCTTGAAGATATATACTGATTATTGGAAATTTAAAAGGTTATTTCCCTCGGAGGATTTTTTTATTGAATTTTATTTCTACTAGCATAAATTTATAATAGAGCACTTAGAAAATCAATATTGTTTTCATTAGAATTTTTGAAATTGGTTATTGATGTATTAAACTTGGCAAATGACCCTTAAAAAAACTTTTAGAAGCCTTCAAATGACTCCCATCTTCTCAAGCCATTGAATATTACTTCATATACTATAATCCCTAGAAATATCTAGTTCTGGAGACTATGGGATGATATACTTTTGTTACTAAAGTCTATGTGCAGAGTGAAGATATTTATTGATTCTCCCTCTTTCTCTGTATGTATTTGGGTGACTGTGCTTCTAATAGACAGAAAGTCACACTTGTTAGATGCCAATTTATCCTGTATATTCTTTTTTTTTTTAATTTTTATTCTTATGTTAATCCCCATACATTACATCATTAGTTTTAGATGAAGTGTTCCATGATTCATTGTTTGTGCATAACACCCAGTGCTCCATGCAGAATGTGCCCTCCTCAATACCCACCACCAGGCTAACCCATCCTCCCACCCCCCTCCCCTCTAGAACCCTGTTTGTTTTTCAGAGTCCATCGTCTCTCATGGTTCGTCTACCCCTCCGATTTCCCCCGCTTCATTCTTCCCCTCCCACTACCTTCTTCTTCTTCTTTTTTTTTTTTCTTAACATATATTGCATTATTTGTTTCAGAGGTACAAATCTGAGATTCAACAGTCTTGCACAATTCACAGCACTTACCAGAGCACATGCCCTCCCCAGTGTCTGTCACCCAGTCACCCCATCCTTCCCACCCCACCCCCCACTCCAGCAACCCTCAGTTTGTTTCCTGAGATTAAGAATTCCTCATATCAGTGAGATCATATGATACATGTCTTTCTCTGTTTGACTTATTTCACTCAACATAATACCCTCTAGTTCCATCCACGTCGTTGCAAATGGCAAGATCTCATTCCTTTTGATGATTCCATTGTATATATATACCACATCTTCTTTATCCAGTCATCTGTCAATGGACATCTTGGCTCTTTCCACAGTTTGGCTATTGTGGACATTGCTGCTATAAACATCGGGGTGCACGTACCCCTTCGGATCCCTACTTTTGTATCTCTGGGGTAAATACCCAGTAGTGCAATTGCTGGATCATATGGTAGCTCTATTTTCAACTTTTTGAGGAACCTCCATACAGTTTTCCAGAGTGGCTGCACCAGCTTGCATTCCCACCAACAGTGTAGGAGGGTTCCCCTTTCTCCGCATCCCCGCCAACATCTGTTGTTTCCTGACTTGTTAATTTTAGCCATTCTGACTGGTGTGAGGTGGTATCTCATTGAGGTTTTGATTTGGATTTCCCTGATGCTGAGTGATATTGAGCACTTTTTCATGTGTCTGTTGGCCATTTGGATGTCTTCTTTGGAAAAATGTCTGTTCATGTCTTCTGCCCATTTCTTGATTGGATTCTTTGTTCTTTGGGTGTTGAGTTTGATGAGCTCTTTATAGATTTTGGATACTAGCCCTTTATCTGATATGTCATTTGCAAATATCTTCTCCCATTCTGTCGGTTGTCTTTTGGTTTTGTTGACTGTTTCCTTTGCTTTGCAAAAGCTTTTTATCTTGATGAAGTCCCAATAGTTCATTTTTGCCCTTGCTTCCCTTGCCTTTGGCGATGTTTCTAGGAAGAAGTTGCTTCGGCTGAGGTCAAAGAGGTTGCTGCCTGTGTTCTCCTTAAGGATTTTGATGGACTCCTGTCTCACATTGAGGTCTTTCAACCATTTGGAGTCTATTTTTGTGTGTGGTGTAAGGAAATGGTCCAGTTTCATTCTTCTGCATGTGGCTATCCAATTTTCCCAACACCATTTGTTGAAGAGACTGTCTTTGTTCCATTGGACATTCTTTCCTGCTTTGTGGAAGATTAGTTGACCATAGAGTTGAGGGTCCATTTCTGGGCTCTCTATTCTGTTCCATTGATCTATGTGTCTGTTTTTGTGCCAGTACCATGCTGTCTTGATGATGACAGCTTTGTAATAGAGCTGGAAGTCCGGAATTGTGATGCCGCCGGCTTTGCTTTTCTTTTTCAACATTCCTCTGGCTATGCGGGGTCTTTTCTGGTTCCATACAAATTTTAGGATTATTTGTTCCATTTCTTTGAAAAAAGTGGATGGTATTTTGATGGGGATTGCATTGAATGTGTAGATTGCTCTAGGTAGCATTGACATCTTCACAATATTTGTTCTTCCAATCCATGAGCATGGGACATTTTTCCATTTCTTTGTGTCTTCCTCAATTTCTTTCATGAGTATTTTATAGTTTTCTGAGTACAGATCCTTTGTCTCTTTGGTTAGATTTATTCCTAGGTATCTTATGGTTTTGGGTGCAATTGTAAATGGGATCGACTCCTTAATTTCTCTTTCTTCTGTCTTGTTGTTGGTGTATAGGAATGACACTGACTTCTGTGCATTGATTTTATATCCTGCCACTTTACTGAATTCCTGTATGAGTTCTAGCAGTTTTGGGGTGGAGTCTTTTGGGTTTTCCACATAAAGTATCATATCATCTGCAAAGAGTGAGAGTTTGACTTCTTCTTTGCCAATTTGGATGCCTTTGATTTCTTTTTGTTGTCTGATTGCTGTGGCTAGGACTTCCAATACTATGTTGAATAGCAGTGGTGATAGTGGACATCCCTGCCGCGTTCCTGACCTTAGGGGGAAAGCTCTCAGTTTTTCCCCATTGAGAATGATATTCGCTGTAGGTTTTTCATAGATGGCTTTTATGATATTGAGGTATGTACCCTCTATCCCTATACTCTGAAGAGTTTTGATCAAGAAAGGATGCTGTACTTTGTCAAATGCTTTTTCTGCATCTATTGAGAGGATCATATGATTCTTGTTCTTTCTTTTGTTAATGTATTGTATCACATTGATTGATTTGCGGATGTTGAACCAACCTTGCAGCTCAGGGATAAATCCCACTTGGTCATGGTGAATAATCCTTTTAATGTACTGTTGGATCCTATTGGCTAGTATTTTGGTGAGAATTTTTGCATCCATGTTCATCAGGGATATTGGTCTGTAATTCTCCTTTTTGATGGGGTCTTTGTCTGGTTTTGGGATCAAGGTAATGCTGGCCTCATAAAATGAGTTTGGAATTTTTCCTTCCATTTCTATTTTTTGGAACAGTTTCAGAAGAATAGGTATTAATTCTTCTTTAAATGTTTGATAGAATTCCCCTGGGAAGCCATCTGGCCCTGGGCTTTTGTTTTTTGGGAGATTTTTGATGACTGCTTCAATTTCCTTAGTGGTTATAGGTCTGTTCAGGTTTTCTATTTCATCCTGGTTCAGTTTTGGTAGTTGGTACATCTCTAGGAATGCATCCATTTCTTCCAGGTTATTTAATTTGCTGGCATAGAGTTGCTCATAATATGTTCTTATAATTGTTTGTATTTCTTTGGTGTTGGTTGTGGTCTCTCCTCTTTCATTCATGATTTTGTTGATGTGGGTCATTTCTCTTCTCTTTTTGATAAGTCTGGCCAGGGGTTTATCAATCTTGTTAATTCTTTCAAAGAACCAGCTCCTAGTTTCGTTGATCTGTTCTACTGTTCTTTTAGTTTCTATTTCATTGATTTCTGCTCTGATCTTTATTATTTCTCTTCTCCTGCTGGGTTTAGGCTTTATTTGCTGTTCTTTCTCCAGCTCCTTTAGGTGTAAGGTTAGGTTGTATACTTGAGACCTTTCTTGTGTCTTGAGAAAGGCTTGTATTGCTATATACTTTCCTCTTAGGACTGCCTTTGCTGCATCCCAAAGATTTTGAATAGTTGTGTTTTCATTTTCATTGGTTTCCATGTATTTTTTTAATTCTTCTTTAATTTCCTGGTTGACCCATTCGTTCTTCAGTAGGATGCTCTTTAGTCTCCATGTATTTGAGTTCTTTCTGACTTTTGTCTTGTGATTGAGCTCTAGTTTCAAAGCATTGTGGTCTGAAAATAGGCAGGGAATGATTCCAATCTTTTGGTACCGGTTGAGACCTGATTTATGACCTAGGATGTGATCTATTCTGGAGAATGTTCCATGGGCACTAGAGAAGAATGTGTATTCCGTTGCTTTGGGGTGGAATGTTCTGAATATGTCTGTAAAGTCCATTTGGTCCAGTGTGTCATTTAAAGTCTTTATTTCCTTGTTGATCTTTTGCTTAGACGATCTGTCCATTTCAGTGAGGGGGGTGTTAAAGTCCCCCACTATTATTGTATTGTTGTCGATGTGTTTCTTTGCTTTTGTTATTAATTGCCTTATATAATTGGCTGCTCCCATGTTAGGGGCATAGATATTTACAATTGTTAGATCTTCTTGTTGGATAGATCCTTTAAGTATGATATAGTGTCCTTCCTCATCTCTTATTACAGTCTTTGGTTTAAAATCTAATTTGTCTGATATAAGGATTGCCACCCCAGCTTTTTTTTGGTGTCCATTAGCATGGTAAATGGTTTTCCACCCTCTCACTTTCAATCTGGGGCTGTCTTTGGGTCGAAAATGAGCCTCTTGCAGACAGCATATCGATGGGTCTTGTTTTTTAATCCAGTCTGATAGCCTGTGTCTTTTGATTGGGGCATTGAGCCCATTTACATTCAGGGTAACTATTGAAAGATAGGAATTTAGTGCCATTGTATTGCCTGTAAGGTGACTGTTACCGTATATTGTCTGTGTTCCTTTCTGGTCTATGTTGCTTTTAGGCTCTCTCTTTGCTTAGAGGACCCCTTTCAAGATTTCCTGTAGGGCTGGTTTTGTGTTTGCAAATTCCTTTAGTTTTTGTTTGTCCTGGAAGCTTTTTATCTCTCCTTCAATTTTCAATGACAGCCTAGCTGGATAGAGTATTCTTGGCTGCATATTTTTCTCATTTAGTGCTCTGAATATATCCTGCCAGTCCTTTCTGGCCTGCCAGGTCTCTGTGGATAGGTCTGTTGCCAATCTAATGTTTCTACCCTTGTAGGTTACATATCTCTTCTCCCGAGCTGCTTTCAGGATTTTCTCTTTGTCTATGAGACTCGTAAGTTTTACTATTAGATGTCGGGGTGTTGACCTATTTTTATTGATTTTGAGATGGGTTATCTGTGCTTCCTGGATTTTCATCCCTGTTTCCTTCCCCAAATTAGGGAAGTTCTCTGCTATAATTTGCTCCATTATACCTTCTGCCCCTCTCTCTCTTTCTTCTTCTTCTGGGATCCCAATTATTCTAATGTTGTTTCGTCCTATGGTATCACTTATCTCTCGAATTCTGCCCTCGTGAGCCAGTAGTTGTTTATCTCTCTTTTTCTCAGCTTCTTTATTTTCCATCATTTCATCTTCTATATTACTGATTCTCTCTTCTGCCTCATTTATTCTAGCAGTTAGCGCCCCCATTTTTGATTGCACCTCATTAATAGCCTTTTTGATTTCTACTTGGTTGGATTTTAGTTCTTTTACTTCTCCAGAAAGGGTTTCTCTAATAACTTCCATATTTTTTTCAAGCCCAGCTAGTATCTTTAAAGTGATGATTCTGAACTCTAGATCTGACATCGTACTAATGTCCGTATTGAGTAGGTCCCTGGCAGTCGGTACTACCTCTTGTTCTTTTTGTTGAGGTGATTTTTTCCGTCTTGTCATTTGTCCAGAGGAGAATAGATTAATGAGAGAACAAAATGCTAGCAGAGTAACAACGTCCCCAGAAAATATACTCTAAACAAATCAGAAAAGACTTGAAGCAGTGGGAAAAGAAAGGGAAAGAGAGAAAAAAGAAAAAGAAAAAAAAGCAAAAGATAAAGATAAAAACAAAAACAAACAAAACAAAACCACAACAACAGAAAAACCAGAATGTGATCAAATATGATCAGGCTGGTACATAGATCAGTGCCACACACTAGATTTGGGGTGTATTTTGGTCTTTTAGAAGAAAGTGCCTCCCAAAATTTAAAGAAAGAAAAACTTATATATGTACAAAAATAAGGGTTGATCTGATGAAGGGATGTAATATGACTGTAAAGATGGAAATTATAAAAAATTTTATAAAAGGAATTGATAAGCAGTTGTTTGAAAAAAGAAAGAAGAGGATGTAAAAAAAGAAAAAAAAAAGGGAGAAGATGTGATCAGGCAGGGGAATAGAAAATACCATATACTAGAGATTTAGGGTATATTTTGATCTGTTAGAAGAAACTATCTCAAAATTTTAAAGAGAGAACAACTTATATATATAAGCCAAAAATATGGGTAACTACTATGAAGGGATAGAATATGACTCTAAAAATGAAAAATAAAAATGTTTTTTTTTTTTTAAAAAAGGGATTGATAAGATGTTGGTTGAAAAAGGGAAAAAAAAAATTCAAAAAGAAAAAAAAAGAAAAAAAGACAGTTAAAAAAAAAATTAACTTTGAAAGACTACAGAATCATGGTAAAAAAGCCATGAATTCTATGTGCAGTAGTCCCCTAGCGCTGGAGTTCTGCCGTTCTCATTGATCGGTAAACTTGGTCTTGGCTGGCTGTTCTCGCTGATCTTCTGGGGAGGGGCCTGTTGCCGTGGTTTCCAAATGTCTTTGCCGGAGGCAGAATTGCCCCGCCCTTGCCCCCTCCCAGCTAAGTAATCTGCTCGGGTTTGCTCTCTGGGGCTTTTGTTCCCTGCGAGCTTTCCGTACAGCTTTGGAGGTGGAGAGTGAAAATAGCGGTCTCCCAATCTCCGCCGCGGAGGAGCCGAGAACTCGGGGCCCCGCTTCTCAGTGAGCCCCCAGAGAAAAGCCGTCAGTCACTCCCGTCTCCCAGGTCTCCAGCCGCACTCTGTGCTCACCCGGCCTGTGACCGCGCGTTTCTATCTCTGGCACCCGACCCCGGGTGGAGTCTCCAAACCCAGCAGATCCCTGCGGTGCACTCCCGTGCGGCTCCTCCCGGGGGAGGAAGGGGAGTCTCCCTGGATCTGCCGCTTGTTGGGTCCCTGCTGGAGGAGCAGGGGCCCGACTGTGCCGCGGATCTCGGTTTCTGGCAACCCCGAGCTGAGAGCCCGCGCCTGGGCTCCGCCTCTGCAGCTGGCTTCCCTGCTCCGATACCTGGGAGCTCTGCCACACTCAGGCACCCCCGGTCTTTCTGTGACCCGTGGGTCCTGAGACCACACTGTCCCGGAGTGTTCCACCCCCCGCTTAGCCACCAGAGTGACGTCCCTCAGCGGAGCAGACTTTTAAAAGTTCCGATTTTGTGCCCCGTGGTTCTATCACTTGCCAGAAGCAGCCGCCAGAGGCCCCTCCCCCGCCGTCTCTCCTCCCGAATATCGCCTCGGATTCACTTCTCCGCACGTCCTACCTTCCAGAAAGTGGTCGCTTTTCTGATGAGAGAGTTGTTGCTCTTCTTTTCTTCGATCTCCTGTTGAGTTTGTAGGTGTTCAGAATGGTTTGATCCCTATCCAGCTGAATTCCTGAGAGGAGACGAAATCCAGGTCTTCTACTCCTCCGCCATCTTGCTCCGCCCTCTATCCTGTATATTCTACACTCCATGTCCTTGGATGTCAAATATAGAGCCTGAACAAACTATGTTAGATCTGAATGATATCTAGATTTTATGAGGTTGTCTCTTTTGTGTTCTGCCTACCTCATTAATGTTGTTTGCATTCCTAATGTGGAAAACATCTTTATTGGATGTGCTTCTTTGGTTTCAGTGTCACATAATGATGTGAAATTATATCCTAGGGCATTTTCCAGAACTAATTAAATTATTAAATGTGTTTCAGTTAAAAGGAACCATTTGGTGTTTTCCTAAGAGGCTAACTACATATAACTGCTGATCTATCATTCTAATATCATGTGTACTGAAACTAAAAGAATTCATGATCACCCACTACATTTCCTAAAACACATACATTTTCTCAGTGGTACATGAAGTGATTTTACCTAGTACATGGATGAATCCTTTTAATTTTTTTAAAGAGAAGTAAGCCTTTATTTGTTTCACAGATTAATTAGGCTGAGTTAGTTGCTTTTGAATCTTTTTAATTTTAATAATTATATATTATTTTAATAGTTACATATTAATGTTATTTGTACACAGAAAAATATAGAAGTTATCATTAACTTGATCCTAATGTTTAGGACAAATTGGGAAGAAACGTGGTTTGATTTAAGATGGCTTTAAAGAACAACATTAAGTAAACTAATAGTACCTATTCAAACTGTATATAGAAAAAGTTTTGAAAGTATGTAAATGCCTGCAATTTGATAATCACCGACCTAAATGAAGAGAGGATTCTGGAAGATAAAATGAACATTCTGATGTATGCAATCCTGGCCTTACCAGGTTATTGATAAGCTTTCAAATATTTGGTCTCAGATGAAGCTTACTTAAGGATAAACCTTACTGACTGTACTCTATTATTTAGAAAATCAAACTCATCCAGACAGGGTTTTACACATAATCACAAAAATTATACATATATACACAAAATCTCTCAGTGTATGTATGTTAAGCACTAGTGTCAGGATAAAGATTTTTATACAGATTACAGTTGTTTTACTTTCATCGTTTTAATGAGATTGCATTTTCTTCACCAAATTGATGTTATTTTAGGACATCTGGTTTTAACAAGAATTTCATATGACATATGAATAACACACTTTATTTTTTCCATCTTTATCAATACAGTACCAAAAGTCATAAAGAAAATGAGCTTACCGAGATTGAATAAAAGCATTTCCTAACATAAAACCTAGGGGTTTTTTTCCCTGTATTTTTATTTTGATAGTACAATTAATTAGGAAAGAACTATACTGCAGTAGAATAGATTTCATGATTTGCAGTAAAGGTTTCATAAAGATATATGATGAGACGCATTTGTCAATGTCTTCATTGGTACAGATAAAAAGTAATCAAGTAGTCACTCAAAGATATACAAAACACAAGAAATAATTTGAAAGCTGTAAATGAACTACACCCTGCAATTACACAGGTGACCCCTCCCAAAGACACAGACATCTAATCATGTCGGGAATATGTGTCAGCCAAGAAAGGACTGCATAGCATCACATCTTGTTGTCCCAATTAAAGGAACACTCCCTCATGCAACTCATATGTGAGAAAGTAAATATCATTTCAAACAGAGCAACAAGTGGTTGTGGACTCTACTTTGGGAGACAGAATTGGAGAGTGTTTTGAGAAGATGGCAGTAAATGAACTTCCATCACTTTGTATGTATGAGTGGTATGTACGAAGGATGTCCTATGGTCCTGTTTCTGTGTTTGTGATTACTGTGGACACTGATTAACTGGGACTCCGTTAGCTTTTTCTTCCATTTTTGTGAACCGGCACAGGTAAAGTGTTCATAAATTTACCACCTCATCTGTTCTGTTTGTGATAATAAATTCATGGGAGGAACGTTAGATAAAAGATAAAAGCCCAGCTCAATTTCTGGATAGCTTTATTATAAGTTCAACCATTTCTGATTCATCCCCAAACACAGTACTATAAATACTCCCCTTGTTCCTTGAAGCTGCCAAATAAAGTCCAGCTTTCGCAGGGACAGCAGAAGGTTACGTGGGGAGAGTAGTTCAACATGGAGTACACAATTTTCCAAAACATATGAACTTGGTAGTGATTATGCAGCTTTCTTCTCTACTTTTTTTTTTTTTAATGATATAAAAGACTTTTCAGTGGTCAAACACTGTAAGTCATTAGGCAAATTCTAACAGGCCTTGAATGATTTCATACTAGGAAACTATAATGGTTAGTGCAGTTGCGTAATTTTTGTATAAACTTGAGACGCTTTTGAGGGCAAAAGAGAGCACTACTAATAATTATGGTGGTACGCTAGGCATAAAATGAAACTATTCACAGCATATTGAAGCAGTCACTCTACCTATGGCTCACACAGTTCTGCAGTGCACACATTGAGTATAAACAAACTTCCTACTATAGTTGACAGTATCATGTCTTTATAAAACTTGTATGGCACACAATGAAATCTCCCACTTTAGCACAATATACTTCCTTTCTAATCAATTGTATGATCAAAAAATTACAGAGGGGCGCCTGAGTGGCTCAGACCGTTAAATATCTGACTCTTGATTTCAGCTCAGGTCATGATCTCGGGGTCCTGGGATTGAGCCCCAAGTTGGGCTCCCTGCTCAGCAGGGAGTTCCCTTAAGGATTCTTTCTCTTCCTCTCCCTCTGCCCCTCCCTCTGCTCTCTCTCTCAAATAAATAAATCTTTAAAAAAATTACAGAATTAATTTTAGTAATGTCTATGTTATACTGCCTGTCTTTTTTTATTTTTTATTGTTATGTTAATCACCACCATACATTACATCATTAGTTTTTGTGGTAGTGTCCCATGATTCATTGTTTGTGCATAACACCCAGTGCTCCATGCAGAACATGCCCTCTTTAATATCCCTCACTGGGCTAACCCATCCTCCCACCCCCCTCCCCTCTAGAACCCTCAGTTTGTTTTTCAGAGTCCATCGTCTCTCATGGTTCGTCTTCCCCTCTGATTCCCCCCCTTCATTCTTCCCCTCCTGCTAATCTTCTTTTTTTTTTTTCTTAACATATATTGCATTATTTGTTTCAGAGCTACAGATCTGTGATTCAACTGTCCTGCACCGTTCACAGCGCTCACCATAGCACATACCCTCTCCAGTGTCCATCACCCAGTCACCCCATCCCTCCCACCCCACCCCCCATTCCAGCAACCCTCAATTTGTTTACACAGCCTGTCTTTTTGCACTGCCTCTTCCCTTAGCCTGGAATGCCCTTCCTTCCAGTATATACAGTTTCATCTATTACTGTTCAAACATCTCTTATCAGCGAGACCGTCTCTGATCACCATACCTAAAATACCAACATTTTCCAAAACTCCTTATCCCTCTTTCCTGTTTTACTTTTTCTCCTAAGAATTTAGCACAATTTAACATAACATATGCAGTCAGTTATCCCATAATGTGACATATGTGTTTCTGAAAGTCTTCACACATTATACAAAATTGTATAATGAAAACCACAGGGCTATGTGGAAAAAATGAAATTAGGTTACTATATTCAAAAATTTTGTCAGTAACACATTAAAAAAAGATCAGAATTTAATGAAAACTATAGCACAGTTTTAAATATTGTTAAAAAACTGAGAAATATATGAATTCTATAATAAATATGGCATGGACCCTTGAAAAAGACCTGAAGATTGCTTGTGGAGGCAGGTATCAGAGGTCCAGCATTTATTTATTTATTTATTTATTTATTTTTATTTTATGATGTTATGTTAATCACCATACATTACATCATTAGTTTTTGATGTAGTGATCCACGCTTCATTGTTTTCATATAACACCCAGTGCTCCATGCAGTACGTGCCCTCTTTAATACCCGTCACCAGGCTAACCCATCCCCCCACCCCCTCCCCTCTAGAACCCTCAGTTTGTTTCTCAGGGTCCATAGTCCCTCATGGTTCATCGAGGGCCAGCATTTAAAGAGTTGTAGCTTCAGAGTCATTTTGAAGTGGTGGAAGGAGGTCATCAAGACTGAGAGTTGCAAAACCAGAAGTGGATGAGTGTGGCTTATACTGCATGTGGTAAACAAGGGTAACTAGTAGATGTTGAGGGATGTGTGTGCGTGTGTGTGTCTGCAGGCACATTTGTGTTTATTTCTGTGTGGCTTGCTTCAGCCAAATGCAGTTTTCTGCTTTTGCCTATTGGGTCTTGTGAAAGAAACTGTGCAAAGGCAAAAGAAATGTGCACTAGTGCCAAATCGTTGCCTTGCATATACTTTTGTGTGTGTATAAATATGTATATACACATATATATGTATCATATATATCTATATAATGTCAACATATACACATATATGTATATATACACATATACATATACACATATGTGTTGCATGTACAAATATATACATATATAACATATTATACATACATATACTATATATTACATACATATACATATACTACATACTTAACATTCCTATATATGACCTTAGAACAAATACACATTCTCAAAAATGTTACAGTAGAACTGACTTTACTTCACTATTTTTCTTTTTAATTTCTCTGTCTCTCACACACTAGAATGCACATTGTGTGATGGCAAACACTTTTTTTTTTAAGATTTTATTTATTTATTTGACAGAGAAAGACACAGCGAGAGAGGGAACACAAACGGGGAGTGGGAGAGGGAGAAGCAGACTCCCTGCCGAGCCGGGAGCCCGATGCGGGACTCGATCCCGGGACTCCAGGATCATGACCTGAGCCGAAGGCAGTCGCTCAACCAACTGAGCCACCCAGGCGCCCGACAGCAAATACTTTTAAACTAATTTTTGTGCTGGTGTCCCTACAACATATAATAGTAGACACATAAATATTTGTTGAATATTTGTTGAATGAATGGGTGTGCTTAAAATGTCTTTAATGACCTGAGCCCTTCTTACCTCTTGAACCTTAATTCTCATCATCTTCCTTTGGAATACCCATAACCCTGTTACCCCCTCCCCCCACCCCCCCCCTTTCTATAACCCTCAGTTTTTTTCCCGAAGTCCAGAGTCTCTCATGGTTTGTGTCCCTCTATGATTTCTTCCAGTTCAGTTTTCCCTCCCTTGCCCTATGATCTTTTGTGCTGTTTCTTATATTTCACATATGAGTAAAACCATATGATAATTGTCTTTGTCTGACTTGTTTCACTTAGCATAATACCCTCCAGTTTCATCCATGTTGATGTAAATGGTAAGTATTTATCCTTTCTGATGGCCGAATAATATTCCATTATATTAAATGAGCTGGAATATTTTAATTTCAAACTTCCCAGGAAAGAGGTTTCTAAGCCCAGCATTGATCAGGTGTTTACATTTGTTCCAGCCATCTATGTTTAAAGATGGAGTTACGGGGCACCTGGGTGGCTCAGATGGTTAAACGTCTGCCTTCAGCTCAGGGCATGATCTCAGGGTCCTGGGATCGAGCCCCATGTCAGGCTCCTGGCTCAGCGAGGAGCCTGCTTCTCCCTCTCCCTCCACCTTTCTCCCCTGCTCATATTCCCTCTCTCTCTCTCTGTCACATGAATAAAAAAAAAAAGAAAGATGGAGTTACGCTTTACAGTCATAACTTAAAAAGCTAGCTATATAACCTACTAAATCATGATAAGCCAGAAGCCACAAAGTTAATGTTGCACTGTAAGTATTGATACACAAGTGCATGAAATTTATAAAAGCACAAAGACATTCTATTGATATAAACAAACTAAGGGATTACAAACTTTTGGGTAATATGCTATATAGCATAAGTATGAATGACTAGCATTACTGAGTTATTCTTGATTCATATTAATAATACTTTGTTATTTTAATTTTATCTCTTTCACATTATTTTTTTCATTTCTTAATTTGATTTCAACTATGATGCTTTGGCAAAGTTAGTCAAAGAATATTTAATATATGAAAATTTAAAACTACAACTAACAGGCACCAGAGATAAGTCAAACAACTATTGTAGGCTTTTTGAATACCAAGTAAATTCTTTAGGAATCAACTAATTCATTGGAATAACATTAGGCAGAGATTTTCAAAGACTCTTAAGGAGACTTTATCAAAATCTGAGTTTTTTCACTGCCACTATCAAACTCAGACTACTATTGCTTTCTAGGAAAGTTTGTCCTTGAAGTTGATGTTGGCTGTCCCGTTGAAATGTGCTACTATTGTTGTTCATGAGTGCATGTTCTATGTTTTAGATGTGTTGGAATTAAAAAAAGTAAAGACTTGAAAAATTTGGGGCTAAGGACCCTAGGGAGCATCTTTATGCGTTCTGCTGTGTATGCTTTTCAAATTTAACTGAAAAAATAATCGGTAAGCATGGTTGTTCATGCATACTTAGGTATATGCACAAAACTATGCTAGTTCTTGATTAGGAAAACAAACAGGAAATCGGTCATTTTAAGGAGGATTTTATAAGATCAAAACTTAACCTGGTGTTATAATATTTCCAGAGGGGATAAATCAGAGTTAATAACATCTAAAAGAAATATTGGGCAAGATGAATAAAATAAACTCACACGAACAATGGGAAATATCCATGAGTTTTAGTACTTGATAATCCTAGTGATCAGTTTATCTCATGGTAAAATAAAAATATTTAAATCTTCAATGCACTATGCTAAAAGGCATTACTTGTCTTTGCTTCCTACTGAAGAAATCCAGTAGTTAAATGCATAGATTAAATACATTTGGCAAATACGTATATTAAGGTAAGTGATATTAAATGGCAGAAAAGAGTGAGAAGTGACCAGAATGTAAAACTGGGCAAAATGCCATTTCTTGAGTAAGGCAAAACTCAAACATGCAGACACCAAGACTGATATGCTTTTATAATTCAATTGAGAAAGAAATTTGGGAAATTATATTTATTTATTTCTCAGCTCCACTCCTCATGCCTGGGGAGAAAAATTTAGTATTTAGCTTTGTTTTAAATACTTAAAAATAATAATTGCAGAGAATACCTAGTTTTTCTTACGCATTTCTTTTTTTTTAATTATTATTATTATGTTACGTTAATCACCATACATTACATCATTAGTTATTGATATAGTGTTCCATGATTCATTGTTTGCCTATAACACCCAGTGCTCCATGCAGAACGTGCCCTCTTTAATACCCATCACCAGGCTAACCCATCCTCCCACCCCCTCCCCTCTAGAACCCTCAATTTGTTTTTCAGAGTCCATAGTCTCTCATGGTTCATCTCCCCCTCCGATGTCCCCCCTCCTTCATTCTTCCCCTCCTGCTATCTTCTTCATCTTCTTCTTCTTTTTTTTTAACATATAATGTATTATGTCTTTCAGAGGTACAGAGGTACAGGTCTGTGTACACATTTATTTCTTAAGGGCTAGTGTCATAGCATTGGTTATTGGAAGAAAGTTAAGCATGTGAAGAAAGAGCTCCATTTGAGGCAAATGAAAGGTAAAACCCTTGGTCCCTGTCTTCATCCCTCACTAAAGAAACAAATTATCTGTAGTGAATAACAGTCAGGTAGGGAGTCTGTACTACTTAAGAGTTTTGTTATTCTTCTTTTGAGTGTTTTTAAGTTATTTATTGAAAAGAAATATTTTCTTGATTTTACCATCTATATTATAAATTATAGCTCTGTTGTTGGAAAAAACATTTAGTTATTTTGTTTCATTTCAGGAATGGGATATTTTCTACAATTTACCTTCATCATGTTTTTCAGTATCTTATTCTGAAATGTTCATGTAAAACTGTTCAAAATTCAGATAGGTTCTATGGTAAAGGAGTTCATAATATTCAATGACATTCTATTATTAATCATTCTAGCTTGGTATTCTAGTGCGAAGGTTTCCAGTATAAATAACAGAACAAATAGCCATTAACTTTGCTTTATTCCTGAACAACATTTAACATTGGAATCCTTCAAAATTAATAGTGAATTGTCGAATGATTTATAAAATGATCCTTAAGAAGAAGCAAAGAAAAAAAATCGTAAAAAGCATTTGTCTGATATGGTTTAATTCATAAGCCTATATCACATACACACACAAACACCCCCACACACAGACAGTAAGACTCAGAGAGACAGAGAAATAAGCATCTCCAATATAATATTGATGGATGAACAAAAGGGCAAAATTTGGTAAGAAATCTACTGTATAAAGCAAATATGATCATTTGTCAAAAATTACAGTTATTGCTAAAAGAAATAATTGTCATAGAGTCTGTTTCAAGGTTTAATAAATTGTTTCAAAGCAAATAACCTGACAAATGAATTCATTTTGACCTGGATTTATATACATTGTAATAAGAAAACTGGTTAAAGAGATACAAATAATTTAAATTTGTAAATGAAGCACATAAGATATAATAGGAATGTTGCAGAGAATCAAAAGGAACCTCTCCTAGCTCTCTCTCTCTCTTTAACATGTGTATTAGAAGAGAACATTTCAAGGATTTTAGGTTTGTATGAGTTTTCAACAAGTAAATATCTCAAATAGAAGCAGTTTAAAGTTTGCTTCATTCCCTGAGGTACTGATAGAAATCATGACTTCTCAGAAGGGAAGCTAAATTTTCTGCCTCAGCTCAGCTCAGTATGGGAATTGAGAATAACTCTGTCCATAATTGCTTATTTGGCAATTTGGCCTTGGTGTTCTAGATTGTTGGCTTATGGAAAGTGGGAGAGCAAGTCCACAGTAGCACAAATGAAGTAAATTTGTCAAGCGACAAGCTTTGTTCTCATTTTCTATTTTGTAACTTCTAATTCCAGCACATAAAGGGACATTGTAGATAAGTTGTACAGAGGGAAATCCTTGGTGTACTTTAAGATTATTCAGTGGGTAAAAATAAGTGCTTTTGCTTTGCAGAAGCAGAAATAGAGAAATGGCTTTAGAGTTTATAAGGTTTTAGAGTTTATTCTGGTCATAAGTACTGTCGACTGTTGATAAAATTGATGTGGGTTTCATGGATAGAATTTACAATAACATTTACAGTGGAGTTTTGAAAATATAAAGATTAAAGAAGTTCTGTGGTTTTGCTGAAGTTCACTACCTTTAGTCATTAATGAAAGAAGTACACTTAGCTCTTCCTTATGATAATAAATTTGCATCATTTTAATAACTTTAGACATTCAAAGAGGAGATAATATACTTTTAGAGGGAGTGACTAGGAATCATTAAATACTGGGTGTTGATGGCTTACATAACAGAAGATGCTTTCAGTGTGCTGAATGGTCCTTAACTCATATCTCTTTGAAGGGGTTTGCTACAAGAATAACTTTCCTAACTTCCTGACTTACTCCATGTGACCCAGGTCTTCACTTCTCCCTCCCCACAGAGAAAAAATGAATCATCTGACTGGTGGGTGATATTCATTTGCCCCCACTTTTATGTAGGCAAAATCTTTAGTCACTTGGGGCTTTATTCCTCTTTCCCTTTCTTCTCGACATTATAAGGAAGATATATTTAATACATGTGTCTATTGAGAAGAGCTGAACCTTTCCTTAGGTGGGCTGCACCAACCTCAGCACTGGAGGGAGGGAGCTAAGGACAGTGTGTTATCACTTCTGGCTGAGATTAAAGTTACTTTCTCCAGTTGGCTTCAGTGAAAATATCTGATATTTTGAGCTTGATTTTTCTTTCTCTGTGTTTTAATTATCAACTGGCTCTACTTTTTCAAGAGAAAGAAATAAATGTTACTTATTAGCTCCTAATATCCCAAAGTATAAAAGAAATTCCTCAAAAGTTATATTGTTGTTTTAGTGCAAAAACTTAAAAAAAATGTACTACTATAGGAGTGTTGAAAATTTTTAAAAAATGTACTACTATAGGAGTGTTGATTGAGTACTTGATAAAGTATTCAGCAACTTTATCAGTCGGAAAATTCCTCATGGGTTCTTTGTAAAGTTAATCTATTTATTTATGTATTTATTTATTTATTTTTAAAGATTTTATTTATTTATTTGACAGAGAGAGAGAGAGAGAGAGCACAAGCAGAGGCAATGGGAGAGGGAGAAGCAGTCTCCCTGCTGAGCAGGGAGCCCCATGCGGGGCTCGATCCCAGGACGCTGGGATCATGACCTGAGCCGAAGGCAGACGCCCCAAGTTAATCTATTTATTATTCAAGATATAATCAAATGTGTCATTTGATTATAATCCTTGTATATGAAGAATAACACAAGTTTAATTTATTCCATGTTATGGAACGGTGGTATAAAATCTGGAGTGTGCATACCCCACGGGTTGAACAAGACAGGTTATATACTAAGGAAGAAAATAGAACTTCCACTGACTTTTATCTTAAAGAGAAAATAAGTTATGATTTGTAAATATATGAATTGACCCAGGTATTCTCACTTATTCCATTTGTCAAATATTCTTTTTTTTTAAAGATTTTATTTATTTATTTGACAGAGAGCACAAGCAGGGGGAGGGGCAGAGGGAGAGGGAGAAGACTCCTCATTGAGCAGGGAGCCCCATGTGGGGCTTCATCCCAGGACCCCAGGATCATGACCCGAGCCGAAGGCAGATGCTTAACTGACTGAGTCACCCAGGTGCCCCCATTTGTCAGATAATCTTGATTGTTCATGTGAAGAAGGCGTGAGAGATCCAAAAACTTGGAGGGATTACAGAGATGTCTTTATTGCTCACTTTTGGCCTAAGGTTGGATAGGTGGTTTTTCTGGTTCCAGTGTATATTTTAAAATTAAACAAATTCACAAAACACACAAGTGCAAGGAAAGTATGGGTTGAAAATGATACTAATAACATAGTAAAAAGTAAAAACAAAGCTAAATAACAGGCTTAATGCTTCTACTTCTGGAATTTTTATCAGGAGAATTATGTTAAATTCAGCCAACTGAAAACTTTAATTAACAAAGAACTTGAGGTGGGGTGCTGCAAACAATAAAAAATATATGATATTGATTTAATGACAATGGACTATGGGATGTGAACATTGGGAGTTAAAAAGCTATTGACCTTTTGGTTGTATAATAGAGCATTTGTTCTAAGTGTTTAATTTTGTGCTTTGGGACAGAGCTGACCAAGAACAATAGGACTAATTAGTATAAATAGGAAGAAAATAATCAAGAGTTTGGCAAATACTGGCATGTTTGGCTTTCAGTATAGGTCTGAAATAAGAGAAATGAACATAGGGCTGAATTAGGTAGTGTGCAGGTGGGGTTTAAAAAAAATACTTTGTTGAGCAAGGTACATCTATTGTCTTCAATTTCAGTTGACTGAGGGTCAACTTGAAAGGCTGAAAAAATGTTCTCGTGCTCCAAATGAATGTTATCTAACAGATGTCTGTGAAACCATAGCCTTAAGCAGGGTAAAATGTTCCTGCCATAAGCCTTTTCAAGAACCTCCTTATAAGATGTACCTGCTAGTCAATAGGAGGCCATTATCTTGCCTACTGTTGAAATTACTGTGTTTTCATCACTTAAGGCTCTTGCTTAAATTGCTTTAAAGCACAGGCAATTAAGCTAAAGCCTTTGGGACTTTGCAGAGTGGAGAAACCATTAGATAAAATAGGAGACTTTAAAGATATGTCTAAGATATTTGGTTGTAGTTATTCATATAAGGAACTGACTGGAAGCCGATAAACTGGAAGTCCACTAAGTTTCTAAGGCAGTCATATCACCAGAGAAATACCTAGCCTCCCCGGAAACAACTTGCAACCTTTCCTCAGAAGACCATCTCCAGATGTGCAAACTCACGTCAACAAAAATTCACCTATGAAAGCTGTGAAGCTACCAGGGAGTGCACCTTCACTGTTCCAAGGAAGTTCCATATCAGAAGAAACAGTAATTGTGGAAAATAATAGATAAGGCAATGTCTGCAAAAATCAGCAAAAGGAATGTACTCTTTTGATGTGGCAAGGGGGTCCTTACTATTCCATTCAGTGGGATTACATAATTGTTTTGAACCAGTGACTATTGTGTATTTATTATTCTCTCTTTGCCTGATTCACAGCTTTTATTGTCCTTAATTCCTATTATTCTATGTATTTTTTTCTTTCTTTTAAGGTTGTCATGTTTAGGGAAAGAATCTTGTGTTTTAGGTTATTTGTTTCTAGTCCACGCAGAGCTACATCCAGTCCCAGTGGAAAGAAAAATTCATCATCCAGAAAATCTGGAGTTTGAAAGTCATGCAGTTACTACTTGGGTCTGTGGATTGTCTGTCTAGGGAAGGCAATGATTGTTCTCTACATTGGAAGAAGTATGCAAATTTGATGTATTTATGAAAGTCCAAAGCCCCTGAAGTGTTATGAATTCCTAGAAGTGAGGCACTTACAAAGTATTTACAGATGTCCAATCCTCTTTACTCAGCTCAAACAAAGGATGCAATTTGTAATGTAGCTTGAACAAAGAGTAAAAGTAATTTCAAAGCAAAATGCCATAAAGCATTAGGGACTATGTCCCATAGTCCTTCATGAATTACCCTGAGTGAGTAAATTTATATCCCAGTGATAGGTGGATTAGCATCATTTCTTCTCTGCTTTTACATCTAGTAAAATTATGTCACAGTCTTTAATATTTAAGGTTAAGACTACTGGCACTATCTGGAAAAGTTTGGTGTATGGGCTAAATTGTGTCCCACATCAAAAAAGTCCCAAACACATCTGAGATTAGCCCATCATGTGTTTAAAATTTGATGTTCTATACCACCACTATATATTTCCTTAATTATAACACTGCATTATGTTATAATGCTATGCACTGCAATAGCCACATCATCTACCACTTTACACTCGTGTCTGTGTTTCAGGTACCACAATCCTTGGCCAAAGTGAGTGGGTAATGAATTATAATCTACATTTCAAGGACTAGGGTCTTTCCAGAACTCAGCAGCACATAGGCTTTGGGGTAACCTAACTTCAGAATTTTAAAACAATTCTAGATAGATGCTTTGAGTTGGGGTTTGACTATAGAAGGGCTGCTATACAAAATGGATCATATGCGTGTTACAGCAGATATTTGCAATTGCCTACCCAATACTTATGTTCCATTTTTTTTTTTCCTTTTGACATGCATATTTTGTTAAGAGCATCATTTCTTCTCTGCTTTTCTATCTAGTAAAATTATGTCACAGTCTTTTATATTTAAGGTTAAGACTACTGGCACTGTCTGGAAAAGTTTGGTGTATGGGCTAAGTTGTGTCCTGTCTCAAAATTCATATATCGAAGTCTTAACCCAGCACTATGTCACAATGTGTTATCTTTGGAGATAGGGTCTTTAAAGATTTATTTATTTATTTGAAAGAGAGAGAGAGAGAATTCTCAGGCAGACTCCCTGCTGAGTGTAGAGCCTGACTTGGGGCTCAATCCGAGGACCCTGAAATCATGACCTGAGCCAAACTAAAGAGTTGGATGCTCAACCAACTGAGCCACAAGAAGCCCCTGGAGATAGGGTCTTTAAAGAGTTACTTAAAGCACACTGAGATTATATGGATAGTCCCTACTGTAATATGACTCATATCTTTATAAAAAGAGATTAGGATTCAGACACATCTAGGTAAGACTACGTGAAGGCAAGGAGAGAAGACCGCCATCTATAAGACAAGGATAGAGGTCTCCAGAAGAAACTAATCCTGTTGATACCATGATCTTGGACTTCTATCCTCCAAAACTGTGAAGAAATCCTAGTGTAAGGGATTTTGTTATGGCATCCCAAGAATAATGTGTTTCGCTTTGTTTGCAGTACCACCGTTATTCCTTGTCACTTCATTGTTCTATCTGCATGGAACAAGGACAGAAGAATGGGAGGATCAATCATCTTGTCCTTGCAAGATGGCAGAATGGAAATATGAAATTCAGTCATATAACAAATAAGCATAGGAAAACATGCCCCACATCCTATGTCATCAGGGAAACACAAACTAAAACAACATGAGATACCACTACAC
>NC_058404.1:56852089-56867089 GCF_002201575.2 Neomonachus schauinslandi
TGTCATCAGGGAAACACAAACTAAAACAACATGAGATACCACTACACAACTATTAGAATAGCCAATTCTGGAACACTGACAAAATCAAATGTTGCTGACAGTATGGAACTCTCATTTGTTGCCAGTGAGAATACAGAATGGCACAGCAAGTTTGGAAGACAGTTCAGCAGTTTCTTATAAAACTAAACATACTCTTACCATATAATCCAGCAATCATGCTCCTTGGTATTTACATAAAGGAGCTGAAAACTGTGTTCACACAAAAACCCACACACAGGTGTTTGTAGCATCTTTATTCATAACTGCCATGAACCAAGATCCTTAAGGAGGCGAACACATAAATAAATGGTGGTACATCCACGGAATGGAATATTATTCAACACTGAAAAGAATGTCCTATCAAGCCATGAAAAGATCTGGAGGAACCTTAAGTGTATATGAGATTGAGCCCCGTATTAGGCTCTGAGCTCAGCAGGGAGTCTGCTGGAGATTCTCTACCTCTCCCTCTCCTTTGTCCCTCCCCCTGCTTTCCCTCTCTCCCAAAATAAATAAATAAATTTAAAAAATTTATAATAAAAAATAAAAAAATACCTTTTGTGTATCAAAAGGTATTTTCAACAAAGTAGAAAGGCAAACCCTAGAACAGGAGAAAATATTTGCAAATAATACATATAATAAGGGATTTATATCTAGAATATTTTTTTAAAAGTTCCTAAAATGCAACAATGAGAAAACAACCCAATTTAATAATGGGCAAAGGAGTTGAATAGACATTTTTCCACAGAAGATATATCAATGGCCAACAAACACATGAAAAAATGTTCACATCATTAATCATTTAGGGAAATCTAAATCAAAACCACAAGGAGATACCAATTTACACTCATTACTTGGACTATTGTAAAAAAAAAAAGAAGAAGAAGAAGAAGAACAATTGAAAGCAGGAACTTGAACAGATATTTGTACAGTGATGTTCATAGCAGCATTATTTATGATAGCCTAAAGGTGGAAACATCCCAAATGTCCATTGATAGATAAATGAATAAGCACAATGTGGTATATACATATAAGAGAATATTATTCAACTTTAACAAGGAATGAAGTTCTGGTACATGGATGACCTTTGGAGACATTATGCTAAATGGAATAAGCCAGACACAAAAGTATAAATATGGTACAATTCTTTTTATGTGGGATAACTGGAATAATCAAATTCACAGACACAGAAAATAGAATTAATGGTTATCAGGGGCTGAGGGCAGAAAATGGGGATTTATTGGATAATGGATGCAGAGCTTCAGTTGGGATGATGAAAAAGTTCTGGAGTTGGATAGTGGTGATGGTAGTATAACAACATGATTATTCTTAATGTCACTACATTGTAAATCTAAAAATGGTTAACATGACAAATTTTATGTTACATATATTTTGTCACAATAAAAAATGAAAACATGCACACTTATATACTAGTATAAGGATGAAGACAGATACATATTTTTTCACTTTCCATTTTGGTCTATGACATATTTTGAGTTAATTTTTGTGAAAGGTGAAAGTTTTGTGTCTAGATTCATTTATGACATATGAATTCATAAGCCAGACACTGGATATGAGACACCTAAGTAAGAATCATTTCCGTGGGTAAGGTGCATCTGGACAGATGAAGCAATTTTTGAAGGGACTAAGAGCTGAGAAATGTCTGCCACTAATATTCCCAGTGACTGAACTAACAGATCAACATTGAAGGGAGAGGTCAGTTTCCTTCAAAACTAGACTTCAGACACTATCTTCTCTGCCCCATTGTATAGCAGCAATCCAATTTCTCCTTGGTATTCATGATCAATCACCCCAGCTAGTATAGTGTTGCCTTTCTTTGCCAGTTTGTTCAAGCTGCATGAGAGCACAAAAAGCCAGGAGTCATGTGTAGTTTCCAGTTTGATGGAATCGTAACTGTGCTGCTAGAAGGAAACATTCTTCTCTTCTCTAGGTCCTAAGAAGCCACTTTATATTTGGTTAAAAATTTAGGATGCAAAAGTTATTGTGATTAACTATAATCACGAGTAAATGTACTTTCATCTCCATTTCCTATCTCCTAGAGAAAAGCCTCAACTATTAGCCATTAGTGTAAGATCTATATTACATCCTGAAGAATGGTATGCCAACCTCTTAGGATGTTGCCTTCCAAATGACCTGTAACTGAGTCTTCATCAGATCCTCTCAATGCTCTACCAAACCTGTTGCTTCTGAGCGATATGGTACATGGTAATACTAGTGAGTCCCATGGATAGTTAACCCATCACCTCACCTCTTACCATAAAAAGCATTCCCTATTAGAGAAGATATTATATAGGATCGGATGGTCATGAACAAGACAAGATTTGTGTCCAAATATGGTGGCACTGGAATAAGAGTTTAGGCAATGATTATAGGAATTGGTATATATTCTTAGGAGGACAAATTGCTCTCTCTATAAAGGAAGAGGCTCAATAGAATAAAGCTATCACCATATTGCTAGTTGGTACTCCTACAAATCCCATCAAAATATCAATAGTAGCCTTTGTTGTTAGCATTTGGAACATGGAAGCAGTGGTAGATGGATCAGATATTTCATTGAAACCATGCATTCCCTCTAACCCTGACATTCATGGCCACTTTGTGCATGGGCTCATAGATCAAGGATCAGCTGCTCTGAGAATGATGCTGAATGATACTTGCAGGGTGACCTTTCTTGATCACTTGATTACTGAAAGCCTTACTTTCTGTGGATGCTTTGTAATCTTCTTTTATAGAAAATATGAATATGTCCATAATTTTATAGAGTCCACAAATATATAGCATATTTAGAAAGACAATTTATATATTTTTTCTGTCCTTTTCTGTCACCAACTTTTCAATTTTTTTCTTTTAGGCTCTCTTATAATTCAAACAACCTGTTAGCTATAGCCTATTAATCACAGTAAATTTGTACCTTAAGCAATCTCTTTTCCCATAAAATGGTACATATTTACACACAGAGATATATATACATATATATATATACACACACACATACATCTATCTATCTATCTATCTATCTATCTATCTATCTATCTATAATTATCAGATCTATTCTCTGAAGTTATATCCACTGAAAGAATTTCCCTTAACCCCTGTTACCCTGAATAGGGTTGTAATGGCATCTTCAAGTTAATGCCAGCACATTGCACAGATCATTATATAAATCAGGTCTCAACTTTTTCCAGTTTTGTCAACCAACTATAGAAAACTTCATATGCGGCTACAGATGTTAGCTAAGGGAAAGACACCGAAGAAGTAAGAGCAAGTACTCTGGGCTCAACTAGTTGTGCCATCTGATTACAAGTCCAGTATACCTTCTGGGCCTGCTTAGGCCCAGTCTTGGTACACCATATCCATTTAATAACATAATGTTGCTATATATGTTCATCTTTATGATTCACTGGATTTGATAACAACCTCTGCCTGAGAGGTGTTAAGTTTGCATAGACACTTAGGATCCCATGGTGAGCATCTGTCGTATAAAAGGTTCCAAAAGCTACCATGATCTGCTTTCCAAAGGGAGAATAACTGTCAGTAAAGGAAGGCATGACACTATGCAAGAACCCTATGTATCTAAATTGTGTTTCAAATCTTTGAGCTAGCCTGAGATGCTATAAAACATCCCTATATGTCACAGATACTACTGGTACCTTTGAGTACATGGCTATGAAAGTAACTGGGCAGGTTACCTGCATTATCTGTTGCACAGTTTTCTCTTAACTCCATTCCACACTGATATTTGACAGCTTAACAGGCTACCATATAGGTCTGAGCACTACTCCAAATGTGACATATGTTGCCACCAAAATCCAAAGACATTTACCAAGATTTGTATCTACTTTTTTGGTGGATAGGGCACAATGCATCAATTTGTCTGATTTTAGAGGACATATGCCAATGAGCTCTGTATTCCTGAACTTGGAACTTCACAGGTGTGTTTCTCATAAAGGAAGGTAAAGTGCTTACTATTTTTTACTCACCATTAGCATAATATCTTTAAACAAATTAGTTTTCATAGAATGTCTTCAGTATAATCAACCAGGGTGATATTTTGTGAGGCAGAAGAAAGTCAGAGTCTCATGAACTATATCTTTACCAGAACAAGAGAGTTAATATAATCTTGATGTAGGTTAGTATCAGTGTAATGCTACACTTCTTACATGAAAAGAAAATGTTTTTGATTATCTTTTTGGATGGAATGGAAGAGAAAGCAATTGCGAGAGCAACCGTTGAATGCTCTGTGCTCAGTTATTTGCGCCACTTAAGACACTAAAGATCAACCATTTTAATTAGCATCACTACCTAATAAAGCACATGATAATCCCAGTTATTCCTCAATACTAAACTAGTTTGGTATTGAGGAATAAGACCAACCAAACACATGAGTTAAATAAGGATTTCATAGGCATTAACACCCGTATATTTTTAAAATCCTTGATGGAGGTAATAATATTTGGTTCACTATTGATTTAAGCTCCTTCTCTCAGCAGATAGATTGGGAAAGTTTCAGGAGTTTCCAATAAGCCTTGGCTACAATAATACACCTCACTCCTCATCACAGAATCCATGTGCGGATTATGATAGTAACTCCATACATTCTCACTATATATTCTGGGACTGAGGAAATGGACACTAAATTTGTACACAGACTACAACGTCTGTAGGGCTCAGGCCAAGGCTCTGTATATAATGTGACCCCTACAATCACTAAGTCTGACCTCAGTGATGGTTTGTGTCCTTAGAAACTTGTGGATTTCATTGATAGTATTAAATAACCCTTGGAAGATTTAGGTATTTCCTTTTCCCTAGTCCTCTGGGGTGAGTTCTGAGGAATAGTCATAGTGCATTCTTATTATCTTTGGTTGAGAATCCACATTAGATTAACTCAAGTTGAGTTTCTGCCAGCAGATATAGACATTTTCCAGTTACATAGACAGAACAGCCTCACTGAAGGTGAGGTTTACCTATTTTTATTTATGCAGATAGGTAAATGTACAAATCATAAGTGAACATCTTGTTGAATTATCATAGATGAACACACCAATGGGACTAACGGGATCAAGAACTAAACAGATCTTGTGCTTCTTCCAATGGCTACCTTTTCCCTGCTTCTTAACATCTTAAGAAATGAGCATCCTCTGGGTTTCTCCAAGTTGTATAATAAGTGGTGTTTGAAGAGTTTGCAAATAATAGTTATTCACTGTGCCCACCTCACTGAACTTTTGTATACTTTCTTGAAGTGTGCTAAGCAAGTTGGATAATTTTATTTCATTAACTGTAGGCCACAAATGGGTTCAGGCTTTATATTTTTTTATTTTTTTTAAGATTTTATTTATTTATTTGACAGAGAGAGAGACAGCAAGAGAAGGAACACAAGCAGGGGGAGTGGGAGAGGGAGAAGCAGGCCTCCCGCGGAGCAGGGAGCCCGACGCGGGGCTCGATCCCAGGACCCTGGGATCATGACCTGAGCCGAAGGCAGACGCTTAACTGACTGAGCCACACAGGTGACCCAGGTTCGAGCTTTAATTAACCATCATAATGCCATCCTTAGGTTCCCAGGCTACATATTAAGCCTCATATTCTGAGAGAAAGCACACATATCCATAAATTCTGTTTGATCCAGTTCTCATGGTTTAACATTCTTCCTGGTTTAACCCTCTTAATATCCATCCATACATATTCCCTATAAATTATGTGCTATAGATTGACAAAATACAGCAATTCCTTTGATATAACAGCTATTTCCCCTCAGAACAAGCCTTTTATTTCTCAATATGAGCAGCATTTGTATCTAACTTTTATCATGGGCTTGGAGAGAAAGAGAAATGGCAATGGTATGTCTGGAGAGTATCCCATTGTGTGGCACCTGTCCCAAGTGAAGGCTTTGGTAATTCTCATACCAGAAAAGAAGTGTTGATGGAAGATGCTGCCACAGCTGTCAAAGAAGCTTCTGGGGGACTCTAAGGTTCAAAATTTTCAGTCTCTTTTCCCTCTATTCAGATGAGCCCTGCTCATTCCTAAGAGTATGTATCCTAGCATAAGAGGACTGCTAGTGCTCCAATTATAAAACTCTTGAACAGCATAGGACCATATTTAAGAAGAAAGCATATTTCTTTCTTTATTATTTTTTTAAAGATTTTACTTATTTATTTGAGAGAGAGTACAATCGGGGAAGGGGCAGAGGAAGAGGGAGAAGCAGGCTCCCCGCTGAGCAGAGAGCCCGATGCGGGGCTCGATCCCAGGACCTGAAGATCATGACCTGAGCCGAAGGCAGACGCTTAACGACTGAGCCACCTAGGCACCCCAGCATATTTCTTTAAAAAGCTACAACTGAGGATTATCAATTCTCTATCCGTCCATCTTAATAATTCAAATCTTTTGATTATTATTTGTATATTTTTGAAAATTTTATCTAGAGCACTAGAATGAGTCAGCCTACTACACATGACTGTAATTGACAAGTTCCACAAGTCACTTGATACTCTGACGCCTCCACCTCAACCTGTCCTCTGGCGCTTGCCACCACCGAGTAATTGTGATGCTGCTGAATACTGTAGATTACCAGTTGCTCCTTTTTCCCTGTAATTAGGAGGTTGTACATGATGATTGGGAGCGTATATATGATTAGGAGGGTGTATGTGCACTCAATATATATGTGAATAACCCATTATTCACATAATAACCCATTACCAGAATGTCAGCTTGAGGGTATCTTTCCTAAGATCACTTCTGGTACCAGTTCAGGATTTCAGCTTGACACAGCACATTTTAAGAAGTAAAAAAAAAAAAAAAGTTTAATGAAAAGACTATTTCCAGAGATGTGAGCAGAGTTAAGGGAAACAACAACTGATGGTAAATACCTAGGATTTAAGAACACTGGAATCAGTACAAACTATTATTAAGAATCTGGCGAAGGCTACAATTGAGAGTAGAAAGATGACAAAATTTGCGTCCACATTAAGAAGGCACCTGGGTGGCTCAGTCGGTTAAGCTTCTGCCTTCAGCTCAGGTCATGATCCCAGGGTCCTGGGATTGAGCCCCATGTGAGGCTCTCTGCTTGGTGGGGAGCCTGTTTCTCCCTCTGCCTCTCTCCCACCCCTCTCCCCACCTAGCTCGTGATCTCTCTCTCTCTCTGCTCTTGCTTTCTCTCTCCAATAAGTGAATAAAATCTTAAAAAAAAAAAAAAATGAAACCTTCTCTAACCAGTGTGTTCCAGGGGCCAAAACGCACAAAAGCCACATGCCAGGAAGTCTGGAGGTGCAGCATGCAGATACCAGCCTCTGGGAGGAAGGACAGAGTAGGGCAAAGCAGAGAATGAATCTGGAGAAGTAAACAGAATAATCCTCTCTCTAAAGCACCACAACCCCTACTCTTCACCACCCCACTGCATGAGACGCATATATACAAATCCGTTATCACAACAGTCAGTGATGCTCCAATCTTTCAACTTATTCCCCACAATTACTATGTTCTGCCTTACACAAGAGAAATGAGCAGATGTTTTGAAATTTTCAGTGAGGAGCAAAACCTAGGGATCTCAAAGGTATTTTATTCCAAAATAATAATTAAATACAAGTAATGACTCTAAAATTGACCAAATTACATAAAAACTTTTATTTTTACTTTCTCTTTTTCTTTGCTGGATTGAAATGGTATTTATAGATCAAAAGATTAATAAAGAGTACTAAAAATGGGTGTATAGGTTGTAATCAGGGGGTTGAGGAATCAAAGGCAGTTATCCTGAATCATCAATATTCTCTAGAGTACATTTGCGTATTTTGGCATCTTTTTAAAGTTAAAAAAGAAGCTATCTTAAAAAAACAGTTATGGCAAGAATATAAAATGGCTGGGCGCCTGGGTGGCTCAGTTGGTTAAGCGACTGCCTTCGGCTCAGGTCATGATCCTGGAGTCCCGGGATCGAGTCCCACGTCGGGCTCCCTGCTCAGCAGGGAGTCTGCCTCTCTCTCTGACCCTCCCCCCTCTCATGCTCTCTATCTCATTCTCTCTCTCAAATAAATAAATAAAATCTTAAAAAAAAAGAATATAAAATGGCTGAAATGTGTAAGAAACAGGGTGTATTGAACAAAGCAAAGTTTTACAGCGCCAGCAAGTGTTAAGCCTGCTGTCGAGAACAGCACCTGATACAAATTCTGAGATAGTAAGTAGCATAATCGTGTGCATTATACCAAAGTGTTCATATTTTGTAATTTAAAAATTTTATATCTTGAAGCACGTTGCTGTTTTATACAATTTCAGAACAAGGAACCAAAACATGTGGCTTAGAATCTTCAGAGGGAGCCTATTTGTTCTTTTAAGAAGCTCATCATGATTCCGACAATTCAGCAAGTTTCCATACCCTCAGAATATATTTGGTGGTGAATGTCCACCTGTCTTTCAGATCATTTGTGAGCAAGGCTGTGTTAGGATACCACCAATGACAAGCTGTATGAACACCTATTCATACTGACATGCATGTTGAGTCGTACTGGTGTTTGTAAACTGCAATTCAAACTGAGAAGCCAGATTAATTTTGCTTGTAAATATTTGCAATCTGTTACTTAGATAATTGCTACATCCACATTTGGGTATATTTTTAGGCTTCTAACAACATACACAGGCTCACTTGCCACTTGCCATACTGCAATGAAAGAAGTTTATTTGAAGCCAACATTCAATGTAACAAAACATTCATTATATTAACTTATTTCAAAGGATAATTTCATGCGTTCATAACAACATTTTTTAGGGTCTTTGAACATGATGGATATTGGTTTGGTGGGTTTTTTTCTTGTAGCGTATTTTTCTGGTTTTCTGGAAAATTTTGGCCTTAAAAGTGAGGAAGGGAAGTGCCTCCCCTGCTTTATTTTCTGGAAAAATTTGTGTAAAATTGGAACTCTCTGGTTCTTAAATCTTAAACTAGAGTTTAAGTTAAGTCCTAGAGTTCACCAGTGAGGCTATCTGGGCCTGTTTGTTTATTGTTATATTTATAACTACAAATACGATCTTTTAAATAAATAGATAAGTATATTCTCTTTAACTATTTCTTCTTTAGTCATCTTAGCAGTTTATAGTACTTAAGGATTTGTTCCATTTCATCTGAGTAATTGTTTGTGATATTCCTTTATTATCCTTTAGGAATCTTTGAAATAGCCATGTTCACTCTTTTTTCCCTGGGAAAAAAGTGTGGAAGATCATATATATATATGATATGCACACACACAATTAATAATATATACAAACACACACAATTTATAATATATACAAACACATGATTTATAATATATACAAACAAATTTAGTCACCTAATTTTCCAGCTTAAGAGCTAATTTTCTCTAAGTAAATTTTTATAGTTTAAGTAAAATATATTTTAATATATATGGTTTATAAGGTTAAATGGTTAAGCTACAGTTTATATTTTGCTTCTTTATATTACATAAGGAAAGGGTCTTTTAGCTAGAAAAATATGCATAGTGGCATAATTTTATCTGAAAATAACTTTGCGTGTATTTGACTCCTGTTTTTAATTATACTTCTGGTGTCCTTAGAAGAATAATGATCTTTGAAATTTTCTTTCTTAAATTTCTAACTGACACCATACTTTGAGTTTATGAGAACTTTTATTAATCATTTAAAATATTCTATATCTCAAACAGGTCAAGATTTAGAGTTCATAAGCTCTGATTTTCACAGTTGTAACAGAATATTGGAGACATATTGATTGTGTTGCCATAGAATATGGCATTAGGAGGCTACTTGTCTGATATAATAATGAATATGTGTAACTACTGCGTTATGAAGAAATGCTGGCAATGTACATTGCCCCCACATAATATAAGGTAATTACTTTAAACATATTAAATGGAGGATACAGTTTCAGGTACGACCAAGGCAAGTATTAGGAGATCCTGACTGGAAAGAAAGATCCAAGTAGAAAGAGAGGAAGCTATGACCCCACAGTATAAGTTTAGTCATTTATACAAATGATCCTAATTTTGTCCTACTAGTTCAGAGTCTTCAATAAGCATTATTTAAAAATGGGAAGAATTGGGCGCCTGGGTGGCTCAGTTGGTTAAGCGACTGCCTTCGGCTCAGGTCATGATCCTGGAGTCCTGGGATCGAGTTCCACATCGGGCTCCCTGCTCAGCAGGGGGTCTGCTTCTCCTTCTGCCCTCTTCCCTCTCGTGCTCTCTGTCTCTCATTCTCTCTCTCTCAAATAAATAAATAAAATCTTTAAAAAAAATAAAATAAAATAAAATAAAAATGGGAAGAATTACTTATTAAGGTAACTTACTCCCTCCATCAAAGATTTGTGTTTTACTTTAACTTGTTGCCATTCTATTCATTCTATTATTGAGAACTTTCTCCTCTCACTGGAGTTTGGTAAAAGTATATGGCGTCTAAATACTGTTAAACAACTTTAAACTTCTTTGTAATATATTCCATTTCAAATAGAGATGTAGGTGGCCGGAGTGGTTCAGCAGTTTTCTAATCTCTTCCAAGGGAAATATATTGGATTTTTAGCTGACTAAGCCTCCAGAGACACTCATGATGCATGGGGTGTTCCCTGAAGAATTTTTGGAATTGTCTTACTTTTATTTCATCTTGAAAAATCATTCTTTCAGGAGGCTGTTTTGGGGCCGGATGATCCTGATCCTCTCTGTCATAAATCAATTTTCAGTAGCACTATTGAGAAACCTTTGAGCATACAATGTTCCCCAATGTGTAGGATACCTTCTCAGAAAAGAAAATTAATTGAGAAATATCCTACATGCTGTCAGAGTTGCACTGCTTAATAAGATGAGATCCTCTCTCTGGAGATTCGGCAGCTTTCTGACATTCCCTAGCTTTAGATTACCTGAGTTAAATCTATTGCTAGAAATGAAGCATAGCAATTTCATCAGGAAAATTACTTCTCAGATAAAGAGATATATTGCATTACATGTTGTTTTTGCTCTGTGCTACTTGATTTATATGTAATTCTAACACAATATATACCACATTTGTGCTTAAGCAGTGTTAGTTGATCTTTATAAGAAACCAACTTACATGAAGCTTAGAGGTTCCTGGCAATATGAGTTTTCCATGGAACACATTTTACTGTTCACATTACAAAGTGAATGATACCTTTTTTCTGTTAAATTAAAACTTCCAATACAGGATATGAATTGTGCACTCAACAATCAGCGATATATGAACATAAAACCTGCTTTTTTTTTAGTCACAACAACACTTCCTTTGACAAAAAACAAAAAGCAAAAAACATTCTTTCTCATCAGAGGTAAAAAGTAAATGTAAAATAATCAGGAAATTTAGGTCTACTTTATTTATTAAAATCTAAATATGAACTAAATATGAACCCATTATTAAAAACTATCAAAAACACACACAAGGTAACAAGTCATTATGAATATGAATCAAGAAAAAAATACATATATTTAGAACCCTAAGGCCTTTAGATTCTAGGATATATTAAACATATTTCAAATTGCAACCTAGAGTTGTATATATAGCATGGCTTTCTTACAAGAAGGAAAACAGAAAAGAAACAAATATCTTCAGTTAAATTTGAATACAAGAGCATTTTTAACCAATAAATTTTCACATATGCAATTTTAAAGATACATTACTGGAAGAAGCTAAAGGTTTCAGCTATATGGCTTGGAATATGAAAAGAAAATATTAAATAACTAAACGGTTAAACATAATGATAAATTGAAATAAACATGTATGAACAATATTACCTTAATAAAAAAAATGTCTGATTTATCAGATAAGAAGAGACAAACAGAACTAAATTGAATGGGACATGTTTCCGTGGGGAAGAGTTAGCAAGGGCAAAGCTCTTATTAGAGGCATAGGTGTGTGTGTGTATGTGTGTGTGTGTGTGCATAGGCACGCAATTGTAAGAGAGAGACAGAGACAGAGAGACAGGGAGATTAGAGTCAATGTTTACTGAATCTCTAATACATACAAGGAACTGAGCATACCTTTAAAAATTTTATTTTATTTATTTTATTTTTTAAAAGATTTTATTTATTTATTTGAGAGAGAGAGCACATGAGAGGGGGGAGGGTCAGAGGGAGAAGCAGACTCCCCTCCGAGCAGGGAACCCGATGCGGGACTCGATCCAGGGACTCCAGGATCATGACCTGAGCCGAAGGCAGTCGCTTAACCAACTGAGCCACCCAGGCGCCCTAAAAATTTTAATTAAATATTCAAAACAGCCCTATGAATCTACACTATTACTATTCCCATTTTAAAGTAGAAGAAAGCAAAGCACAGAAAGATAAAGTGATTTGCCAGTTTACCCAGCAAGTGAGTGGTAGAATTGGAATTCAGAATTGGGCATGCATATCACATCAACTGTGTTTCTGACCCCTAAACATTGTGTCATTTTAGGTAGATGTATTAAGACCTAACTCAAAACATTATGTAAGGGCATTTCTTATTAAGAGAAAGAAAAAAGCTCTTACTGGAGTACTAAAAGAAGAAAAAAATACATTTAAAAAAAATCATCAACTTTAAACTAAACCATACATTTAATTTTAAATCATTTCGATTTTTAAATATTTATCAATACTAGAACAAACCAAATATCTCTTTTTTAAAAAGATTTATTTATTTACTTATTTATTTATTTATTTATTTTATTTGAGAGAGAGAGCACAAGCAGGAGGGGCAGAGGGAGAGGGGGAGAGAATCCAAAGCAGACTCCATGCTCAGCACAGAGCTCTATGCGGGGCTTGATCTTATGACCCTGAGATCATGACCTGAGCTAAAACCAAGAGCCGGAGGTTAACCGACTGTGCCGTGGAGGCACCCCTAGACCAAACAAAATATCTAATGGGAGTTACAAGTCACTATGATATTATTTTATTTTTTTATTTGTCAGAGAGAGAGAACACAAACAGGGGAGCTGCAGGCAGAGGGAGAACCTGGCTGAGCAAGGAGCTCAACATGGGACTCGATCCCAGGACCCTGGGATCATGACCTGAGCTGAAGGCAGATGCTTAACTGATTGAGCCACCCAGGTGTCCCACTACTATATTATTTTAAAGAGTATAGCCATGGCCAATATGGGAACGTATTTTAGCTTTATTAGTTCATATTTAAATAACTCTGGGTCTTTCTGAGTCTTTGATTTTTGTTTTCAATGATATGAAGTGTATGGATTAACTGCAACTCTACCTATTAGCACCCAATACAAGAAAAAATGAGAAAATAACAATAGCCAAACTGTGGAAGGAGCCAAGATGCCCTTCAACAGATGAATGGATAAAGAAGATGTGGTCCATATATACAATGGAATATTATTCAGCCATCAGAAACGATGAATACTCACCATTTGCATTGACATAGATGATGCTAAGTGAAGTAAGTCAAGCAGAGAAAGACAATTATGATATGGTTTCACCCATATGTGGAGTATAAGAAATAGTGCAGAGGATCATAGGGGAAGGGAGGAAAAACTGAATGGAAAGAAATCAAAGAGGGAGACAAACCATGAGAGACTCTGGACTCTGGGGAAAAAAACGAGGGTTTCAGAGGGGAGGGGGGTGGGGGGTGGCGGTAACAGGGTGATGGGTATTAAGGAGGGCACGTGCTGTGATGAACACTGGGTGTTATGCGTAACTGATGAACATTGAACACTACATCAAAAACTAATGATGTGCTATACAGTGGCTAACTGAACATAAGAAAAAATAAATAAAATAAAATAAAATCTTTTATCTCCAAAAAAAAAGAAAGAAAATAACATTAAAAAATCAGGATTCAAACACGTATGAACCCTGTGGGTAAGATAAGCATGCAAACTTAAAAAGGATTGTGCTGTTTAACAGATCAAAAAAATAATAAGATACTTTTTTTTTGGCTTCGCATCATTATTTTTTAAATATTTTTTATTTATTTATTTGAGAGAAAGAGAGCCCATGAGTGGGAGGAGGGACAGAGGGAGAGGGAGGAGCAGACTCCCCTCTGAGCAAGGATCCCGATGCAGGGCTCAGTCCCAGGACCCTGAGATTATGACCTGAGCCAAAGGCAGATGCTCAAGCTCCTGAGCCACCTAGGTTCCCTTCACTTTGCACCATTATATAAAACCCCAAGGAAAATATAAGCATAAAATTCATGATAATGCTCCAATTAAGAATGGATTTGACAGGCATATAATACAATGAAAGAAAAATTAATAGCTTGGATTCATTGTCTATATCCAAGTCTCTTCTTCAGAATCAGAAGGGTTCACTATTTTTATGTCAATCTTAGCAATTTAAAATATTTGTTTTAAAGAATAGTAAATATTGCATTTATTAAATTATTTCACTCTAGAAGTGTACTTTTAAGTTCTTATTTTTGGGAAAGAATGCGTAACTATTCCTCCATACCACTTAAAGGAGGAATCTTGGACATATGGATTTCTTCAGTGAAAATATGTTTTCTCTACAGGGAATTTATTTTTTTAAAGCATGTACATTTACCATTTTGGATTTAGAGTGAAGTCAGAGATTACTTTTAATATATGCAAACTTGGAGGAAACACTTCAAACTAATTTTATGAAATCAGTATTACCCTGATACCAAAACCAGACAAGGATATCACAAGAAAAGAAAGTTATAGCTAGTATCCTTGATGAACATAGATGCAAAAATTGTCAACAAAATATTCAAATTATTCAAGCTGAATTCAACAATACATTAAAGATCATGCAATATAATTAAGTGGATTTATCCTAGGGATGCAAGGATGGTTCAACATCTGCAAACCAATCAATATGATACACCACATTAACAAAATGAAGAAAAAATTATATGATCATCTCAGCAGATGCAGAAAAAGCAAGTAGATGCAGAAAAAGCAAGTAGATGCAGAAAATTGACAAAATTTCACACCCATTTTTGATTTAAAAAAAAAGCTCTCAACCAAGTGGGTATTTCTGCAAATTG
>NC_058404.1:56869589-56970091 GCF_002201575.2 Neomonachus schauinslandi
GATGTAGTGTTCCATGATTCATTGTTTGCGTATAACACCCAGTGCTCCATTCAGTACGTGCCCTCTTTAATACCCATCACCAGGCTAACCCATCCCCCCAAACCCCCTCCCCTCTAGAACCCTCAGTTTGTTTCTCAGAGTCCATAGTCTCTCATGGTTCGTCTCCCCCTCCAATTCCCCCCCCTTCATTTTTCCCTTCCTGCTATCTTCTTCTTCTTTTTTTTTATTAACATATAATGTATTATTTGTTTCAGGGGTGCAGGTCTGTGATTCATCAGTCTTACACAATTCACAGCACTCACCGTAGCACATACCCTCCCCAATGTCTATCACCCAGCCACCCCATCCATTCCACCCCCCCACTCCAGCAACCCTCAGTTTGTTTCCTGAGATTAAGAATTTCTCTTGGGTGGTTAACTTCTTATCAGAAACAGAATTTATAACTCATTATAATTTGTTGTTGGCTTAGAATGACATCTGTCTTATTAAATTCTGTGCACAAAGATCATTTTTTATAGTTGTTATATTTAGAAAACCACAACTACCTACAGAAAAAAATTAATATAGACATATGGTAGTTTCAATCTACACCAGAGAAAACTTTTCTTTATTTTAAAGTCATTGTAGTGACTTTCGTGACTTTAAGAATTTTAGCAGAAGAGTAGAATTATTAAGGACAAGTTATTTATATTTCATATATCACCTCACAGTTCCAACATCTAATTCTATATATTCTTCCTTAAATTCTATCTTTTCAATCTAATCTATTTGTTTTTAAAAATACTTATCCTGGGACACCTGAGTGGCTCATTGGTTAAGCGTCTGCCTTCGGCTCATGTCATGGACCCAGGGTCCTGGGATCGAGTCCCTCATCAGGCTCCTTGCTCAGCAGGAGCCTGCTTTTCCTTCTGCCTGCCTCTCTCTCTCTCTCTCTGACAAATAAATAAATAAAATCTTTAAAAAAATAATAAATAAAATAAATATTTATCCAGTTTGCATTTCCTTTTGCTTTTTTTGTGCTTTATTCTTATACCAAGCTCTTTATCTCCTTTTTTTGGGATGTTGCTGGGTCAGAAAATAGACACAGGATGAATGTTTCTTAAACAAATTTAATTGCATTTTTTTCCACACAAATGTACTATAAATGGTCAAATAACATGAAAAAATAACTCAACATCTCTAGTAGTCAGGAGTAAATTTTATTTTTAGTGTTTACAAATGTTGAAATATTTTAAATTTAGATAATCACATTTCTAATTTTTAAGAACTACAATTGATTCCATTTTCAAGCAACTCATCCTGTTTTATTTTGTCTTATAAAATTTATTCTTTTAGAGAAATTTTAGATTTATAGCAAAATTGAGAGAAGATACAGAGATTTCCCATATACCCACTGCCCCATACATGCATAGTCTCTCCCTTATCAACATCCCCCAACAGAATGGTATATGTATTTCAATTGATGAACCTATGATGACACATCATATTCACCCAAAGTCTATAGTTTTCTCCATGATTCACTCTTGATCTACATTTTATGGGTTTGGGCAAATGTATAATGGTATGTATCCATCATTATAGCATCATACAGATTACTTTTGTTGCCCTAAAAATTATCAGTGTTCTGCCTATTCTTAGCATTCCTCTCTCTCCACCCAAACCCTGACAAACAATGATCTTTTTACTGCCTCTATAAGTTTTGCCTTTTCTTTAAGATCATATGGTTGAGGGCGCCTGAGTGGCTCAGTTGGTTAAGCGACTGCCTTCAGCTCAGGTCATGATCCTGGAGTCCCGGGATCAAGTCCCGCATCGGGCTCCCTGCTCAGCAGGAAGTCTGCTTCTCCCTCTGATGCTCCACAATCTCATGCTCTCTCTGTCTCTATCTCATTCTCTCTCTCAAATAAATAAATAAAATCTTTAAAAAAAAAATCATATGGTTGGGATAACATAGTCCGTCATCTTTTCAGATTGGCTTCTTTTCTTTAGTAGTAATGCATTTAAGTTTCTCATGTTTTTTCATGGCTTTTTTGCTCTTTTTTTTTTTTTTTTTTTTTTTAGTGTTGTGTAATTCTCCATTGTCTGGGTATACCACAGTTTATTCATTCATTCATCTACTGATTGACATATTGGTTGTTCTTGATTTTTGGCAATTATGAATAAAGCTGCTACCCTTAAGTTTTCAACCCCTCTGAGTAAATATCAAGGAGTGCAACTGCTGGATATTGTGGTAACAGTATGTTTAGTTTTGTAAGAAACCACCAAACTATCTTCCAAAGTAGCAGTACCATTTTGCATTTCCACAGTAATGAATGAGAGTTCCTGTTGCTCCACATATTCACTAGCATTTGGTGGTGTCAGTGTTGTGGTTTTTATAGTGGTATCTCATTTTTGTTTGTAGTGGTATGTAGTGGTATCTCACTGTTGTTTTAATTTGCATTTCCGTGATGATATGGGATGTAGATCATCTTTTTGTTTATTTATTTTCCATCTGTGTATTTTATTTGATGGGTTATCTGTTAAAATCTTTTGCTCATTTTTAAATCTGATTGTTTGTTTTCTTATTGTTGAATTTTAAGAGTCATTTGTTTATTTGGAATAACAGTCCTTTATCAGATATGTATTTCACACATACTTTCTTCAGGGTTTGTAACTTGTTTTCTCATTCTCTTGATAGTATCTCTTGCAGAACAAAAATTTAAAATTTTAATGAAGTCCAGCTTGTTAATTATTTCTTTAATGGATTGTGCTTTTGGTATTATATCTAAAAAAGTTACTATCATACACAAGATCATCTAAATTTTTTTCTTATGTTATCTTCTAGGAGTTTTGTAGTTTTGTGTTTTACATTTAGGTCTGTGATTCATTTTTAGTTAATTTTTGTGAGGAATGTCAGGTCTGTGTCTAGATTTATTTTTGCATGTGAATGTCCAGTTATCCCAGCACCATTTATTGAAAAGACTATCTTTGCTCTGTTTATCAAATGTACTCCTTTGTCAAAGATCACTAGACTATATTTATGTGGGTCTATTTTCTGGGTTCTTTATGCTATTCCATTGATCTTTTTGTCTATTCTTTCACCAATGCTAACTGTCTTGATTACTGTAGCTTTATTGTAAGTCTTAAAGTCAGGTAGTATCAGTACTTTAACTTTGTTCTTCTTCAATATTGTGTTGGCTCTTCTGGGCCTTTTGCCTCACCATATTGCCTTTAGAATCAGTGTGTTGACATCCACAAAATAACCTGCTGAGATTTTGATTGGGATTGCCTTGAATCTATAAATAAACCTGGGAAGAACTGACATCTTGACAATACTGAGTGTTCCTATTGATGAATATGGATTATCTCCCTATTTGTTTAGCTCTTTGATTTCTTTATCAGAATTTTGTAGTTTTTATCATACAGATGTTCATATTTTACTAGGTTTATACTAAGCATCTCATTTTTGAGGATGGTAATATAAATTGCATTTGTTCTTAATTTCAAATTCCACTTGTTCACTGCTGGCAAATATGAAAATGATTGACTTTTTAATATTAACCATGTATCCTGCAACCTTGCTATAATCACTTATTAATTACAGCAGTTTTTGTTGTTGTTGATGATTCTTTAAGATTTCTACATAGATGGGGGTGCCTGGGCGGCTCAGTCATTAAGCATCTGACTTTGGCTCAGGTCATGATCCCAGGGTCCTGGGATTGAGCCCCGCATTGGGCTCCTTGCTCAGCGGGAAGCCTGCTTCTCCCTCTCCCACTCCCCCTGCTTGTGTTCCCTCTCTCACTGTCTCTCTCTGTCAAATAAATAAAATCTTAAAAAAAAAAAGATTTCTACATAGATGATCTTGTTGTCCACCAACAATGACAGTTTTTTCTTTCCATCCAATTTTTACACCTTTTATTTCCTTTTCTTTTCTTATTGCATTAGCTAAAACTTTTAGTATGATGTTGAATAGCATTGTTGCAGGGAGCATCCTTGCCTTGTTCCTGATCTTAATGGAAAATCTTCTGGTTTCTCATATTAAATATAATGTTAGCTGTAGGTATTTTGTAGATTTCCTTTATTGATTTCAAGAAGTTCTTTTTTATCCTAGTTTGCTGATTTAATTACTTCTTAATTAAAGAAGAACCATGGATATCCTCAAAAGCACTTTTATAGCATAAAATTATTAAAACAATTATTAAAAATAAAAAACCCTCAAAAGTAAATAAGCAATATTCCTTTCTTGTAATACACATCAGGTTCTTCTTTTGAGTCTAATAATTTTGTTATACACTAGTATCAGAGGTAAACAGTTTGTTGCATATATTAAGTTTGTCTATTTTAGTTTCCCAGGTGAATGCACAGCTTTTCCTTAGTCTAACATCTGTAATTATAACTATTATTCTTTGCTATGCCCAGTCGTTGCCTCTCAACAGTGTTTCACTTTGTTTTTTACCTATTGGTTTCTATAATTCTGAGAATGGTTTGAAAATGGTTATCATTTAACATCCTTTTCTCACTCAAGTTGTACAAATACCAGCCAAAGAATTTTTTTTGATTCCTCATAAACAGCAGAAAATAATTAAAAGTTTATTAGTTAATTAATTAAAACTTTTGAATAAAATTTCTATTCTTGTTTAATGTTTTTTTTTAAAAGATTTTATTTATTTATTTGACAGAGAGAGACACAGCGAGAGAGGGAACACAAGCAGGGGGAGTGGGAGAGGGAGAAGCAGGCTTCCTGCCGAGCAGGGAGCCCGATGCGGGGCTCGATCCCAAGACCCTAGGATCATGACCTGAGCCGAAGGCAGACGCTTAACGACTGAGCCACCCAGGCGCCCCTTAATGTTTCATTTTTTTAAGACTTGAAAATAATATTACCAAGCAGCTATTTTTACACACTTTCCATGTTAAATTGATTGATGCAGAAATATTAATTTTTAAAAAATTGTGACAAATAATGGATATAAAACTCTTGTTCAGTCAATGAGTTCCATTATAAATAATGAACAGTAAATTTTCACAGTTTAGTGGAATGGATAGCTTTCAAATGATATCCTACATATATAGTGTGGCAGTAAAACTAGCCTGTGTGGTGTGATATAATCTCAAGGTATCATATTCCCTGGCTTGTTAAATCATTCTTAGTTAATTTTATATTTGATTATAATTAGAGATAGTTTACTATTTCAGATATGCAATAGTCAGACATCTGTAAAACCTAAAATTTTATTTTAAAGTCTTGATAAACGTAAGTTGGGGTTGGAGGAAATGGTGAGTAAACAGGCATTTGTTGGAGGCTTACAATGTATAAATCCTTTGCTAGATGTTCTCTTGCATTATCTAATTTAATTTAAAAACACCTTTTGTCAAGGAGCAAATACTCTATCCTATTTACAAGTGATGGTGATGAGGTAAACAATAGAAATCTCATTCCTACCTTACTATTTGGTGTAGTGCTACATAAGAAAATTAAATACATTTTATCACAAGATTCTATTATCTCATTTGACGATTATATCTACATAGTTTGTTGCCTGTTGGGTATGCAAATACTTTATAACTGACCTACTTTTTAAAAATTCATAATGGAACAACTATTGTACATTGGAAATTGCCTCATCAGCCCTTTGAAGGTTGTGAAGTCTTTTGGATATGGAAGTATCTTACCCATAGTTTAGAGTATCTGGATGAATATAATTGATTAATCACACCCAAATGGTTTCTTTCTCTTTTGAAATTGCAATAACATTGGGGAGGGTATGTATTATGGTGTGCACTGTGAATTGTATAAGACTGTTGAATCACAGACCTGTACCTCTGAAACAAATAATACATTATATGTTAAAAAGAAAAAAAAAGAAGATAGTAGGAAGGGAAAAATGAAGAGGGGGAAATCAGAGGGGGAGATGAACCATGAGAGACTATGGACTCTGAGAAACAAACTGAGGGTTCTAGAGGGGAGGGGGGTGGGGGGATGGGTTAGCCTGGTGATGGGTATTAAAGAGGCACGTTCTGCATGGAGCACTGGGTGTTATATGCAAACAATGAATCATGGAACACTACATCAAAAACTAATGAGGTACTGTATGGTGATGAACATAACATAATAAAATTTAAAAAAAGAAAGAAATTGCAATAACAGTAAGTCCCTAAAAGTTATAAACTTATAATAAACAAAACTAACACAAGAGTCACATGAAAAGTTTAATTGGACTATGGTAATTGGATATGGGTAGTGAATAAAGTACCAGGCAGTGGAGGACGTAGTTTAGAATGTTCCTAAAGCATGATGTAGCTCAGATTTAGAAGCTGGTTTTTCTCTGCAGAAACTCAGTCTAAACATTCAAGAATACCAAGTATAACAAGAGGACAAGAATAAAACATGGAACTACATTAAAAGGATTAACTGAAAATTTTTATAGTAGTTTTCCTCCCTATCTCTAAGATTCACACATTGTGGGGCACCTGGGTGGCTCAGTCAGTTAAGCATCTGACTCTTGGTTTTGGCTCTGGTCAAGATCTCATGGATTGTGAAATCGAGCCCCAGGTCAGGCTCCACACTCAGCAGGAAGTCTGCTTGAAGATTCTGAAGATTCTCCCTCTGGCCCTCCCCCCCACTTTCTCTCTCTCTTAAATAAATAAATTAATTAAAAAAAAAATTCACACACTGTCATATACAGGCATTAACCCCTAAACAAGGTAGCTTAGAATTTTTCCCCAGAGAAAGTGAAAGATCTAAGGAAAAGAGGCGATTGTTGGCATTTGGCCTCCCTTCTTTAACCCCTGTTTCTAGGCCTACCCATAAAGCAAAGATGAAAAAGAAACAGGCACACTTGCATACTTACAGCTGCCAACCAGTCTTTTATTTCCTTATTCTTACATTGAATGGAGAGCAAAATGTCTCAAAATCTGATTTAAATTATCACTGTGAAAAATTGTCCCAAAACACACAGATAATAAAAGTGATAAAAAAGAATGGAAAACAAAAATGAAAACAAATAATGACATTCTAATGTGTATGCTCAGAAAAATTTAAGAGTTATTGCATCCATAAAAGTAACAAAGGACCAATCATGGAATAAACCAAGGATAATCTAGAAAACTACAATCCAGAAAATTATAAATAAATTTCCAAAATAAAATTTAAAAATTTTCAGGGAGTATGGAAACCATAATCAGTGGAAATTCTCCAAAACTTAAGTAAAAATCAGAGAAACAAAATAGGAAAAGTTAGAGACCTACAGTATCAATATACGATGCTACATGTCTGAACAAAATGCGGTCTAGAGAGAACAAAAGTCAGGAAATTTTCCCCTTTCTACCACCAAAAAGAAGTAAATTTCTCAAGAGTTGCAGTTCACAAGGGTCTACTGAGCACCTGATAAATTAATGAAAAATAAACCTACCAAAATACATGATTGCAAATTTTGAAAACCTTGACCCTAAAGGAAAGAAACTAAAACTTTCAGAGAAAAAAAATAATTTAGAAAGTTAACAGTGGGATAAAAAAAATGCAAGGCTATTTAAAATGTTTACCACCCACAGCTAACTTTTTGGAAATCATCCAAATGTGTTTTCTTACAAGCCATTGGAGAACATTTTCTATTACCTTCCCCTCCCCCCTGCAAGAAAAAAGACAACACATCTATTAGAGAGGTGGACATGGGCTTCGAACCCTGACAGCTAGCTCCAGAGCCTGGCTGGGTCCGGAGCCTCCAGGCTATGATGCCTCTTACAGAAATGGTTGGCAGTTATTGAGTGCTCAGATAAATCCAGGAACTGTGCAAAGAGCTCTAGATATATCCTCAACGTAATTATCTTCACAATAGCACTGGAGGTAGGTCTAATTATCACTCAGTTTACATTTGAGGAAGCTGAGGTCGGGGAAGTTTAAGTGACCTTCCAAATGTTACACATTGACCTTTCAAACGTTACACAGTTAATAAATGGCGGAGCTGGGAATTAAAACCAGGCTGCTGGCTCCAGAGCTTTGGTCCCTTGTTTTCTGTTTCATGTGCTTCTAAATTTGGCAGAATTTGGACTGAGACAAACTTACACTGTAGTTTGGAAGAGTTTTTTTTTTTTTTTTTTTTTCTCCTGTCAAATGCTAAAGGCATTGAATTTTGTAGGACACATGGGAGGAAGACAGTATTATTTTCTGGTCAGGTCAAAATGACTGAAATTGTTATTTAGGTGAAATAGAATGACCTCATGATTTCTTCAAAAGTAACCAAGGATGTGAAAGAGGGAGAGTAAACAATGGTGGAGACAGGGAGAGAGTGAAAGATATGAAGGTAGGTGATAAAAGGCATTTCAAGTGTGCCCACTCCAGAGATTGAGAAAAGAGAGCACTCAAGGTAGGTGAACACTGAAGAGACGTATTTCTGTGACAATACCACTTGTCCTTTCCTTTTCTTTCTTTCTTTTTTCTTTGTCCTTTCCTTTTCAGCCAACTGATAGAGATGTGTAGTGTCTTACTTTTTGAAGGTTCAAGTAATAAGTGTTATGTGGGTCATTTTATGTATGAAGAGTTTTGAGTTAGTGTACGTAACCACCATGATTACCAAAACCAACTGACAAGTAAAATTTCAATGTTGGTGGACTAGGTAATTCTGCTCCCTTGCTTGCCCTTCCTCCCTCCCTCTCTCTCTCATACTCTCTGAGAAAACCTGAAAAGCTAGGTGAAATATATATTTTTAAATCTATCAAAAAGTATCAAAGAGCTAACAAGATAGTGATGAATTATGGATCAAGATCGAGATTCAATGTCATAAAATATGTGGTAATAAACAATGTGGTAAAATGTTAATATGTAGCTGAATAAGTTTAATGGGGTTAGGAACAGCAAGTTTATTTTCTATTTAAGGTCAACAATTTCTACTTTCACTTAGCAGGTCCTAAGCTATTGATTTCCAGTCAATCTCTAGAAGTTTAAAAGCTGTTTCTTAAACTGAGAGAAGCTCAGTTGATCAGAAAAATTTAGGCATATTCAAAAGGTTTTAGTTTTCTCTCCTTAAATATATCCACCTTTATAATTTGCCCTCCTTAGTTTTGCATGTGAGACAATCTTGAATCATAGGAAAGTTTATTCCTAGACAAAGAGAAAATAAAAATATATATATAGTACACTCATGCATTTTCCATCCCATTTTCAGGGAAAATACACCCACCCATCCACTCCCCAACTTCATGTGCAGAGCCTGTGGGCCATAGTTAATTGACTCAAGCACAGACACTCTTCAAACTGAGTCAATCACAGTCTTTCCTAGTCTGGATTCTAGTAAGATTCCAATTCAGCGTGTTTGCCATTTTTAAGTAACAAAATATAAACATGGGCACTCCTGGCTGCCATATTCTGATGTGTGGCTTAGAAACAAATAAATCTGGCTGACCGCCTGAAAGAAGAATAAGGCAAGTGCTCAGAAAGAAGGTGAATTGGAAAAAAGAGAGTTCTGATAGTGATCCACTCCTTGATTACAATTTTTCCAGAAGCTTAACTATCCCTTCCTGCTTTGACTGCACGAGATATCTTGGTATGCTATTAATATCTTTGCTTTCTTCACAACCTAAATTTATTTAACTTATTTATGTGCAGTCATAAAAGAGAGTTATATATTTAAAAATTTTAAATAAGGCAGTACTATCCCACTATAACCTAGACCTTAAACATAAGCAGCAATTAATGTTATATATATTTTATGTAATGAAAGTTCATCAGGAATGAACAAAGTTTTCTCCCTAAGCCTCAGAAGCACAATATAGTATATTAAGTTTATTTAGCTTAAAAAGGAAATTGATTATTAATATTATTTTTTTTAAGATTTTATTTATTTATTCATGAGAGACAGAAAGGCAGAGGGAGAAGCAGGTTCCCTGCTGAACAGGGAGCCCAACGTGGGACTCTATCCCAGGACCCCGGGATCATGACCTGAGCCAAAGGCAGACGCTTAACCATCTGAGCCTCCCAGGCACCCGATTATTAATATTATTAATATTTTTTCCTTTTGCATCTTTGTATATCAAATATTCCTGTATTAACTTGTATTTTGTTTCTCTAGTCATGGTTTGCTTTATTATATTTAAAGAAATGAGCAAAAGATACACTTTCCATAAAATAATTAAAAATAGCTAGTCCTGAGATTTCAGTCCCTGCATATTGGCTTCAGATGTTCTAAATCACAAAATTGATTCACAAATCTGAGATGAAATGTCAAAGTACGTGACCAATTATCTATGACATTTCATTTGTAGTTAAGGCAATAATTGCTCATGATGAAGTCTTAAGAAAAATGCTTAAATGTCAAATACTAGAGTTCTGGGTTCTATATTAATTCTACTTTTCTAATTCTTTTTCGCATTTGTTATCTTTCTACCTTTCAGCATTATCTAAATACATTTGACTCTTTATACTTTTAATTCAGGTTTGGATATAGAACAGATTAAAGAATAATGGATATAGTGATAACTGACCAAAAAAAAAGTTCAGATGAATGCATTATTTGGTAACATTGACCATAATTTAATTCATTCAAACTTGTTGTCAAAAAAAAAAATCACCTAAGTTTTGAAATATCTAATGAAAAGAATTGTAGACTTCTATTGATAGTCACATTTGAAGTGGAATCTGACTTTCTACTTGTGCTTATAGTTTTAAGCATTCATCTTCAAAGTCCAGCATTTCCATGATTACACATAAAATTTGGTAAAATTAACTGCTATTCAAACATTATATATATTTGACAACTACCATCTAATGTGTGTTCCAAGCCAGTTGGCATGCCTTGCTAATTTTTGGACAATCAGAAGTCATTATTTTTATTAAGAGTAGTGTTTTTGAGAATTTCCCAAGTTGAAGAATGGATATGCTTATACTGTTCTAAAATGGAAAAATTCAATTTTATTTTCACACCTTGCTAAATTGATTATAAATATTTAATTCAAAGTGAATCAAAATTACATTTTAGAGGATATTTATTTATTTATTTATTTTAATATGTTATGTTAGTCACCATACAGTACATCATTAGTTTTTTAGTTTTTTATTTATTTTTATTTTTTACATCATTAGTTTTTTAATAAAAAATTTGTAAGTTTATATGAGAGAAAAACAAATATGGGGAACATAATATATGTTAAAGGAATATTTCAATGCTCTGGTTAAGATTGTTTTTAAAATTAATAATGTTTGCATAAGCTTTCCATTTGGTGAAGTTAAAGCTTATTTTATCACCCATATAGAATGATTTCCAAATAAATTAATGTTCTAAATATAAAAATAAAAATATGAGAAGAATCTTCAGAACTGAGGAGCCATTTTTTTTTTTAAGATTTTATTTATTTATTTGACAGAGAGAGACACAGTGAGAGAGGGAACACAAGCAGAGGAAGTGAGAGAGGGAGAAGCAGGCTTCCCGCGGAGCAGGAAGCCCAATGCGGGGCTCGATCCCAGGACCCCGGGATCACGACCTGAGCCGAAGGCAGACGCTTAAGGGCTGAGCCACCCAGGTGCCCCCTGAGGAGCCATTTTTAAGTAATACAGGAAAAACAAGTTCTAAAGGAAAAAAAAATAACAGATTTTTTTTAAAAAGCAGATATAAAATGTATTTCATCATATATTTCTTAATATATTTTATAATTTTCCTAAAAGTCTCAGATTTCACTATCTTCAGTTTCTTTTTTTCAACATATTTCCCTTTTTTGTTCTTACCCTTCTCCTCTCTGTTCTATTTCAGCATTGGTAATTCGTTTGTTTAAGCAGCAGAGCAGAATGCTATTGACTGACCTCTGTTGATTCCTTTATAATCGCTCATTCTTATAAAGAACAAGTTATGCTTTTGATACATTAAATTATATAGTCAACAGAAACTGACATGATTTATTTTAGATGCTAGCATGAGTCTGCATTATAATGCTTCACATGATGGTAAATTATTATTATTATTTTATTATGTTCAGTTAGCCAGCATACAGTACATCATTAGTTTTTGATGTCGTGTTCAACAATCCATTAGTTGCGTATAACACCCAATGCTCATCACAACACGTGCCCTCCTTAATGCCCATCACCCGGTTACCCCATCCCCCCACCCCCTCCCTTATGTCACCTTCAAAAACTGAGGGTAAATTATTATTTTTAATTGAGTATCAAATATTTGGAACTAAAGTATTTGGTAGGGCTTTGAGTTTATGGAAGCCTCAGTCCTCTATTATTGCCTTATATGATACTATATGTATGTGGCCATATGAGGATCACCCTTCTGCTGGTGGGAATTTGGTCAAATGAAAGAGAGCTTTTAATGTTCCCTCATCCTTATTTCCATAACTTCTTTTTCAGGTCTGCTCGGCTGGGATGAGGGATGGTGATGTTAGGGATGGGATAACATGAACTTGTTTCAGCTTGACACACACAGACACACACACACACACACACACATTTTCCTCAGATGAGGTCATGCTTTCTTGCTATTTTGTCCTAACTTCTATTCATGAACACATTTAATATATTTGCAAATCTTTAAATATTATTTTTTTAAAGATTTTTATTTATTTATTTAACAGAGAGATAGCGAGAGCAGGAATACAAGCAGGGGCAGTGGGAGAGGGAGAACCAGGCTTCCTGTGGAGCAGGAATGCGGGGCTCGATCCCAGGATCCTGGGATCATGATCTGAACCAAAGGCAGACGCCTAATGACTGAGCCACCCAGGCACCCCTAAATAAGTATTATTGACATTTTTTTTCTTGAATATCTTTGGGAGCTTTTAGTATTGGATATAAGAATTTTTAAAATGTGTATCAATTTTCTCTAAATTAAGAATTTACATAGTTTTATGGAATTCCTTAGGGACTTGAAAAATATATGTTAGAGTAGCGAAAAATATATTTACTTACTGTAGGAAATGTGCAGAAAATATATTAGTTATTCTTGTAACTTTCTGTAATTTCTTTACAATGGTATAATCACTTCTACTTTAGGGAGATAAATTTAAAAAATAATTTTCCAAAAGTATCATCAACCACATGAGCAACTACAGATGTATACCTAAAATTTGGCTTAATACTCTTATCATTTGAATTACTTGTATACTTTATACCTATAGCTTTATCCTTCCTGTGTCTTTCTTCTTCTTCTTCTTCTCCTTTTTTTTTTTTTTTATTTGCTGTTCAGGTATCTCTGAGGCATCTGTAAAAATGTTAGATAGGATTTCAATACTATTGGTGTCAGAGACAAAAAGAAAAAAAAGAAAAAGAAATATTTGAGAGATTGAATAAGACCTATATTGAATTATTTAGTTTTAGAAGGACTTTAATGATGTCTCATGATCCAATTAAATGGGCATATAGTTTGGGGTAGTAAAACCATCCCCCAACTCTCTGAACACATACATCTACTTTTATTTGCTTTAAGATTGTTTTTAGGGGCAGCTGGGTGGCTCAGTCCATTAAAAGTCTGCCTTCAGGGGCGCCTGGGTGGCTCAGTCAGTTAAGCGGCTGCCTTCGGCTCGGGTCATGATCCCAGGGTCCTGGGACCGAGTCCCACAGCAGGATCCCTGCTCCGCGGGAAGCCTGCTTCTCCCTCTGCCACTCCCCCTGCTTGTGTTCCCTCTCTCGCTGTGTCTCGCTCTGTCAAATAAATAAAATCTTTAAAATAAATAAACAAATAAATAAATAAATAAAAGTCTGCCTTCAGCTCAGGTCATGATCTCAGGGTCCTGGAATTGAGCTCCATGTTGGGCTTCCTCCTCAGTGAGGAGCCTGCTTCTCCCTCTCCTCCTTGCTTGTGCTCTCTCTAACTATCTCTGTCCATCTCCCTCTCTCAAATAAAGTCTTTAAAAAAATAAGATTGTTTTTAATCATTGATGTATATTCATATATATATTTTTTTCTATTTTCATATTTCATGATATGCTCCTGGAAAGCTGAATGACCTAATTTCAGATATATTTGCTTCTTTCACTTGGAAGATAAAAGTGAGAAAGGAAAAGGAGGGATGAGTTCCAGATGGATATCACTAAATACTGACCCCAAACAAAGCTGTACAGAGACAAATACGAAACCAGAACTTACAGGGTAAATATGAAGTGTTTGAAAGAGGTGGATGGGTTTTATTTTTTTAAATTTTTAAAAATTTTATTATGTTATGTTAGTGGATGGGTTTTAAAAGGGAGGGGTATAGTAGGCAAGATTAAGGTTAAAAGGGAGGCTCAGGAAAGATTGAAATTATGAAAATAAAGTTTCGTGAGGTAAAGTATTCCTGGAGGTGGCAACACTCTCTGCATCTTAGAAGGCAAATGTGAAATGATACTCCAGAACAAGACCCTGACAACAGGACCAAAAGACTAGAACATTCATTTCTAATCTTTACAGCTCCAGCTCCAGATTCATACAAGGAATAATTTAAGGCTCGGGAAAAATAGGCAAATTTATTCATCATTCTATCATCTGCTATTAATTCCCCAAGGAATGTTGTGAATTACTCATTATGATCTAATCAGCAATTAACATCCTATGTAGTTACATTATTTTAGAGCTAAATTCCTAAAGGGCTTTAGGGAAAGGCAAAGCATGAGTCTGTATCATCCTATGAGTCAGTCTGGAACAATTCAGTTTTAGATAAATTTCTAAGTTTCTTTGAGCCTGATCTGTCATACATCATTTTTTTTTTTCACTCACTTTCCTTTACATAAGAGGTAAAATTGGGCAGCTGTTACTTTCTGGTCCAGAAGGAGACAAATGAACCTTTTTATTTTAATCTGCTTCCTTGGCACATCTTTTTCAATGTAGCTAGATTAAACTAACAGGGAATGAAATTTTAAATGCTTTCATGTACATCAACTGCCCTGGTGGTCACTGGGGTCTTCTCCACCATTAGTTTGAATGCATTAATCTGTTTTAGTTCCTGCCTGGGGCCGTTGAAATCCCACTCTGACTCCAGTGTAGTCTTACACTTTATTAGCAGGGCAGTGTGCATGCAAAGACATGCAACTGTACTACTCAATTCACAGTTAAAAATGACTCACACATTTAAATTGTTCGAGGTTTCAAGATGATAACACTTTCTAAAATACAGTAGTTCGATTATTTGTAAACACATTAAACAGACATCAAGAGAAAGAATTATTTTATTTTCCTGTGTCTAAATTTATAGCTCAAAAACTTATACTCTTTAAAGGGAGAAGTTTTGATCTAAAAGTAGGTCAGAAGTAATTTGTATGCGCTCATGAAAAGTACATAGAAAAATACTTCTCTGAGTATTTTTACAAATAAAAAATAGATGTAAAATTAATACAGAATGGATTAAAATAATTTTGGCTTTCTTCAATTCATTATCTCTTTACTACAAGCACCAAATCAGTGTACAAATTTGAACAAAATTAATTCTAGCTGGTTTTATAGCTTTTATATTTGAATATTTCAGGTTACTTAAATTACCTCATATCTAAGCAAGGTTTTGTTTTACTGTCAATCATATTTACCCTTAATTTAATAATTCATCAGAGTAATCTAGCAATGGGAAGAAAATAGATTGTATAGTTGAGTCAATGAATTTAAATTATTTTACCTTGAGCATTTATTAACACCAATGTGAAGCACAAAATACCTTGGGAAGGTATTCATTTTCTTCATATACTTTGCCAGTGTACTTCAAGACTCTGTGCTGTGTGGTAGTCATTTCCTAGCTCACCATAGTTACACTAGTGGGTTTTGACAGGTAGAACAGGTAATGCTATATTGGAAAGCAATTGCTTTGGTGTGAAAAAAAAAAAAAAGCCATAAAAATAAAACTAAACCCCACCGAAGCATCAACAAGAACCAACAACTATAAAACATGAGAAACTGCAGAATGCAGTATTAAATATGATTGTCATGTTGCCATTAAAGTTTTTCTAAATAGGATAAGGCTTCTGGGGTGGGAAGAGGAAATGAGTTCTCTAATGAGCTTGGTGACTCGTATTAATATTTTAAAACTATTTACTTTGAAATAAAGCATAGATTCAGAAAACTACACAAATAAATGTATAGTTTAATTAATTACCAAGAGAAAACCACTTTTTCAATGACCCTCGCTTCTCCAGCCATCCAGATTAAGAAATAGAACAGTGACAGCAATTCTTCCATGTGGCTGTCCTAATCATAAACCCCTTCTTCCCACAAAGGTAACCATCATCCTCACTTTTATTGTCACTTCTTTGAGTTTTTTTTACAGTTTTACCAAAGGCACATCTTCAGACACAATAGCTTAGGGTTGTCCTTTTATAAACTTTAATATGTCTTTTAATTCTTACTTTATAGTTTCATCTTTTTCCCTTTCTTTTCAATAAAATTATTTGATTAATTTAGCAGTTTAGTCTGTGCCAAGCCACACTGCTATATTTTTAAGAAGAGCTACTCTAAAAATATGGAAACATTTAACTTATTTAAACATCACAAAATATTTACACAAATACATATGTAGTTTGCTGTTTTGATCTCAAACTGTGCTGTTTTTACTAACTGGTATTTTCATTGTTTTATTTTTAAAATTGGCAACATTTGAGAATATAGATAATTAAATTACTGGTTAGTAATTAAATTACTCACCTAAAATTCATAATTGATAATATTTTGTCATATTAGAATTTCAGTTTTAAATTTAATAATGAAAATAGTATAAAATTTAAAATTAATATAATTTTCTCTACTACCGTCATTCTCATTCTGCTTCATTTTCTCAGAAGCAATAGTTTAAATATGTTAGTGTACTTCCATCCAATTTAATATATATTATAATATTTGCATATTATATATGTGTATATATATATATACACACACACATATATATACATAAAATCTCAGTGAGACTCATGAAAAGTTTACTCCCACAAAAATTAATTTTATTTATACTAGATTTTAACAAACTAAATAAAATAATATCACCTAAATTTTCAGTGAATACTAGTTTAGTTGTTTAGTTTTTCAAAGTTTTAGAATTAAGAAACAAAATTCTGAAGTTTGATTAGTTTTATATGAATCTCACATCAGCCACATAGTAGCTATATATTGTTTGGAAAATTTTACTAAAACTTATTTTCCATAAATATATAATAAGGTTAGACATACTGGTTTAGATAGGATTCAGTTAGGTTACCAGTTACCAAAAACCCTAAAATAATGATGGCTTAAGAACCACATTTATTTGTCATAAAATGAGCTGGAGATAAATACTGTAGGCCCTTTTCATCTTACTTTTTTCCATTCCTATATTTGTCACATTATGGTTCAAGAAGAGTACTCAATCTCCAGCAACTATACCTGCAATTCAGATAGCAGGAGTTAACAAGGACAAAGGGCATTTCTCCCCCCCTTTAGAAAGAATTTCCACACACTTCTGTTTACAGCTTATTGGCTAGAACTTAGTCACATTTCCACACTTAACTGCAAATATCACTGCAAAGTGATCTGGGTAATGTAATTTGTAGTTAGGGGGATCATATATGCTTATAAAAATTGGAGATTCTATTACAAAGGACTGCTACAATTCTCTAATGCAAACTGTTCCTTTGGCTACATACACATCTTTTCTCCTACATATGGAATCCCTCCCTGGACTGATTTAACCAAAAACTTTATCAAGTAACTCCACTTAAAATTGAGTATGTCCAAGGGAATTTACAGCCCTGTCTATCATGTCTGGTGAAGCTGTATGCCACCAAATGTCAATATATAATGTACAAGTAAGGATAAGAAATCATTAAACAAAATATTTTCCATTCAGAGAGGAAAGAATGGAAAACAGCCTTCACAGGTCAAGAGCTATGAAATACGTAGAGACAGGAACAGTGAGGGATATCTTTCCTGGTGATGCTGCCTGTGTTTGTCCATGTGCAGGGCTTTGATTTTGCTCTCTGGTGAAAAATATCTTGTCTATCTTTGTTGCTGGATTTGCATTTTTAGAGTTTCTGCCTTTTCCAAAATTCTCCATAACCACATATCAGGTTAGCATTGGAAAATAAGCCCTTATTGGGGGTTCCAAATCTTTCAGAAGCCATTTCCTCCTTGTGCACTTATGGGGTCCCAGAAATTGTTTAAAAACATTGAGAGACCAAACTAAGAGTTTTCTTTGAAAGATAATCCCCTTACAAGCTTAGTAGGCTTCCGATCTATTTTCGTCTGTTGAGTTTCATGTCTAGGTGGACATATACAAAGACGTAATGTATAAAATATTTTAAGCTTGAGAACTCTTCTGTTTCACTTACCTAGACTGTTCTCAGTCCATCGTCCTCTCTCAGCTTAGTGGCCATTACTTCATGGTCGTCAAAATGGATTTTAGATAAATCCTTCAACCCAACTTCAGACACTAATGCTATTATACAGAGACCCTTGGAATTGAATTTGGGATGAGCAATGAGAATGGAGTAATATTTCACCATCCCATGCATAGACTACCTTAGATGAACGGTGGTTACTCATTTTCCTAATTGGAGTTCAGCAACAGACAGATATGGGATTGGTTCGTATATGACTGTAGAGTCTGCATGCTGAGGTTTTAATATAATTATAAATTGGTGTAATTTCAATGAAGATGCTAAATTTAGGGTTTTTTAAATCATATATTGGTACATCTTTTGGGTGACAGCTCAAGAATCAGACTGAGAAAAAAATTGTTCTTCTCAATTACAAAATACAAAATGAAAGAAATATTCTCTCCCTAATGCTAAGGAAGACACAGGTCTTCTCTTTATCCCTCTCCTTTTGCCCCACCATCTCTCCACTCATGCTGTCTCTCTCTCAAAAAAATAAAAATAAACTTCCTATTGCTTCCAAAAAATTAAGCCTAGAACAAATAAATTTGAAAATATATTTTCTCGCAGCACAATTTTTAGAAACATAGACCTTAGCTGATCAACTGATGCATTTTTCCTCCAGAATTATAATTCTAGGAAAATTGTCTCAAATTTTATAGGTTTTATGTAGACTTTACGTTTCTCTCAATGTGGGATCAGATAATTATGTAATATAATTAAATGTCTTTTGTGTAATAAAGTAATGGAGAATATATTTTATTAACAATAATTATTTAAAATCTTTTTATACACATACACAATATAACATAACAAAGTAATGCTTTAGATCCATTTTCTTTAAAAGGATTTATGTTTTTGAATGTTCTATACCTTTTTCTCTCAAAATTCTAGATGTTGGGGCCTAGTTCACACCCTTTCTAAACTTTTATCTGAAAGGAACTTCAGATTTTGGCTAGTATTAAAAAAAATAAAATCAACTTTGATTTAGTTTGGAGAAGCAAAGACCAAGAGAGTCAATGATACTTGATTTTTAATAAGAAAGAATCACACACACACACACACACACACACACACACACACACCACACATGATCAAGTTCTTAACCTTAAAGGATTACAGTAGCCAGGTGACTAGCTGACAAAACAGAGTGTGAATACAAAAGACAGGTGTATTTATGTTTAGTACAATAAAGGACCCCAACAGCAAGCAAATACAAATATTGTTTCTTCCATTTGAAAAGTAAAATAATGTGAAAAAAAAAAACCAATTATACCAACCCTGCAATGTAGTTCTATACTATATTATAACTTGGATATATATTTTACACTGTTTATCTTATAACCATATAGCTTTTTAAATATATGCATTTATATGATATATTCAGTGGTGTGTACTTTTATAATTATGTTCATAACCTAACATTTAGCATGTTATTAATTTTAATAGCTATCATTTTAGTATCTACTATTACAACTTGGACATGTAGATTATCCTACTCAACCATTCTCCTACGACTATTTTATAACATCATTATAATTTAGTGTATATGTAAAGCTGCTCTAATGAAAAAATCTGCCTTAGAGTAGCTAAAGCAAAATAGAAAACTCTCATGTAATAGTTTTGAAGGTATATAATTATTACAGGGCAGTTAAGGAGCTCTGCCTCACGTGGCCATCTGCCAACCCAAATTCTTCTTATCTTGTTGCTCAGCCAGCCCCTATGGTTTTGTATTTTTCTACATGATTGGAGCTGGCTCTGTTCCATTAATGATAAATTGGGGATGGAGGAAAGCAAGTGGATGGCATAAAATTCCCATCTAAACAAGTAATCCTACCTTTCCATTGACACTCATTCACAAGACTTTAGTAACAGGGTTACATTAGTTGTGTAGGAAACTGGGTAATCGTGTCTTTAGTTTTCCTGTCATGGAGTGAACTAAAGCTATCATTATGGGTGAAAGGATAAACTAATTTTGAGGGATGCTGAATAGTACTCTGCCGTACTCTATAACTCTTTCATTAAATTATCTGTACACACTCTTCTTCTTTCACATAGAACATATTCACACCCTTTCCAATGGCAATAACGCATTGTTTCATTCATTAAGTTCATACAGCTTAGACTTCAGTGTCTCTGATTAATAAACAAGTCCAGTGTCTCTATAAAGTCCAGACTGAGTCCCCATGACTTGGGTTATCATTAATGAAAAGACAAGATATCTGCTCATCATATACAGACAGTGAATAAAATCGGTGAGTAGAAAAAAGAAAACTGCAACAATATTTTCCATTTATTAAAAGGAAGAACAGGAAACAGTAGTAGGAGCCAATGAAATCCCTGACTAAACAATAAGTTAAGTTTCTTGGTTATACCTTTTCAACACCTCTGGTTTTTCTCTTGGATATAACTTTCTTGTTCTTTCTTTCTTTCTTTCTTTTTTTTTTCTATGTACCAATGTTTCCCTACTTGTTGATTTTTCATTGTGGAATTTCCCTTGTAGTCATATCTAAAATGGGTAACTTTGATATTTGCCTTTTTGAGGTTGCAAGTTTTGCAAACATTTTTTGGTAATGTGGGTTTGAGATCCAGGTTGTCTAGTCATATGGTTTACTTGATAATATTTTTCTTTTAAACATTTCTTTTTCTTGGGAGCCTAATTTTGTATTTTTCCTAGTCATTTTCTTAATCTTTCTGACTCTATTTTAGTTCATGATTTCTATTTTTACCTATCTTTATCTTCTCTTCACTTATCTTTATCTTTTACTGGTGGTAACCTTAAGGCCATCTGAAACAGAAAGCCTGACCAAGAAAATAACACCCCAATCTGATCTCTTTAGGTCCACAAGATCATCCACACACCCAGGCTGCATGACCATGACCTGATTTTCAAAGCTAGCACAGCTCCTCACTCCCACAGAGCGGAAAAGAAAAGAAGCAATAATAAATAATTCCTTTTTAGGCAAGTGATGTGGAATATGTACATATCATTCTGTTCATAGTCTATTAGAGAGAATCTAGTCATACAGCAAATCTCATTTGAAAAGAAGGCTGGAAAATTTAGTCTCTGTTTGCATGATCATGTGCCCAGGAAAAACTGCTTTTGGAACAAAGCAGATAAACATCTTGGCATTTTTAATATATATTTTGGAATTGCATTTTTAGTGGTTTTACAACTATCTTTGGCTTGGTGGTATATCAATATTTCAGTTTTACTGTAATTTTGAGCAATATAAGATCTTTAAATGATAAAATATGGCTCTTCATTAATGACTTAATTTGCATTCAGTATCTTAATGTTGAGATTGTACATTTCTCCTGCTTGTTTGCTGGTTGACTCTAATATATTATTGGTATTTTCTTATTTCAAGTTTTTATTTAAATTCTAGTCAGTTAACATATATGGTAAAATTGTTTTCAGTGTAGAATTTAGTGATTCATCACCTACATATAACACCCAGTGCTCATCATAACAAGTGCTCTCCTTAATCCCCATCACCCATCTAGCCCATCCCCCACCAACCTCCCCTCCAGCAACCCCCAGTTTGTTCTCTATAGTTAAGAGTCTCTTATGGTTTGCTTCCCTCTCTCTCTTCCTTTTTTCTTATGTATTTATAAGAGATATTCATATAGGATAGTGATTTTATTTGTTATCAATAGTTACCATTGCTTATTTTATGTTATTGGCTGTATTTTATTTCAAATTGTCAGAGTTGTCAGCCTTCCTTTATTTTTTTTCCATACATCCAAATTAAGAAAAAAGAAGTCTTTCCCTATTTAAGCTGCAATAATAATACAGAAGTCTGCTACATAATATATTCTCCTTCAACATATTTACTGAATGAAGATCTAAATAGATTTTACCTACAAATTGTCAGTTACTGCAGTATCATGATATTTAATCCATATTTGATCAAAGAGGCATAGTGCTTACTGTTCCATATTTCATTATCCCAGTAAACACTGAGATCTCTTTAGGCCTCAAGTTGGATCTTAGCATATGTTGCCACCTTCAGCTTCTACACAGCTATCTTCTAAATATGTGTAGGTATTAAAACAACAACAAAAACAACCTATTTTAGATACAAAATTGGAGGGCAGAATTATGTGTACCACACTGAGAAAAGTCCTAGCACTGTTAGACTTTCAACAAATTCATCAGAGTGATTCCACGATCCATGATTAGAATGGGGAAAAAAGGGGCGCCTGGGTGGCACAGTTGGTTGAGCATCCAACTCTTGGTTTCAGCTCAGGTCGTGATCTCAGGGTGGTCAAATAGAGCCCCATGTCCGGCTCCACACTGAGCATGGATCTGCTTGTGATTCTCTCTCCCTCTCCCTGCTCCTCCCTCTCATGCTCTGTCTCTCTCTAGAATAAATAAATAAATCTTAAAAAAAAAAATAATGGGGATAAGAGTTGGTCCAAATTTATTTACATTCTTGTGAGGATTTCAAAAACAAAATTTATAAAAATAATATACATTTACTACAAAATGTAAGAAAATATAAAACCATAGTCAGAAAAACAAGTATGGCGATATCTAGCAGAATGTTGCTTCAAACATAGGTTACATATTAGCTGTATGATATTTGTTACATTACTTAATATCTAGTGGTTTCTTTATTTTAATGTGGATAATAAGAGTGACTTCATCTTATGCTTCAGGTATAGACTAAATAAATCAGTATTTGTAAATTCTGTGAGTTTTGGGGCGCCTGGGTGGCTCAGTCGTTAAGCTTCTGCCTTCCGCGCAAGTCATGATCCCAGGGTCCTGGGATCAAGCCCCGCATTGGGCTCCCTGCTCGGCAGGAGGGCTCCCTGCTCCCTCTCCCACTCCCCCTGCTTGTGTTCCCTCTCTCGCTGTGTCTCTCTCTGTCAAAAAAAAAAAAAATCTTTAAATTCTGTGAGTTTTATCTGGCACATATGTTACTTTTAGAAAAATGCAGGCTTTACAGGAATTGGTTTCTAAATCCTAGTCCTAAGACTTAATATCTGTATGATTTGGGAAAATCACTTAAACTGTCTATAGCTAATAATTATATGAAAATATTATCCCATAATACCACCTTCATTCAACCATGAACATTTATTAAGGGAATATCATATTCCAGATATTGTTTTAAGTGCTAGTCATGCAAATATGGACAAAACAGACAATCTACCTTCTTGGTAAATTTGATGACATAGTAGAAGGCTTTAAGTGTTATGGAAAAAATAAAGAGATAATGGAGTAGGTAGTGCAAAGAATTGGGGTGTGTGTATATATTAAGCACAGGGTAAGAGAAAGTCTCAAGAAGAAAGTATAATTTGAGTTGAGGGAGAGAGCATTATCTAGATGCTTATAGTAAAAGACAAGAATAGGTATGAAGGTCCTGATACGCCTGCCTTGTTTGAGGAAGGACAACAAGGGAAGGAAATTGTGAGGAGAGTAATAGGGAAATAAGTCAGGTGGGAATGGAAAGTCACATTTTGAAGGTTTATAGACTATGAAAAGACCTTGGCTTTGATTCAGAGTTGGGAAGGGCATGGCATTAGAGAGTTCTGAGCTGTTTCTAATCTGTTTTTAGAGGATCATTCTGTCTACTTAAGATGGTAAACTGACAAATGTGTCTGCAGAGAGAAGATCTGACAGACATTAACTCAACTGAGGAATCACTGGAATTTAATCTGGGTGGGTAGGTGGTATTTCTCTTAGTCCAGCCTGTTGCAGATATGGAGGCTGCCAAGTTCTTAAAACTCCCCTCACGTCCACCAGCTCAAACATAGTTAATTGGCCCAGGGGCTATCCATCCAATTCAGGTCAGAGCATGGTGGCGTATGAAATGTATAAATTTTTAGTTGCCATGAGCTTCACCATAGGGAAGAAGAAAGAGGTGATAATGAAAGCTTCATTTTCTTTTCTAGAGTAAATATTCCTTTCTGGCTTAATGTTAATCCTATTTTCTTTACAAAGGACATTCAGGGCATTCTATGATTGCATCCAGGATTCTGAAATTTGAAAACCAGGGTAAAAATAGTCTTTTCTTCTTCCTTAGTCACCCATATTCCAGAAACAAAGCATATTTTTTGCACTTGCAGAAACAGGAGCTGTTAAGCTAGGCTTGTTGCTTATTCATAGTCTGCATCATAAATTTGGCTCAGGATGTAGTGATCGGGTGACTTAACAGTATGCTGTGATTTTCACAAGCCCTTAATGTGTTTTGTTACAATTGTAATATAAACTTAATGTACCAATGTGGACATTTCCTACTCTTTCTTATGTTTTATAATATTTCAATGGGTAAGATTTTCCCAAGGAAGAGCTTTATAATATTTAATAATAATATTCTTCTATATAAGTAGGTGAAATTCCTGTGACAACAGGGATTAAAAAATTTCTAGATCACCACTTGGCAGAGATTTAAGGTAGAGATTGATAAATGAGATGAATAGCTGAAATATTATTTTTTTCAGATTTTTCTCAAGCTAGAGTCAATACTTCACTGTTAAGCTGCTTAAGAATGTTTTGTACTCAACATATGCAATGTGTAAATTATTTGTTTAGGTAAATTATGAAGGAAATCTGGGAATTCTTGATGGCCATTGAGATTCTAGTGGAATCTTCTCTATCCATATTTTAGCGGGTAAGTATAAGCTTTACAATGCCCTGATTGCAAATGGGGTATAATGCTACTGGGCAGTTGCATTTTGAAAAGGATTCTTCTTTTATACTGAATGGATTTTGGCCCATCTACAATCAGTGACCAAGCACACAAGAAAATCATTGATATCCCATAGGATGGGTTTATCTCACAAATTAGTGACATGTGAGTTAGTTGGTTTTAATAAACATTGGTTTTAATACTAGAATGTGAAGAGTCTCTGTTTTTAAGTATGTCTCATTTGACCTTTACCACTGTGCATTAGTTTACTTTCTCAGTCCCAATTTGATTAGCTCAAAGAACATTAGCTGGCTATTTTTTACCTTGCTAAGTCATTTTTAAAATGTCAGCAAAGCACCAGTAGTAGTCTTCTGGCCCATTTTTAAACTGAAGTCTCTGTGTGGTGTGTGTATTTTATAATTTACTTCTATTTGCTTCTTTTCCTTTCTGAATACATGTAGCTAAAAATAGCAGTGTGATAGAAAATAATGTTTTCGTACTTTAAGATCAAATCATATCATAACCCTTAAGTCTGTGAAGCAGGATTATTTGCTCTGTCAATGATAAGAAACAGCATATTAGTGATTATATCTTCCTACATCATAAAGCTATACATGGGAAACGTCAAGAATTGAAAAGTAAAAAAAAAAAAAAAAAGAAAGAAAACAAAAAGTTCTCCCAAACATAGCTAAAGTCTCACAACTAAAAAGGCTTAAAACATCAATCCCATAAATTAAACTGCAAACTCCTTAGAGTCAAAGATCTTATTATTTCAACATATCTGTTAAGTACTATCACTTTTCAAAAGAACTAAATTATCCTGTAGTAATGATAAACAGCTCTTAAAAATGAAGTATGTCTTCACAAGATAAAGAAATTTTATCTTTCTTCTTTGTTGATAAATTGACATAACCTTTCAAGGTAACCCTAGAAAATGTTTTGTTTTAGAATTATTTTGTAAATAATTAGTGAAATGTCAACAAATCAATTCAGGAAGAAAGGTTTATTTCCAATATAATAATTTTATGAAGGAATGGATAAAAAGAATGGATGAAGGACTGGCTGAAAGATGAGATTATTGGAAGATGGTAGAGGGAGATAGAGAAATGTTGAACTCGAGAAGAAAGACACGTAGGTCGGTTTGACCAATATCCTAAATCTTTCCTTCTTTACACTTTCTCTCTGAAAAGACAAACACAATATATTAAGTAATGATCCTTGAGGCATTTTCTATCTGTTTTGGCAATTTTCAACCCATTAGTTCAACTGCGATCTACTGAATGTCTCATCACTGTTTCTCATTAATTGAGGACGGTGCTATCTGTGTCTCAGTGTGTTCCTCCTGAGTCTGCCTCCAGCCACAAACTTGGATGCTATGTCTAATAGCCATATTCTCTCTCTTTTTTTTTTTCCTAATAATTACTTGTAATGACATCTACGGCCACAGCCATCAAAGCTACATCCTAAGCTTTACTTCTAAAAATTTCAAATCTAGTATTTCATTCTCATATCCTTCAAAATTCTCCTCAGTTTGTTTCCACTAAATCTGATGATGATAATCATCATCATCATTTAAATCTCATCTGGACCTGAGCCCTCATCTTTTTACTGTGGCCTTATTTATTAACTGCATCCTGACTTCACTTCTGTAGAGGATTTATCCCACACCTCCTCCTCCCAGGTCCCTAGTATCCCTTCACAGGCTTATCCTCCAGATTTTGTGGAGTTTATAAGAGAGAATGCTGGGCCTACTACAGCAGCTTTGCATGAAGAGCACTGGTAAAAGGACATAGAATCCTAGCTCCCATGCCTCAGGATATGACAAAACTTATGATGTGATTTATGCCCCAGAGTCTGCTATAGAGTGAAGAGTAGGATTTCACCTAAAATCATATTCTTGCTGGACTATCGTTCTCCTTCTACTTCCTTACCACTTTCTCCTCAGTGCACTTAATTAATAAATCATTTGCACAGAATCCTGGTCTTAAAGTCTGATTTTAGGCAAGTCTAATGTCAAAAATGATGAATTAACTATACCTTTTAAACTATTAATCGCCCCCCCCCACTTGATACACATATGTACACACACTCACACATTTGCACATGTGCAACTGTGTTAGTTTTTATTTGTTTTCTGGCTGCATGAGTAGCATTTCCCTTAAACAGAATATCTGGGTTTTACCTAAAGAGTACCATATTCTTATCCCTCTCTGGCAACGTCCTTCTTCATGAGACGATAAATCTTTGCGGTTAAGGTCATTTGCCCATCCAAAGTTGGCCCCACTTGTACATCATGTTCCAGATGCATTAAGTCTTGAAATTTTCTGAGGTGGATAATCACCCCGTTCTAGTCCAGAGTGTACAAGGGCTTCTTACCTGGGTCTTTTCTCCGAAGGGCAGACATCTGTACGTTTTCTATCCCCTCCTCCAGCAAAAGGAGGGGCAAAGTTCTATCTGTTGGTAAAGGAGATAGTACATGGATAGAAGCTGATCACATGCACATGAGACTCCTCAGAGAGATGCAGTGTGTGTGTGTGGGGGGGGCGGGGAGGAGAATGGAGGATTTCATTTTAACTCTTATACAGGACCTGCAGGTATAATGAATAATTCAGAGGGAAAAAAACCTGTGAAATATATATATTTATATATATTATATATATTAAATAATATATTTAATAAAGGTCAGACCAACTCAGATCTTCTCTCCTTTAGTATAATACTCAGTTGAGTACCAAGCATGAAATTTCATTTCCAAAATTTATCATGATCAGTAAGTAATTCAAGTTAAGATGATTTTCCTTCAATTGTCCTTCTTTTACCATCTTTACCATGGAGTATGTGAATGTGTGTGTGTGTGTGTGTGTGTGTGTGTGTGTGTGTGTACGTACGTCCCTTTTTTAGAGCCCCCATCCTTCACAAACTATACTCTGTTGTTAAAAATTCTGACACTAAATCTATTCCACCTCAATCTGCCAGTGTGCATCTGTAAAAATGTTAGGATTTCAATACTATCAGTGTCAGAAACAAACAAACAAAAAAATATTTGAGAGGTTGAATAAGACCCATATTGAATTATTTAAAATCAACTAAAATCTGCCTGAATATATTGTCTACAGTGGGTATGATTATGAGAGAGAAAAAAAAGCAAATTGAAAAGTCAAAGTTAGACCTTTTAAGGTATAGTAACTAATAGTTGGTATAGTTTGGTATTATCTCTAAGAATGTGGATCAGAGATTCTGTTCATAACATCATGTATGTATGTACAAGTACATCATTATAAACATAGATATAGTTTGTGAAAAAGGGATATATTCAGTAAAATACTTTTGGAACAGCAATCTAGAATTTTCTCTAAGAGATCACTTCCTTTGTAGGCAATATTTTATCCCAACTTCAACAGATTTCTGGTGAAACTGGTTAATATATAAAGTGCCACCACCACTTTTATAGAAATATGTACTTGTATAAGGAAAGAAAAAGTACACTGCTTTTAGTGTACTAAAAGTCCAACTCTTTCCAGAAAAAAGATCTGAGATATTTCTTAATAATATGAAATATACCCTCTACCTAATGTAAGAATTTGCAGTTTTTACAGCTTATATGTAATTAACTCTCAAACATTTTAATAGCTAATAAAGTTATAAAGAAGCTGTAGCAATATTTTGGAATATTTTGTATCAGGACATAAAGAATTTGAAATAGTGTTAAGGCTTAATATTATTCAAATAATAAAAAATAAGTCATCCATAATTATAAAGAGCATTCTATCACAGTAATTAAAATTTACAAAATATTACTGCTGTGCAATTATGATAGTGGTAATAAAAGACAATTTTCTTCAACAAGGTCACTGTTTGAAATTTAGCTACAAAAATCTAATCATAATTTTAGAGAATTAGTTTCCAAAATTTTATCAACTGTGTAAATATTTTTACTTAGCTTTCTTTGTAGTTATTTGAAGAAATATATACTCACCAAGAAGAAGCAAAGGCATGCTATTCAGTTCTAAATTGGTAATACTTCTTTTCAGAGTGTGTACATATGTATGTGTGTTTTAACTTTATGGGTTTATCTGATTTTTGCCATATAAAAAAGTAACTAAGTAATTAGTTAGTAAATAGTAAATAACTAATAATTAGTAAATAAAACCTAACTTGGGAAGCTGTGCTTCTCTTATATCTGGTTTTATCAAAATCACACAAAATATATAATGATTTTAAACTTTTAAACCAAGTCAATTTACCCATGTGCCAAATAACCTATAGACATTTATATGATTCTTTATACAATGTCATAACTTCTTTTTCATCCCTTGTCTTCCTCTCTGCCTCAGAATTCATTCTTCTAGCTGCCCTGCTTCTAAATTCATTTTTACTGATATTTTCTGGTCTAACTTTCAACCCTTGAATATTCAGCTTCTCTAACTTTGTTTTTTGCTACATTTAGGCACTTAGTTGCAGGGATCCCTAATCTTTTCCAATAATTTCTATCCTGGAATCAGCCATACCAGTCTACCCAATTTGTGCTTCTACTGAAATTGCCCAAACTTCCTAAGTGAGGGTAACTCACAAGCCCAGTTATCCTTTCTCAAACCTTGATCATCTCAAAGGAGTGCACTGTTAATTCTGTAGTTTTCAAAAACTTACTATTATATACACTAGAAGATCCTTTTTAAAATGAGATAATATCAATTAAAAGTAACTCTGTAGTTGAAAGGAAGATTGATAAGAAGAGTTCTCAGTGACACATAATCATTATGTTTTGCCTCGAAATATTGCATGTTTTAGATGAATTATAATATCAACAACCTCTTAATTATATTTATACATGGTTAAAACAAGGTTTAGGTAACAAATGCTATACTAGATCAGACTTCTGGTAAAGTGAACTAAAGTTTACAGTAATAAGAGTCATTTCCCAGAAAAGCTTAGTATCAAATTGCCAAATATACATGATTTCCTTTAAAAATGCTTATCAATACGGGGGAAATCGGAGGGGTAGACGAACCATGAGAGACGATGGACTCTGAAAAACAAACAGGGTTCTAGAGGGGAGGGGGGTGGGAGGATGGGTTAGCCTGGTGGTGGGTATTGAGGAGGGCACATTCTGCATGGAGCACTGGGTGTTATGCACAAACAATGAATCATGGAACACTTCATCTAAAACTAATGATGTATGGGGATTAACATAAGAATAAAAAAAAGAATAATTAAAAAAATGCTTATCAATATTTCTAAATTATATTCCAATATGCTCATATTTTAAGCCTGTATCAACTTTTATATACATAACCCACTAATGTAAAGCACACAGTAAAACATGGTTTCAATTTTTTTTTTCCATAGGGGGAAAAATCTATTTCGAGCTTCAGTTCCAATTTTATGCTGTAGACAGTGATAACACAAAGGAAGAAGCAGCTCTTCAACAACAATATTTTATAACTCTTTCATAACAATGTGTTCTAATGACCCTAAAGACCCTTTAAGATTTCATACAGATCCACAAATAGATCTATAGCATCACAGTATAATCTAGTTGACATAAAAAAACGTGGAAAGGGGGCTCCTGGGTGGCTCATTCGGTTAAGCATCTGCCTCCCGCGCAGGTCACGATCACAGGGTCCTGGGATGGAGCCCCCCTTTGGGCTCCCTGCTCAGCGGGGAGTCTCCTTCTCCCTCTCCTACTCCCCCCTGCTTGTGTGCTCTCTCTCGCTCTGTCAAATAAATAAAATCTAAAAAAACACATGGAAAGTTATTTTATGTTTTTCTCAACTTCACAATTTTTGATTTATTTCTATCTGAAGTGGTGGGTCTACCTTTTACTAGATGCTCTTCCACCTTTTCATCATTATGGTTTTTTTACTTGATGTTGTCATATAGTTGAATTATATTCATGGATATGTTTTCTCATCAGTTTAATAGAATTGTAAGATTATCCACGGACTATGGTGGAGGTTTGGTTGATTTGAAATACTTTATCACCTTATAATTTTTACGTGCGATAGTATACTTCTAATAACTAAAGTATGCATTTATAATAAAATCACTATCAATGTTGATCTTTGGCTAAAATTAACATGGTTTTGCTTGACAATCTTAGAACTGCTCTTTAACGCCATTCATTACAACCAGAGGAGTATGCATTTCACGACAAAGAGTCAGTGCAGCAAGTAATTGATAGATTGAATTTTGAGGCCAAACTGCTTAGGCCAATACTTATCAGCTGATTTAACTTGTGCTGATCCTAACCCTTTTTATCTCTCAGTTCCTTATAAGAGCAGGAAAAATACTAACACTTAGGAAGATTTTGGTTAACTTTAAGGGGATATGTATCTTCTCTAAAACAATCTCTGAATACAATTATTATTGTCTTCCTTTTAATTTCTTTTTAATAAGTCCTTAATTGAAAAATATTACAATAATCACATAGGTACTTCAAAAATTCATTTTATATAACCTTTCTACGTCCTGTAAGGTTATATTTTAGTTCAGTAAACCTATTGTATATTTTAATATCCATACAGATTAGTTGAATTGGCAATTCACCAACCATCTGGCTATACTTGTCGTTAAACATTTTGATGAAGACATTAACTATTTTAGTTTTTATTTGATTTTCAGTCTCATAAATGACTCTCAAAAGAGGGAGGGTCTAGTCTTCCTGGAGAAGTGTAGCAAAATCTCTTGAATTTTTTTTAATTGTTTCAGTTCGTTTGTTTATTTTCATATTATACCACACTTCTAACCTACATCCATCTGCTGATACTCCGATATGGATAAGCATCACCATTATCACAAATCACACTCTTCTAGAGTTATTATTACCAATTTAAAAAGCAGTCTTATTTTTACTTCTATTTTTAAAAAATTTCTTAAGTAGGAATTTCTTTTGAAAACCTAATCATGGATAGTCCATATCTTACCTTCATTTGACCTGATATCAGCTATCTATCAATCTTAAATTCCATGCTGGTTTTCTTGCAATTTTTAAATAATATTTAAAGATCAAGATTAAAGTGTGAATGATAAACAAGTTCCAGACAAAATGGAGTCCATTCAATTTAATTCTTCTTGCCAATCTCAACAAAAATTTTAGGATGAAATACATAAATTACCCACCAGAGGACTCTGAAAAAAATAAGAAAATGAAACAGACTGGCTAGTGACCTTGAGGCTTAAGGGACTACCTGATGGTGATGGTTGTTTACTTGTTTTGTTTTTTTATTGTCTCATATACATCCTGATCTGTGTAGTAGAGAGGCCCATGTCTTGTAAATGTCCATAGGTACAGACAAAAGAAAATAGCTCCAGACCCCAAATCTGCTCTCTCTAGCCAAAAGACTGGGAAATTGGCAGCCCAACAGGGTAGAAAACTCTTACCCACATTTGTTCCAGTCAACACCTTGAAAAGACCATGAACCTCTTCCACCCCAATATATGTTACAGCAGCAGAGTCCATTGGCACAGCCTTGACTTTTATCTCAACCCTTCAGTAAGGAGGTAACAGTCATTTCTGAGTTGCCTGTGAAGACAGTCCTGTCTTCTTTCTCTGCCTGAAGTAATAAGATGGAGGTTCTCTCAGATTAGGTCAGTGGGGGAACTAAACGGTATTAAGGTATTTACATCCCACTTAAGATAATAAAATGGTGATGCTAGTAGATGGGCATAAATGATGTATGTATATTGTAATTCCTAGCACAACCATTAAAAATCTTTAAAAAGTGATACCCAACAGCACTATATATAGATAAAAGTAGAATTGTAAAACCCACAGGAAAATGGAAAAGAAGATTCAGAAACAAACAGAAGGAAAAGAAAGCAAATAATTAAGTGGTAGACTTAAGTGGAAAGATACTAAAAATTACATTGAGTTTACTTTTTTAATATATGAATTTTTTATATGCTTGGCATATTTTCAGAGAAAATACATAAGACATTGGAAACAATGATTTCTCTGGGGAGGCCTGGGGGAACTGAGGATCATGGTAAGAGGACTTTCTTTTTACTGGATACTCTTTTGTACCATTTGACTTTTTAATATGTACAAATATTACCTCAAAAAAGGGGCATGGGTACCAATTGACATTTGTTGAATACTAGCTGTTTCAGTCACTATTTTTTTTTAAAGATTTTATTTACTTATTTGACAGAGAGAGACACAGCGAGAGAGGAAACACAAGCAGGGGGAGTAGAAGAGGGAGAAGCAGGCTTCCTGCAGAGCAGGGAGCCCAATGCGGAGCTGGATCCCAGGACCCTGGGATCATGACCTGAGCTGAAGGCAGACGCTTAACGACTGAGCCACCCAGGCGCCCCTGTTTCAGTCACTATTAACTGGTGTTTTACTATAAAATCTCCTTTAACCTTTACAACAGCCTTATGTAAAACCCTATTTTACAGAAGGGGAACAAGATCAGGTAGTATTGTCGCTTGGTTTACAAAGCTGGTAACAGTAATATGAAGCATTCATCTCAGCTCTTTCTGATTTCCAAAACCATGCTCAGTCCCACAGATTATGCTGCCTTGCTTCAAGTCTTTCAGAAGAAGCCAGATTTCTAAGACAGTAGATTTGAGACTACTTTTTTTAAAAACAGAAAGGATATTGTGACGCCCCATCACATGGTTCACACCACCATCTGAATGAGTCTTCCTCAACCTGAGGCTTGCCACCACTGGGAAGTTGGGCCTCACTGAAGACACCCCTCCTGGCTCCCCCGGATGTTTTCTGGCACATGGTCTGCTCATGCCAATGGTGGAGAATGTCCCTGCTCTCCTGCGCTCTTCAGTAAACCACTCTGTCTACCTGGGAGAGTTTCAAGCAGAAGCGAAATATACTAACTCTCTGAAGCATACAGATTCTTCATTTACTTAACAGTTATCTTTTGAGTGGTCACTCTGAGTCAGGCACTCTTCTTAAGTGTTTGGATTACAGAGGTGAATAAGGTCCTTGCTCCCAGGAAGTGTCTGATCTGGTGTGAAGAGACAGGCGATAAACAATCACACAAACAGGAAAACGTTAGATAAAAAGTATACTTAATAAAAATAAAAGTAGCTGTTGTGATAGAGTGGCTGGGTGGCTTGGGTCACCAAGGAAGGCCTTCTGAGGAGATGATATTTATCTAAATGAAAAGAATGACAAATATTCCCTGGGAGTCCTTAGAAACAAACTCAGGTTCCTTTTGTATGCTTTAGCTCCCACCCCGATTCCATTCTAAGCACTTATTTATTTACAGTGTAAAATTTGTAATCCCAGAACCTCGAGCCAGAAAGGACCCTAGAAATATTCTTAATCTCATGCCATGATTTTAGACATCAGGAAAGAAAGATCCAGAAAGGTGGAAAGAGTAGGTCACAGAGCTAGTTAGGGGCATGACTGGAATCTGCGGGTCCAGTCTTTTAGCTCACATTTTCCCCACAAATCCAGATTCCTTACCCATTTATCTTCCCAGTGTCCATTCTCTCACTGTAGAATCTTTGCCCTGGTGCCTGCCTCTCTGGAGTCCACAGACTCTAAATCTTCCCTGGATCACAAAGGATCTTCTGGAGTGTTATTTGGAATCCTGAGAATACAGAAGTGTCCTGGGGCCAGGGTAAGAGTGGGGAAAAAAGGTATAACTTCCGACAGTACAATTTCAGCACATCCCAGATATGGCCCAGAGCTGTGCCTAGCTGCTGCCACCCCTCCCTGCCCACAAGTGGGCCTAACAAGGGGTTCCACACGGGCGAACCTCCTGGATCTGTGAACTCAACAAACAGTAAAAGACCTCTCTCCAGCAATGTTCCCTGATTCAACCGAGTCAGTATGAAAATGCTTTACAAAAATATTAACCACAGAATTTCTTTCTTTTCTTTCTTTCTTTCTTTTCTTTTTTTTTTTTAAGATTTTGTTTATTTATTTGACAGAGAGAGACATAGCGAGAGAGGGAACACAAGCAGGGGGAGTGGGAGAGGGAGAAGCAGGCTTCCCGCTGAGCAGGGAGCCTGATGAAGGGCTCGATCCCAGGACCCTGGGACCATGACCCAAGCTGAAGGCAGACGCTTAACGACTGAGCCACTCAGGTGCCCCAGAACTTCTTTAAATAACAAGCTCCTTTGGTACATTTGAAGTACGGTCTATAGAAACTCAATCTACATAAAGATTTTATCTCCCCTATGCCCCCTGCCCCCGCAAAAGAGGTATTTCATCAAAAGCAATAGCATAAACCTGGATTTTTAATGATAGATTTTAGACTCTTGTATTATATAATGGTCCTCATTCATTCGACACATACTTATTGAACTGCTCTATGCAACACACTATTCCAGGTTGCTGGCAGGACACAGCAATATAAAGACACAGTCTCTGCCATCTGGAAGCATAGACACAACTCTAGAACAGGCAGACGTGGTAGTGCCACAGTAGAGATAGGGACAAAAGCTACAGGGGACAAGGAAATGTGAGAGATTATATTTTGGTCAAGGATCAGGGAAGATAGTAATATTTTAATTGGGTTTCAAAATATGGTTATGATTGGTATAATTGGACAATCCATTCCAGAAAAAAGAAACATCATGACATGCTCTACAAGACGTACCATGGAACATCTTAGAACAGAGAGAGCCCAGTGTGGTTTGATGGTGAGACAAGAAACAACAGGGAAGAGAAGACAGGCCTTAGAAGATAGACCAGAGCCTTGAAGGCAGTAACGTTTGGACCCAATGCATAAACCATAGAAGTTTTGAGCAAGTTTGGGCAGAGAAAGAACATAATCAGAGTTGTGCCTTAGTAAGCTCATTCTAGCAGCCATACCCAGGACTGATCTGAATGGATAAAGGTGGGCATCGAGGATATCAAGGTCAGGGAGGTCCATTTAAAAAATTATCACATGGTTCCTGGATTGTAAGTAGGAATAAATTCAAGAGCTATGGTAAAGGTAGAACTGACAAGAAGGGAAGGGATCAAAATCCCATGGAGGGTGTCTAATTTTAGAAAGGGCTATGTGTGAGGGGTGGTCACAGGCCTCAGATTCCAGCCTAGGAAAGAGAAGTCATCATGAGTGACGGTAAGTGGTGTCTTTTTAAGGAAAGACAGGTGTGAGATGACCCATACTTGAGGCGGTAATGAAGAGAGTACTTGCATAAAAGTTACCCCAGCTAGATCTCTTTTTCACATATGAAGCTCCAGTTATTAGTAACTCCTTTTCTGGAGATGTACAGAAGTGCCTATTATACATGAGGTCCCAGAACACTTCTTAAATTATTATGTCTCTATAGCAGCAGTGAAAAGCAGCTTGATTGGGGTGAAAAGTGGAAGTGCAGAAGAAAACTATTTCTGAACAAATGGTAACTCAGTAGAGGAAGGGCAACTTTAATCAAGAACACAAGGAATAATCTAAGTCTTATAGCTGTGCCCTGATATAAGGAACTACAGGATAGATTGAGGTCTTTCAATTTTAAGAATAAGGCCCTGCATTTCCACAACCTGAACCATATTTGTTGTTTCACAGGTGAGCATTCACAATAACTACCTGTCCAGGGCTCCCTGACAAGATTGTGAATTTCAAGAAATTTATCTCTAGTCTCTTTTCCTAGCTCTTCTTTCTAGAAATACAGAGTTTGGTTTCCATTCCAGTCAGAGCCATGCTGACATCTTGAAGCTAGTTCTCAGCCAATTGACCCACAGAGTCTATAGAAATTGCCTTAAATCAGTGTTTCCCAGCATGTTTTACAGAATATGAATGTCATGAACAAAGTGGTCTCATAATAAAATAAATTTGGGAAATAGCAGATTAAATAAAATTAAAGATGGCTTTTTGCTATAAATAGGACACTGCTGAACTTTCAAATGTTAATATGTTCTGGGAATCTCCCTGAATGAAGAACAGGAGATAGCATCTCCCAACATTATTTATCCACAGAACCACTGGATAGAATCAGCAAAGTATCTCAAGAAACAAATGAACTGAAGAACAAACAAGAGAAACACCAGTGCTGACATTACTCTCAGGAACATCTGTATTTACATAGGAATCAGGGATAACAATAAAAGTGAGTCCCTATTAAGTGCCTACTACATGCCAGGCACCCTTCTGAGTCCTTTACATGTATTAATATATTTAATCCTCATAACAACCCTGTAATCTTAGTACCCCTATTTATCCCCATTTTCTAGATGAGGAAACTTGAAGAGATTTGTCCAAGGTCATAAGTAGACACCTTTGTGAGTAGAGGAGTTAGGAATTGAACCTAGGTAGTCTGGCACCCAGAGAAATTAATATCTAATGGTAGAGTTTCAGACACTGTGATCAGATGGCAGTGGAAGAGATCCTGAGAGGAGCCTTGCATGGCAAGCCTCTAATCATAGGAAATTCAAACCTGTGTACTTGTAAATTAGGTTTCATTGGCCTCCCCAGTATACTGTGCACGATATGACTTCTGAATTATACCACTGATTTGATTTCTACACCAAATTATGTTATACATGTATACTCTTCCATTAGAACAAAGTCATGATTTAGACAGCACCATAACCAATAACAATGGTAATGTAATGCATAAAGAAAATAACCTCTTGATTAGCGAAAGTAGCAAGAAAATGAAGATGCAAGTTTGAGAAAAGGCTTCTCCAGTGTTCTCAAAGTGTTGCACTCTTACTTCCCACCTCAGAGACCAAAACCAAAGTTTGGTTTGGTTTTCCTTTAAGTGTTGTAAAATTTTATATCCTTACCCCTTCTACTCTGCTTGAGAATTGCTAAAGGTATGCCCTACCTTCTCCCACTTCCTCTCCTTGTTCAGAAAGATCATCACCAGTTTCAGGTGCATCTGGTAGCCACCCTCACTGAAGAACAGATTTTTCCCTCAAAAGTGACACTGATCAGATACCTATTTAGCGTGTTGGACTGGTAGATTCTCATCTCGTGGGTGTTGTAACAACTGCTCATGGGCTCAGGGTTGAAGCTGTGGTTAGACGGACTCTGGCAGGGAGGCCATACTCCCATTCATCATAGGACACAGAGATGAGCCCAGTGGGAAGCTCTGAGGGCACTGTGTCTGTATCCCCTGACACCTGATGGCTATAAGACCCTGACTTCAGGTCAGTTAAAGATAAAAGGCTAAAAAAAAGAAAAAGTAGGAGTAGCTATATTGATATTAGATAATGGATACTTCAGAGGAAAGGACATTACCAAAACTAAAGGACATTATATATTGATAAAAGATTCAACTCACCAAAAAGATATAACAATCATAAATATTATGCACCAAACTACAGTACCTTAAACAAAAACATGAAGCATAAACTGACAGACTAGAAAGGAGAAGCAGACAAATCCATGGCTATAGTTAGGGCCTTCCACCTCCTTTATTTAGTAATTAATAAAACCACGAGACAAACATTCAACAAAGATATAGAAAACCTGAAAAATATCATCAACCAGTGGATTCTAAGTGGCATTCATAAAACACTCCACTGAACATCAGGATAATATGCATCCTTTTCAAGACTGCATGGGACATTCACCAAGATAGACCATATAATGAGTCATAAAATAAACTTCAACTAATTATAAATAACTGAAACCCCACCAATATGTTCTCTGATCACAAGGGATTCAAAGTGAAAATAAATAACAGAAAGATAATGGAAAAATCTTCAAACTCTTAGATATTAGACAACACACTTATAAATATCCATGGGTCAAAAAGAAGTCCCATGGGTAATAAAATATGTATATATTGAACTGAATGTTAATGAAAACACAAAATATCAATATCTGTGGGACTAAGTGAAAGCAAGGATTAGAGGGAAATTTATAGCACTAAATGCATATATTAGAAAAGAAGCAAGGTCTCAACTCAATAACCTAAGCTTCTACTTTCATAAACTAGAAAAAGAACAAAATAAATCAAAAGGAAGCAGAAGAAAGTAGATATAAAAATAAGAACAGAAATCAATGAAACTAAAAAACAGAAAATCAATGGAGAAAATCAAGCTGAAACCTGGTTCTTTGAAATGATCATAAAATGGATACTGATATAAGAGAAGAAACAAACTACTAATATCAAGCATGAAAGAGGAGTATCTCTAAAGACCATGCAGACACTGAAGAGATAATAAGGGAATGTCATATACAACTATGCACAAAACCTAGACAACATAGCAAGCAATTCTTTGAAACCATAAACTACTACAACTCATCCAAGATAAAATAGATAATTTGAAGAGTCTTAAATTCATTAAAGTAGTTGAATTAGTAATTAAATCCTTCCATAAAAGAAATCTCTAGTATCAGATGGTTTTGCTGGTGAATTCTACCAACTGTTTACAGAAAAGTTAACACTGACTCTACAAAATTTCTTCCATAAAATAGAGAAATAGGGTACACTTCACAACCCATTTTATGAAACCAGCATTACCGTGATACAAAAACCAGGCAAATATAGTACAAACAACAACAGAACTACTCATCTCTGCCCCTCATGATCAAGTCATAGCTTCAAAACTCTTCAGCAAAATATTACAAAACCAATTCCAGCATTATATAAAAAGAAAAATACTTTGGGACTAATTGGACTTTGTTCCACAATGTAAAACTTGCTCAGTATCCAAGAGTAAATCAATCTAATCCACCATAATAACGGTGTAAGAAGAAAAGTCAATGTTTACATAGCAATTAATACAGAAAAAGCATTTGGCAAAATTTGATGCCTGTTTATGATAAAAACTCTCAAACTATAAAACCAGAAAATCAATTCAGTAAAGGAAGTACAGCATTTTCAACAAATTGCATTAGAATCACTAGAATTAAGAAGGACAAACGGGAAACCAAACCAACCGAACAAAAAAATCTTGACCTTAAACCTTAAACAAGAACTAAACAAAAAAAGAATATCGATCTAAATGTAAAATGCAAAACTAGAAATTTTTAAAAAATAGAAAATCTTTGTGATTTATTGTTTTCTTTAGAATAAGCATTAGTACACATATAATAAAAACAAATCTTTCCCTCTTCCCTAATATTTTCAAAGAAACTTATTTCCTCTCTGAAGTTTTACTAACATTATAATATACCACAACATATTCACTGCTCTAAATTACTGGGTCTTAAACACAAGGAACACATGGATTTTGTTTCTACGGAAATTCCGTATTAGTTATGGCAACATCTCTGTTTTAATCATTCTGTTCTCTGTATCATGGATGAGACTAGTGTGCTGCGTGTATGTACTTAGTGTGTGTGTGTGTGTGTACATATGTGCAAGTATATATGTTTTGTGGTGATATAAGGATTGCAAGGAATAGAAACCAGAAGCCTGAGGGTGAATAACCAAAAAAAGAGATTTGTGTGTTTTCTTCACATTCACAAACATTAATTTCTGGAAAATAATATGATTACTGATTTTTTATTTAAAAATTGTGTTTTACTCTTTCTTAATTCAGACCTTCCTGATGGAGAAGAAGCAGTTGTTTTTAAACTTGAAAATTTCTAAACTGTAACATTTTGCAAAGATCGGGCAATTTCACCACAAGTGGATTAGTCTTTTTAAGTCAGGTAACTCCACCATCCTGAGAAGCTCAGTAACTCGAAATAAATTTACGGACTAACAAATGTCCCTTACATTCTCAGTCATATAAATTCAAATTTAAACCCCAACAATATCACCAAAGGTATCTTTGACAATATCACCAAATAACATTGCAAGGATATATTTGTTGAAGAGCTAATGGTTAATATTTGCCCCTGAGAGGACTGATATATTAACTAGTCCCATGGCTGGCATGTTCTTGCTTCTGTATTCTTTAAGAAAAAATAAAAACAGATCAAACAATAGATAGATAAATGTAACAACTAAAAATATAAATATATAACAAACTATAGCTTAATGTGTATATGTATAATTTGTTATATAGATAGGTAGAGAGAGAGAGAGAGAGAAAGAGTTCTTTTATTGCTGCTCCTAAGCTTTTGGCTGAATGCAGCTTTATAAGCACCATAGCAGACAGGGAACTACTCTGAATGATTCTTAGATAGTTATTATACAAAATGACCCCCATGTCGGGTCAGTGCAAATAAGGAAAAGCCTGGCTAATCTTAACCTAGAAAGCTATAAAATATGTCGAATGGATGCCTCTCAAGTGTGCGATGAAAATGCATCTTCACTGCCGCTAGCAATATTGTCCCTGACCTCAGAGTATTATTGAAGAGAGACCCATTGAATGCTTTAATTTCCACATAAACTGCTGATCATGATGGTTCAGACATGCCAGATGGCAGGAGTGATAAATGATATTGATGCCTCAGGAGAAATGAGCTACTAAAATTATATTATATTCAGCTGGGATTTTAAAACATGCAATATAATTAAAATTGTTATTCCATAGCAAAATGTTACACTGGTTTATTTAATAGAGTGCTAGATAAGGAGACTAATGTATGCATTTGTTTTGTAGAAGATGTTCTTTTCTACTTCTAGATAGAAAGTTTCCAGTCAAAAACTTGAGTACAAAGGAAGGATTTCTTCTGTAAACTCTCAAGTGTGTCTGTCACAGAGCCTGGAGTTGGGAGCAGGGAGGGAAGATCAACAAAATACGGGTGCATTCTCAGTCTTATTCAAATACAAGAAAGAGAAATTATACTAAAATCATTAAATAGACCAAGAAACATTCTTTGAGAAGTGCTGAGATATTTTTTCTCTGAATTAGTATTGTGAGATTATGCTGTTCATATTAATTAAGGATCCAGTTACCCTGTTAAAAGATTCTATCTAACAAGCAGATACTAATTTTTCAGTGAACGAAATAATGCACTTTGTACATTTACTTACGTTTAAATAGAGGCATCTCTTTGAAAGCTTGTGGCAGCTCGAGTTGCCAATTTATTTTTGTTCCCCATTCAAGGAATGAGTGCAGAATTGCCCCCCTTACTTCTTTCCTTAATTTCCCTCCCAACCTACTCTGCCTATCCCCATCACAAATACAAATGAATAATACAGTATTCAAATGTATATGGTATAGTTTTGTTTCCGCTTAAGATTATGTGAATAAAGTCCAGCAAATCAATAGCTGGCAGTTCGGAAAGCAATTTTTTAGATTCCGAAAAACTGTGGACCAAATACTGGCTACATAATTTTCATGGCCCAGTGCAAAAGGAAAATGCAGGCCCCTTCTTCAAAAAGTAGGAAAAACTATACCATTAAAAAAAAAAATGCACTTTGGGCGCCTGGGTGGCTCAGTGGTTAAGCGACTGCCTTCGGCTCAGGTCATGATCCTGGAGTCCCTGGATCAAGTCCCGCATCGGGCTCTCTGCTCAGCGGGGAGTCTGCTTCTCCCTCTGACCCTCCCCCCTCTCATGTGCTCTCTCTCAAATAAATAAATAAAATCTTAAAAAAAAATGCACTTTAAAAACATACAAGTTTTTCCGGTCTTCTATGGTCTCTCTCTGACATAGTATTTTTTTTTTAAATGTTATTTAATATTGTCTCCCTTGGGCAAAGGAGCGCTCTCAGGGTGAGTGTAGACCCTCACAGAGATGATGGGCGGGGAGTGACTCAGCACAGGCATGTGGCTTACCAGCTGCCAGCCTCCAGGCCCAGACCGTCATGTCCAGAGGGCAGGGAGGTCACTGCCAGCTTTGCCTTCTTTCATCTGGTTTGTTGTTCAGTTAACTGTGGCCAGACAACCCCCGGAGATTGCAGCTTCCCTCCTGTACTTACTGGCTTAGAGGTGAGCAAGAGGGACCCCCCTGCGGGGTTGCCCTCTCAGGGCTCCATGGTGCTGCCAGGCTGTATGCGGGCACAGCCAGTGCTGGGCACCTGCATTCAAGCCCACCCGCCCATACTTATACCTGTGCTCAGATTCCCACTAGAGACAGAGGGCAAAAAGAGTTGTGCAAAAGATCAAGGGAAGGAGCCAAGGGAAGTGGATAGCTAGGAGAGGGGTAAGTGCACATCTGAAAACCCTTGGCAAAAAGGAATCAGTGAGGCAGGCTCAGGGTGAGTGCTCTATTGTTCCATTGGACTTCATTCACAGAACAAAACAAAATAAAAACATCAAAGACAAAATTATTAAAATTTCAAGGTGATGATCCCTGAGCATTAAACCCAAAGCAGGCAGCCCTTCTAGCTTGGGACTCTGTGACTGCTCTGGTCAGTTGTTCATGTAGTCAGCTCGGCGAGTACTTCCTTAAGATAATTAAAGCACAGTAATGACTTATGTGAATTTACCAGTTTGAAAACATTATACCATGAAATATATTTTCATAACCCTCAAACTTTCAATTTAGTAACAAGAAAGATTTCAGGCTTTAAGACATAATTTTTATATTTCCCCTGTATTCAGTAAAATCAAAATTTCAGACTATTTGGAAAAACTAAATCCATTCATATAGCAGATGTTAATAGCCTAGACCTTACTACTCAGACCTTTTCTGGGGGGGAGGGAGATGGCAATAATAATAATCAGCATTTAATCTCTACTAAATATCGATTCTACTTAGGAATTTAGTAAGATTTCCTGAGTATAGCAGTCAAAAAAATGAGCACAACACGAAGCAAACATAGTTACTGAATTGTCTAAAGAATGACAAAGGCTTCAGTTTATTAAATCTTGAAGTTGTTCTGCTCTTTGTTCATCTGGTTGTGACTGAACCTTAATGCACACCCTAAGATGCATGGGCAATGTTGTAAATGAAGATTCCTCCTGAATACTGATTTGACCTTCTCTGCTTCACTGCCCAGTTGATATGAATCATGTGAATAAACAATGCAGTGTTACTGAAATGTGACCAAATTATCTGAAATGCAAATTACTGTGTCCAAAAAAATGTTACTCAAATTGTTGAGAAAACAACTAATTATAGAATCCCTTCAACCAGAGACCAGTTTACCTGAAGATTTGGTAAACTCAAACAAGAGTAGAGTATTTTAACTTTCAATGCATATGGTGTCATGCTTCTGGAGGTATCTTTATGTCACCATGCGTTTTAGTAAACAATTTAAAAAAAGAAAACATGCATTGAGGAACATACAGAATTAACTTTAATAATAAGATACTGTTCCTGGCAGATTAAAACTCATTTAGTTTGTGGCAAACCATCCTTTAAAAAAAATAGTTCTTAAAAGAAAGAGTAATGTGAAAACATTCTTTATTTTGATAGGAAACTTAATTTAGAGCTAGACTTTTAGAGAACCAGCAGATACAGCACAACTTTTATTGATCAAATGCCTCAACTGCCTTCTAGTTCGAACAAAGAACTCTAGTAGAAGTTTTGGAAACATTACAAGAATTTGGTATGATAACTCACTTTTTCTGCTTCAGGAAAACATTACCCCTACTAATGAAGAAAAATGCTGCTATGCTTAAAACTTATAAGACTTTTAAGATCTACGTAACAGGTAACATTACAAAGTTTCTCACATTTTAGCATTATAGTAGTTGCAAAGGGTAACAATGGCCAATAAGTAAACAGAAGATAGGATTCTTCATATAGAACATATTTATAATTTAAGAAAATATTAATCATTCTCAATCCTAGAATCAGATCTTTGGAGCCACAATCCTATTCACAAATTTGTCACTAAATATGTACATATTTATAATTCATATTTGAGATATTTTATTAACTTTGAGGTTTTTCATTTGCATCTTGTGGATACCAAAACAGTTTTGTTGTGTTTCTACAAAAAATTTTATTTTTTGAATAAAGTTATTTAACCGCATAAGAAGAAATAAGTTACATTTGAGTTTCTTTCTTTTCTTTTATTCTTTCAAAAATAAATCAATTTATTCTGACAATCACCACTACAAAAACATCCATTTTATACCTATATGACAGTAATATTAGATTATTAAACACACACACAGTTATACAAAAATACACAAAGCTGCATAGGCTATAGTAGGAATCTTTCTCTTTTTTTTAGTGAGCACTTTGGATCAGTATGTTTGTTACAATAGCGCACATAAGACCCAATACAGGCGCTTAAATTAGTAATTCACCAACATGGCGTGGACTGAATTGCTGTCTAGAAGATATACGGAATATTTTATTTCTTATTTTAATATAATTTTCAGATGTACAACATTGTAATTCAACATCTGTATACACAATAAAGTGATCACCCCCCAAAATACAGATACTGTCCATCACCCTATAATTGATCCCCTCCACCCTCTTGCCCAACCTCCAATCCCTTTCCCTCTGATAACCACCAATCTATTCTCTGTATGCATGAGTTTGTTTTTGGTTTTTTGTTTTTAGATTCCACATATGAGTGAAATCATACAGTATTTGTCTTTCTCCTAATTATTTCACTTAGCATAATATCCTCAAGTTTCATCCATATTGTTGCAAATAACAAGATTTCATTATTTTTATGGCTGAGTAATATTCCATTATATATATACATATAATATATATAATTTATATTTAATTAATTTAATATTAATTATTAATTTAATATTTTATATATGTATATATCTCACATCTTCTTTATCCATTCATCCATTGATAGGCATTAAGGTTGCTTCCATATCTTGGCTATTGTAAATAATAGTGCAATGAACAGAGAGGTGCATAGATCTTTTTGATTTATTGTTTCTGTATTTTAGGTAAATACCCAGTAGAGGAATAGCTATATCATATGGTAGCATTCGACTGTATACATATATACCACATCTTTTTTATCCATTCATCATTGATGGACATTTAGGTCACTTCCCTGTCTTGGCTTTGTAAATAATACTGCCATAAGCATGGGGGTATATATATCTTTTAAATCAGTGTTTTCAAATTCTTTAGATAAATACACAGTAGTGGAATAACTATATCACTTGGTAGTTCTATTATTTTTTTTTTTCTTTAAGTAAACTCTAGACCCAGTGTGGGTCTACAAAATCAAAAGTCACATGCTCTACCCACTGAGCCAGCTAGGCACCCCTCTATTCTTGATTTTTTTGAGGAATCTCCATACTGTTTTCCATAGTGGCTACACCAATTTACATTTCCACCAGCACTGTGTAAGGGTTCCTTTTTCTCTGCCTCCTCTCTGAGACTTGTTAACACTTGTCTTTTTGTTTTTTTGATAATAGCCATTCTAGCAGGTATGAGGTAATATCTCATTGTAGTTTTGATTTGCATTTCCCTAATAATTCCCTGAATAACTCTAAATAGTTCATTTCTGTTCTCAAAGTTTTTCACACGGTAGCACTTCAAATGAGAACCTATCTTATGGGATGAATGAAAAATGGTTTTCCTTAAAATATATTGATGGAAGTGTACTGAACAGAGATCAAGCAAATTATCTGTCCCTTAATATTAGCTTTCCCTTCACTATACCTTAATGATAAATTTACTAATAATATGAAGTTATTAAATGTCACATCTGTGGGATATGCATTAATATTGCTTGAATGAATATTTAATTAAGAATAAAAATGATGTAAAATATTTTACGAATAAGTGGTTGTGTTTCTATGTATTTGAGATCTCTATTTCAGGGATTATTTCTTTATTTTCTTCATTTTATAAACATTTAAGCATCAAAAAAGCATCAAAATGCTAAAGATTTTTATATTCCATTACTTCCATGCCTTCAACCTGGAAAGTATAAGTTGATTTCTATATAAATGGTAGCATGTTAGGTTGATTTGTACTTTGTAACAGTAAGAAGCTACTGTATCATTTGAGATCCTTATTTTCTGCTATGTTATCGTTATGATCTTTTTATACTCTTACTGTGGGAAGACAGTTCTCCATGGGACTCTCATGTCTTTGCACATCTTCTCAGCAAAGGCATTAACAACTTTAACAACCTCTTTCCCTGAATGGGCTGGCCTTTGTGACTTGCCTGAACAAGAGAATATGGTAGAAGTGAGTTTATGGAACTTCCAAGGCTGGGTCAAAAGAAGTCTTGAATCCTCTCTCTCGGCCTCTTGAAATACTTGCTCGAAGATCCCTGATCTGCCATCAAAGATGTGTGGCTACCATATTAGGGAGCCAAGGAGATGCCAGAGACTACATGAAGAGAGAGAGGGGTTTGGCTGAGCCCATGCTTCTAGCCAGGCCTGCCAATGCATCAGATATGTGAATGAAACTACTTGGATTCCCCAGATTAGTATAATAACCAAATGAATGCCATGGAGGGACCTTTATCACTGTCATGGTACTCTGAATATCTGTGGGAACTGAATATGTGCTCAGCTGAGTCATATCAGCATTCCTATCCCACAATATCGCAACATAATAAAATCTTGTTGTTTGGCGGGCGCCTGGGTGGCTCAGTTGGTTAAGCGACTGCCTTCCGCTCAGGTCATGATCTCGGAGTCCCGCGATCGAGTCCCGCATCGGGCTCCCTGCTCAGCGAGGAGCCTGCTTCTCCCTCTGACCCTCCCCCCTCTCATGTACTCTCTCTCTCTCTCATTCTCGCTCTCTCAAATAAATAATCTTAGGAAAAAAAATCTTGTTGTTTGGCAACATTATTTTGAGGCAAACATTTTCTCATAGTTTGTTGCACAATAATAGATATCTGGAACAACCTCTAAAATTCCTTAAAAATACTGTACTTAGCAGTAAACCACTTTTGTTTAAAATGTTAAATATATAATTTTGTTTTCCTTCTTTTCATTACCCTTTCTCTCTTGGATGCTTCCTGTTTTCTTTTTAGAGTACTCAGATACTGTATTTCAGAATAATATTTAGAAATCATAACTTCCCTCAAGGCTAAACATTGCCTTAAGTGAATTTTATAATTATAAATTTCTGAATAATAAGGTTTATAATAAAACTGCTAGTAAGCTCTTAAATTTCCCAGAAGTCCTTGGCAGTATTTTTTTTTCTATAAATAGGTCTTTATTAATTAAAATTGAAAACGTGTGAAATTTGTCTCCTCATATCTTAGGTATGAGTGAGAATAATGTAGTTTTTTTTTTTTTTAATTGAGTAATTTCGATCTTTAAGCTAGATATATTACCTATGCTTAGGAGTCAAAAGCCATGGCTTTGGCAATTTTTTTTTTTTTTTTTGGACGTAGGCTAATATCCACTTGTAAACTTCATAAGACAATGGCCAAAGATGAGTTTATGCAGTATCTCCAGACTGAGGTATTCTCTTCATGAGGGTTGTCTATAGTAGGAAATAATTTTCTTTAATTCCTCCTTTTTTTAAGATTTTATTTATTTATTTGAGAGAGAGAGAAAGTGAGAGCAAGAGAGAGAACACGAGTGGGGTGAAGGGCAGAGGGAAAAGCAGACTCACTGCTGAACAGGGAGCCTGATGCGTGGCTCAATCCCAGGACCCTGGGATCATGACCTGAACCGAAGGCAGACGATTAACTGACTGAGCCACCCAGGTGCTCCATTAATTCATCTTTTGTTTAAGAGATCATATCCAGGAAATGAAATATCCTTTTTAATGTGTACTTTTAAAGAATTCCAGCAAGTGAGCTAGTTGACTTATATTCCCTTTGGATACAGAGGTTGATATACTTGGGCTCTCATAATAATGATAAAAGAATGCGTTTAAGGTGAACTGAAGGATTAAGTCTAATAGATAGCTTTGTGACCTTTCTTGTAGCTTCAGGGACACCAGGGGGATTTGCTCCTTGGTCAATTCTTTTGGAGATATTAACTCAAAATAATTCTTAGGAGTTTTCCTCTACCAGGTCCAATATAAATGCCACTTTAGCTGAGGACTATGCACTGAAACACTACCTCCTTGTTTTGAGGTTTATTAAAAAACAAGTAACTAGTACTGATGAGTTGCCGCTATCCCTGAGAATGGTCGTTAAGTCTTGTATACCTAAGTAAGCTATTTAACTAGTGAGTGATGTCCATCTGAGAGGTCATGGGTCTAGCTAGTTATAAAGCCTGAGAGGATTTAGTGAAGGCTTTACTGAATTGGCTCATGTCCACTCAGATTCTTCTCTATTGGTTAGGCATCCTGAGAGTAGAATTTCTACAAAATCAAAAGATGTACCTGTGAGTCATGAATTTTCTGCTCTGCAGATGCTGTGCATGCTGTTGTTTCCTGTAAATAGCTACTTAAACTTGATGTTGAATGTGGTCTTTTGTGTCTCGTATGTTTCATTTTTAATCTAATCTTAAGATCACTGATGCTATTAAAACAATATTAGACAAAATTATTGTCTAAATTATTGCATAGCCTAGGTAATTTAAGATCATTCCGGTTCTAGAATCCCAAGGGAAAATAGAATGGTGGGGAACAAAAGCAGAAACAAAAACTTTAAAGAGGAACTGGGTATCTAATGTCTTATGATATAGCTTTTCTATTTACTTTGTTAATGTAATGGATTTTTGACTTTTGAATGCAAATCAGTTTTTAATTCCTGGGATAATCTTCTTGGTCATAATGCAGTATTTTTCCATAGTGCTAAATTTGTTTTGATAATGTTTAGTTTAGGCTTTCTGCATCTATGTTTATGAATGTTACTGATCTGTCCTTTCTTTTCTTGTGATGTTTTTATCAAATTTTACAGCATAATTAAAATATGGGGAGAACTGTTTCCACTTATTAATGATATGACATAATTAGTATAAGCTTGGAATTAGTTCTTCCTTAAACATTTAGTAATATTCATTAGTGAAGTCCCACAGTCCTGGAGTCTCTTTGTGGGAAATTTTTTAATTTATGAATTCAATTCCTTTAACAGACAGAGGAGTACTCATCTTATACATTTTTCTTCTACCACTTTCAATAAATTGTCTTTTTCTAGGAATTGTCTCACTTTGTTTACATTTTCAAATCTAAATCTGTTTATTATGTTTTATATATGTTGAATTTCTGATGATATCTCATTTTTATTCTTCATTTTGATAATTTAAGCTCTCTCTCCCTGTCCTGCTTTGATCAGTATTTCTAGAAGTTTATCAATTTTCTTTTTTAAAGAATTAACTTTTATCCATTTTGATTTTCTCTAATACAAAATGATTCCAAATGCCATTAACTTTTTATTTTTTCTTAATTTATTCTCTCCTTTTTCCTTTAAGCTTAAATTTTTCTTCTCTTTTAATTTCCTGACTTCTATACTTAGATTTTTCATTTTGAATTTTTATTCTTTTTAGGTTACATATTTAAAGCTACAAATTTCACTCTAGGCACAGCTTTAGCTGCATTTAATAAGATATGATATGTTTAATTTTAATACACTAAAAATATTTTCCATTGTAATTTCTTCAATAATCCATGTGTTATTTATAAATATATTGATTTATTTTTTTCTCATTTTGGACTGTTTGTCCTTTTAAAATTTATCTTTTGCTTAATATAACTGTGGTGAGAGAATTTCCTCCAAATGGTTTAATTTATTTAAGATCTGTGAGACCTGTTTTATGACTCAGCATATGGTTAATTTTCATAAAATTAAGTACATATAAGATTGGAAAGAATATGTATTCTGTTCTATACATGTCAATTAGGTCAGGTGTACTTAGAGTTTAATTCAAATGTCTATTTTCTTTCTCATTTGCTCTTGTAGTTCTGTAAGTTAGTTTAAAAATGTGTATTAGAAAGCTCTCACTGTGAATGCAGTAATTTAATCAAGTTTTATTTAGATGAGTACAGATTTAAGATTATTTTATTTTCATGATGGATTGATCATTTTATCATTATGCAACATCTTTCTTTCTATCTAACAAAGTTGTTCCCTTGAAGTTTAGCATTAGTATAGACACAATAATTTTGGGGGCATAGCTTTTGTGTTATATATTTTCTATACTTTTAATTTCAATGTTTATATATATTTTTGTTTCAGTTTTGTCCTTAACAATGAGCATATTTATGGCTGTTTTTAAAAAATTTAGGGGCACCTAGGTGGCTCAGTTGGTTAAGCATCTGCCTCGGGCTCAGGGCATGATCCCAGGGTCCTTGGATTGAGCCCTGCATCAGGCTCCCTGCTCCCTGGGGAGCCTGCTTCTCCTTCTCCCTCTGCTGCTCTCCCTGCTTGTGCTCTCTCTCTGTCAAATAAATAAATAAATAAATACATCTTTAAAAGAAATAAAAATAACATATAAAAAGTAATTTTATCTGAAAGTCTTTGTCTTGATGCTATTTAGTCCATTTATAATATATTGAATTAAGAACTTATTTCTAGCTTAGATTTACCATCTAAATACTTGATTTCTCTTTTTTCCTTCTTTGCTTATTATTTTACTTTGTTTCATTTTTTCTTTCTACTATTTTAATTAGAGTTATTTTCTATCCCATTTTTCACCTCACTCAATTCACTTGTAAATTATAAATTCCTTATTATTTTATAAGTACCCTAGAAATTACAATAAGCATCCTTGGCTTATTAAAATAGAATACATCTTTCTATTTTTGCCATGCCACGGACAATGAAAGGATCTGGCAGCATTTTAACCCGATTTGTCCTCTATTGCCATAGTTTATAAATATATAATATATATATTTAATATATATTAAATATATATATTCTTAGCGAGTGAGACAGAGAGCATGCAAGGAGGGGAGGGACAGAGGGAGAGGGAGAGAGAGAATCTTAAGCAAGCTCCACCCCAGTGTGGAGCCCAAACAGGGGGCCTCGATCTCACAACCCTGAGATCATGGCCTGAGCCAAAATCAAGACTCCAGTGTTTATCTGACTGAGCCACCCAGGCGCCCCTGAAGTTTTTATATATTTTAAAAAGGCAAGCAATGTTATTAGTATTATATGTTTACCCACATTTTTTTTTCATTATTCTTTATTCTTTCTAACATCTCTGCTTCCATACGGGACAATTTTCATTTTACATGAAGAGCTTTCTTTAATGATTCTTTTAACATAATTTTGCTGATGTTAAATTTTCTCAATTTCTGTTGCAAATACTTGTCCTTCATTTTTAGAGAATAGGGCAAATTTTTGTTTTAGTAGTTTTGAAAATGTGATTTAATTTTTTTCCCATTTTCTCTCTCTCTCTCTCTGTTAAAAAGGAAGCTGTTTGTCGTTTTGTTTTCTCCCCAAATCTGCTCATCATCTTTGGTTTCCTGCAGTTTTAACATGATGTCTCTAGATATGTTTGACTTTATATTTATTTTGCTCTGGATTCATATTGCTTCCCTATTTGATGGTTTGAGATCTTTTCAGCAGCTTTGGTAGTTTATTGATGATTACCACTTAATATATTGCTCTGCTTCATTTATGTTGTTTCTTCTCCTGGAGTTCTCTTTCAATATATTCAAGAAATTTTCACTATCCCATATTTCTCTTAAGCTCTTTGTCTATATTCTTTCTTTTTTTCTTGGTGCTTCTCTCTGAATGTTTTATATTCTTTCAAAATTTCTAAATCTCCATCTGTAGTATTAAACACATCTACTCAGTTTTCAATTGAAGCTTTTTAGGGGATTCCTGGGTGGCTCAGTCAATTAAGTGTCGGCCTTCAGCTCAGGTCATGGTCGCAGGGTCCTGGGATCAAGTCCTGCATCAGGCTCCTTGCTCAGCAGGGAGCTGGCTTCTCCCTTTTCGTCTGCCTGCCGCTCCCCCTGGTTGTTCTCTTTCTTTTTTTTTTTATTTTATTTTTATTTTTTTTAATTCTTATGTTAATCCCCATACATTACATCATTAGTTTTAGATGAAGTGTTCCATGATTCATTGTTTGTGCATAACACCCAGTGCTCCATGCAGAATGTGCCCTCCTCAATACCCACCACCAGGCTAACCCATGCTCCCACTCCCCTCCCCTCTAGAACCCTCAGTTTGTTTTTCAGAGTCCATCGTCTCTCATGGTGCGTCTACCCCTCCGATTTCCCCCACTTCATTCTCCCCCTCCCACTACCTTCTTCTTCTTCTTTTTTTTTTCCTTAACATATATTGCATTATTTGTTTCAGAGGTACAGATCTGAGATTCAACAGTCTTGCACAATTCACAGCGCTTACCAGAGCACATACCCTCCCCAGTGTCTATCACCCAGTCACCCCATTCCTCCCACCCCACCCCCCACTCCAGCAACCCTCAGTTTGTTTCCTGCAATTAAGAATTCCTCATATCAGTGAGATCATATGATACATGTCTTTCTCTGTTTGACTTATTTCACTCAACATAATACCCTCCAGTTCCATCCACGTCGTTGCAAATGGCAAGATCTCATTCTTTTTGATGGCTGCATAATATTCCATTGTATATATATACCACATCTTCTTTATCCATTCATCTGTTGGTGGACATCTTGGCTCTTTCCACAGTTTGGCTATTGTGGACATGGCTGCTATAAACATCGGGGTGCACGTACCCCTTCGGATCCCTACTTTTGTATCTTTGGGGTAAATACCCAGTAGTGCAATTGCTGGATCATATGGTAGCTCTATTATCAACTTTTTGAGGAACCTCCATACAGTTTTCCAGAGTGGCTGCACCAGCTTGCATTCCCACCAACAGTGTAGGAGGGTTCCCCTTTCTCCGCATCCCCGCCAACATCTGTTGTTTCCTGACTTGTTAATTTTAGCCATTCTGACTGGTGTGAGGTGGTATCTCATTGAGGTTTATAATAGAGCTGGATGTCCGGAATTGTGATGCCGCCGGCTTTGCTTTTCTTTTTCAACATTCCTCTGGCTATGCGGGGTCTTTTCTGTTTCCATACAAATTTTAGGATTATTTGTTCCATTTCTTTGAAAAAAGTGGATGGTATTTTGATGGGGATTGCATTGAATGTGTAGATTGCTCTAGGTAGCATTGACATCTTCACAATATTTGTTCCTCCAATCCATGAGCATGGAACGTTTTTCCATTTCTTTGTGTCTTCCTCAATTTCTTTCATGAGTATTTTATAGTTTTCTGAGTACAGATCCTTTGTCTCTTTGGTTAGATTTATTCCTAGGTATCTTATGGTTTTGGGTGCAATTGTAAATGGGATCGACTCCTTAATTTCTCTTTCTTCTGTCTTGTTGTTGGTGTATAGGAATGACACTGACTTCTGTGCATTGATTTTATATCCTGCCACTTTACTGAATTCCTGGATGAGTTCTAGCAGTTTTGGGGTGGAGTCTTTTGGGTTTTCCACATAAAGTATCATATCATCTGCAAAGAGTGAGAGTTTGACTTCTTCTTTGCCAATTTGGATGCCTTTGATTTCTTTTTGTTGTCTGATTGCTGTGGCTAGGACTTCCAATACTATGTTGAATAGCAGTGGTGATAGTGGACATCCTTGCCGCGTTCCTGACCTTAGGGGGAAAGCTCTCAGTTTTTCCCCATTGAGAATGATATTCGCTGTAGGTTTTTCATAGATGGCTGTTATGATATTGAGGTATGTACCCTCTATTCCTATACTCTGAAGAGTTTTGATCAAGAAAGGATGCTGTACTTTGTCAAATGCTTTTTCTGCATCTATTGAGAGGATCATATGATTCTTGTTCTTTCTTTTGTTAATGTATTGTATCACATTGATTGATTTGCGGATGTTGAACCAACCTTGCAGCCCAGGGATAAATCCCACTTGGTCATGGTGAATAATACTTTTAATATACTGTTGGATCCTCTTGACTAGTATTTTGGTGAGAATTTTTGCATCCATGTTCATCAGGGATATTGGTCTGTAATTCTCCTTTTTGATGGGGTCTTTGGTTTTGGGATCAAGGTAATGGTGACCTCATAAAATGAGTTTGGAAGTTTTCCTTCCATTTCTATTTTTTGGAACAGTTTCAGAAGAATAGGTATTAATTCTTCTTTAAATGTTTGGTAGAATTCCCCTGGGAAGCCATCTGGCCCTGGGCTTTTGTTTTTTGGGAGATTTTTGATGACTGCTTCAATTTCCTTGGTGGTTATAGGTCTGTTCAGGTTTTCTATTTCATCCTGGTTCAGTTTTGGTAGTTGGTACATCTCTAGGAATGCATCCATTTCTTCCAGGTTATCTAATTTGCTGGCATAGAGTTGCTCATAATATGTTCTTATAATTGTTTGTATTTCTTTGGTGTTGGTTGTGATCTCTCCTCTTTCATTCATGATTTTGTTGATTTGGGTCATTTCTCTTCTCTTTTTGATAAGTCTGGCCAGGGGTTTATCAATCTTATTAATTCTTTCAAAGAACCAGCTCCTAGTTTCGTTGATCTGTTCTACTGTTCTTTTAGTTTCTATTTCATTGATTTCTGCTCTGATCTTTATTATTTCTCTTCTCCTGCTGGGTTTAGGCTTTATTTGCTGTTCTTTCTCCAGCTCCTTTAGGTGTAGGGTTAGGTTGTGTACTTGAGACCTTTCTTGTTTCTTGAGAAAGGCTTGTATTGCTATATACTTTCCTCTTAGGACTGCCTTTGCTGCATCCCAAAGATTTTGAACAGTTGTGTTTTCATTTTCATTGGTTTCCATGTATTTTTTTAATTCTTCTTTAATTTCCTGGTTGAGCCATTCATTCTTTAGTAGGATGCTCTTTAGCCTCCATGTATTTGAGTTCTTTCCGACTTTCCTCTTGTGATTGAGTTCTAGTTTCAAAGCATTGTGGTCTGAAAATAGGCAGGGAATGATTCCAATCTTTTGGTACCGGTTGAGACCTGATTTATGACCTAGGATGTGATCTATTCTGGAGAATGTTCCATGGGCACTAGAGAAGAATGTGTATTCCGTTGCTTTGGGGTGGAATGTTCTGAATATGTCTGTAAAGTCCATTTGGTCCAGTGTGTCATTTAAAGTCTTTATTTCCTTGTTGATCTTTTGCTTAGACGATCTGTCCATTTCAGTGAGGGGGGTGTTAAAGTCCCCCACTATTATTGTATTGTTGTCGATGTGTTTCTTTGCTTTTCTTATTAATTGCCTTATATAATTGGCTGCTCCCATGTTAGGGGCATAGATATTTACAATTGTTAGATCTTCTTGTTGGATAGATCCTTTAAGTATGATATAGTGTCCATCCTCATCTCTTATTACAGTCTTTGGTTTAAAATCTAATTTGTCTGATATAAGGATTGCCACCCCAGCTTTCTTTTGGTGTCCATTAGCATGGTAAATGGTTTTCCACCCCCTCACTTTCAATCTGGGGGTGTCTTTGGGTCTAAAATGAGTCTCTTGCAGACAGCATATCGATGGGTCTTTTTTTTTAATCCAATCTCATACCCTGTGTCTTTTGATTGGGGCATTTAGCCCATTTACATTCAGGGTAACTATTGAAAGATAGGAATTTAGTGCCATTGTATTGCCTGTAAGGTGACTGTTACCGTATATTGTCTGTGTTCCTTTCTGGTCTATGTTGCTTTTAGGCTCTCTCTTTGCTTAGAGGACCCCTTTCAAGATTTCCTGTAGGGCTGGTTTTGTGTTTGCAAATTCCTTTAGTTTTTGTTTGTCCTGGAAGCTTTTATCTCTCCTTCAATTTTCAATGACAGCCTAGCTGGATAGAGTATTCTTGGCTGCATATTTTTCTCATTTAGTGCTCTGAATATATCCTGCCAGTCTTTTCTGGCCTGCCAGGTCTCTGTGGATAGGTCTGTTGCCAATCTAATGTTTCTACCCTTGTAGGTTACATATCTCTTCTCCCGAGCTGCTTTCAGGATTTTCTCTTTGTCTATGAGACTCGTAAGTTTTACTATTAGATGTCGGGGTGTTGACCTATTTTTATTGATTTTGAGAGGGGTTCTCTGTGCTTCCTGGATTTTCATGCCTGTTTCCTTTCCCAAATTAGGGAAGTTCTCTGCTATAATTTGCTCCATTATACCTTCTGCCCCTCTCTCTCTTTCTTCTTCTTCTGGGATCCCAATTATTCTAATGTTGTTTCATCTTATGATATCGCTTATCTCTCGAATTCTGCCCTCGTGATCCAGTAGTTGTTTATCTCTCTTTTTCTCAGCTTCTTTATTTTCCATCATTTCATCTTCTATATTACTGATTCTCTCTTCTGCCTCATTTATTCTAGCAGTTAGCACCCCCATTTTTGATTGCACCTCATTAATAGCCTTTTTGATTTCTACTTGGTTGGATTTTAGTTCTTTTACTTCTCCAGAAAGGGTTTCTCTAATAACTTCCATATTTTTTTCAAGCCCAGCTAGTATCTTTAAAGTGATGATTCTGAACTCTAGATCTGACATCGTACTAATGTCCGTATTGAGTAGGTCCCTGGCAGTCGGTACTACCTCTTGTTCTTTTGGTTGAGGTGATTTTTTCCTTCTTGTCATTTTGTGCAGAGGAGAATAGATTAATGAGAGAACAAAATGGTAGCAGAGTAACAATGTCCCCAGAAAATATACTCTAAACAAATCAGAAAAGACTTGAAGCAGTGGGAAAAGAAAGGGAAAGAGAGAAAAAAGAAAAAGAAAAAAAGAAAAAGATAAAGATAAAAACAAAAACAAATAAAACAAAACAACAACAACAAAAAAACCAGAATGTGATCAAATATGATCAGGCTGGTATATAGATCAGTGCCACCCACTAGATTTGGGGTGTATTTTGGTCTTTTAGAAGAAAGTGCCTCCCAAAATTTTAAAGAAAGAAAAACTTACATATGTACAAAAATAAGGGTTGATATGATGAAGGGATGGAATATGACTGTAAAGATGGAAATTATAAAAAATTTTATAAAAGGAATTGATAAGAAGTTGTTTGAAAAAAGAAAGAAGAGGATTTAAAAAAGAAAAAAAAAAGGGAGAGGATGTGATCAGGCAGGGGAATAGAAAACACCATATACTAGAGATTTAGGGTATATTTTAATCTGTTAGAAGAAACTATCTCAAAATTTTAAAGAGAGAACAACTTATATATATAAGCCAAAAATACAGGTAACTACTATGAAGGGATAGAATATGACTCTAAAAATGAAAAATAAATTTTTTTTTTTAAAAAACGGGATTGATAAGATGTTGGTTGAAAAAGGGAAAAAGAAAAATTCAAAAAGAAAAAAAAAGAAAAAAAGACAGTTAAAAAAAAATTAACTTTGAAAGACTAAAGAATCATGGTAAAAAAGCCATGGATTCTATGTGCATTATTCCCCTAGTGTTGGAGTTCTGCCGTTCTCATTGATCAGTAAACTTGGCCTTGGCTGGCTGTTCTCGCTGATCTTCTGGGGAGGGGCCTGTTGCCGTGGTTTCCAAATGTCTCTGCCGGAGGCGGAATTGCCCCGCCCTTGCCCCCTCCCGGCTAAGTAATCTGCTCCGATTTGCTCTCCGGTGCTTTTGTTCCCTGCGAGCTTTCTGTACAGCTTTGGAGGCGGAGAGTGAAAATGGCGGTCTCCCAATCTCTGCCCCAGAGGAGCCGAGAACTCGGGGCCCCGCTTCTCAGTGAGCCCCCAGAGAAAAGCCGTCAGTCACTCCCGTCTCCCCAGTCTCCAGCCGCACTCCGTGCTCACCCGGCCTGTGACCGCGCGTTTCTATCTCTGGCACCCGACCCCGGGTGGAGTCTCCAAACCCAGCAGATCCCTGCGGTGCACTCCCACGCGGCTCCTCCCGGGGGAGGAAGGTGAGTCTCCCTGGATCTGCCGCTTGTTGGGTCCCTGCTGGAGGAGCAGGGGCCCGACTGTGCCGCGGATCACAGTTTATGGCAACCCCGAGCTGAGAGCCTGGGCCTGGACTCTGCCTCTGCAGCCGGCTTCCCTGCTCCGTTACCTGGGAGCTCTGCCACACTCAGGCACCCCCGGTCTTTCTGTGACCCCGTGGGTCCTGAGACCACACTGTCCCGGAGGGTTCCACCCCCCGCTTAGCCACCAGAGTGACGTCCCTCAGCGGAGCAGACTTTTAAAAGTTCCAATTTTGTGCTCCGCGACTCTATCACTTGCCAGAAGCGGCCGCCGGAGGCCCCTCCCCCGCCGTCTATCCTCCGGAATATCGCCTCGGATTCACTTCTCCGCACGTCCTACCTTCCAGAAAGTGGTCGCTTTTCTGATGAGAGAGTTGTTGCTCTTCTTTTCTTCGATCTCCTGTTGAGTTTGTAGGTGTTCAGAATGGTTTGATCCCTATCCAGCTGAATTCCTGAGACCAGACGAAATCCAGGTCTCCTACTCCCGGTTGTTCTCTTTCTGTCTCTCTGTCTCTCTCTCTCTCTCTGACAAATAAATAAATAAAATCTTTTAAAAAATTGAAGCTATTTTATATTACAGTCTGGATATATTTATACACACATATACATACATACTTGTATATACATACCTATATTATTTAGGTATAATCAACATGAACAACATTATATTAGTTTCCTGTATATAACATAAGGATTCAATATTTGCATATATTATAAGTGATCACCACAATAAGTACAGTTAGTCTGATTGTTTTTTATAGACTTTTATTCTCTACTGAAATTCTCCATTGCGCCTGTTGTGGTTACAAGTTGTTATATTTCTTTAAGGCTGACATACAGGCTTTTTTGGCCTCCACCCATGCTTGGAATTGGGAATTCAAGGCTTTAAATTTATTTTATTTCTTTTCTTCCTTGAGCACTTCTTCCTAGAGCCATCAGAGGCAAATATTTTAATTTCTATTGTTGCTATAGTAATTAAGTGCCACAAGCAAGTATCTTTCTAATGTTTTGTCATCATTGAGCATGCCATTCCATCACTGTGATTGAATATAGGTTATAATTTAAGTAATCATGATGCCATTTCACGTAATGAATTAGCAGCATCTCATCTCTCCCTTGCAAGGAAGTAATCTTTATATTAGAAACTCAGTGCCAGAATCTTAATTTGAGGAACTAATTCCTGGGGCTACTCTCATTTCCAATTAGTTAAGCTTAACAGGACACAAACGGCCCACTTAAAGTGTTTAATTGAAGAGAGTTTAATAAATTAAATGTTTCCAGAGGTGTGGACACTGTTAAGGAAACAAACAAATAGTGATTAAGGACCTAGGTTAAGCAACAATGAGAAACCATTATCACTCACCATTAGGACTGAAGGGGCCTGTGGAAGCTATAACCAGAGGTGGGTGGGGGAAATGAGGAGGAGAGAGAAATTGCCAGATAAGGTGTATCAGTGAGGAAGGAGGGAGAGAGAGCTCAAACAAAATCAATGTCATGACTTCTCTCTTCCAATTCCTCCCACTGGATGAACATAACACAGAGCTGAAGATCAAAGGCATCTGTGGAAGGAAGTCAATAGAACTCAGGCTCCTGGGACACAAAGCAGGGCAGAAAAGGAATGAGCTACGTGGGCAATTGCAAAATAACCAGGATATACACCAAAGTCAGAAAGATAAGATATTATTGGACTTTTAACTACATCACAACTTTTATAACTTTTAGAACAAAATTATTCAACAAATAGATTATTTTTCACACTTATATTTTATTTTGTTCATCTGGTCTATGTATACTTTTTCCACCCACTATCATTTGTTTGTGCTTATTTCTATTCCATTGTAGGCACATAAGGTGAAAAAAACAAATGATTTCAAATGATTTCACATTTTACACCTGCTTCCGGATGATTTTATCCTTTTATTCATGCCAGATATTTTGAAAGCATTATTTGTAGTGGTGTGGTCAGTTTCTTACTACATATTAATTTCTGAAATCTTTAGTTCTGTGATTACAAATACTGTTGCCTCATTAGGCTACTTATATTTAGGTAAATTAAATAAATTTTAGATAAATTAAGAATTTATTTCCTCAGTGACACAAGCCACATTTCAATTGCTCAAGAGTCACATGTGGCTAAGGCTATCATATTGGATATTATGGACACAGTCGACATCCTTCTTCACAGAAAGTTCTGTTGGAGAGCTGTCCTAGAATAGTGTCAGCCCTTCCTCTCCACTATAGTTTCCCTTATTCAAGGCATTACTGCTTTCTGTATTAATAAGTCTGTAGAAAACTACCATAATCAATCTTTTTTTTTTTAAGATTTATTTATTTATTTGAGAGAGAGAGAGAGAGCAGCGAGAGCAGGAACACAAGTGGGGGGAGTGGGAGAGGGAGAAGCAGGCTTCCCACTCAGCAGGGACCCCGATGCGGGGCTCGATCCCAGGACCCTGGGATCATGACATGAGCCGAAGGCAGATGCTTAACGACTGAGCCACCCAGGCACCCTATTAAAGATATTTTAATAAACATAAGTAAAAGACTCTTTCCCTACTAGAAAATCAATAAATATAATAAAATTTCAACAAATGAAATAATTCTGTTCTGCATTAATGCAACTGTTCCTAAAATCCCCACCAGAATACCACATATATATTTATTTCCTTTCTGCGTGCGTAACATTTCCTTGAATTTCTTTGTTACTCATCTGAATACCACCAGCTAAATGTTTCTCTAAGAGAAGGATCACTTAGAGAAGGATCACTTTGCATTCTGACATCTACTACCTACCTGCTGTTTGATAATTTTAAATGAATGTTATTTTTCAATTGGCATAACCTCTAAACACTGAAAGAATTATCATATGCAATCAAATACAGGAAATACTTTTGTCTCTCAGAGCAAGACTTTGGATGTGTTCATACTTGGGGTTAATTCTAGATTTTCTAATTACTAATTGTATCACATGGACAAATTACATAACATTTATACATGTCACCTCTCTGACCGGTAAAATGGGGATGAAAATGCCTAACTCATAGGAATATTCTGAGAAATGAATATTTTATTGTTTGTAAAGTGGCTATTAGAGTATAATCATTACATGACATTGCAAATTAGTTGTAATGATGACATTTGTAAAGCTTATAATGTATTTAAACTGTAAGAAAGTAGTATAAATAATAGTCAAAGGATAATCCAATATTAAGGAACTTGGGGAACCTAATGCTTAATTATATACACAAATGATATTTTATAGGAATGGGAGTGGGTATCATTTTGGAAACTACCTGTTTTATGTTTTTATGTACAACAGCCTGGGCTAAGTGCTTCACATGTATCAATAGCTCAGAAACTCACAACCATTTAGTTGGTGATTATTTTAAAATTTGTTTCACAGATTGGGGACTTGAGACCTGGAGAGTATAAATATGTACCCAAATTCATACAACTTGTAAATGATGGAACCAATATTTCACCCAGGTTTGACTGGTTCCAAAACATGTTTATCTTCAGATTGTACCATGCTGCCTCCTTATAGACTTTTATCTTCCACAATGACATTAACAAACTAGTGATATGTAAAACATTGGTAAAATAAGACTGCCTTAGAGAATATGTTGGCCCCATGTCCTTGTACTGAGATTATTTTTAAGACTAGCTAAATATTATACTTTTGGTACAATTAAGCTGATCATTGTTGTTGATAAAGAAATTAGGTTAATTGAGATGCAAGACAACTTTGTTTGAAGCTTATACTTAGGCCTTCACAAAATAAAATCCATATAGAACAATAAATAGAATGCTATATGGCAACTGGATGGCATTTGAGTTACTAAAAATGTACAATAAAAAGTTATCACCAATATTGAAAAAAAAACCTCTCAATATCCTTAAGTTATAAAGAATTACAATTGATCTTTGAACAACATAGGTTTGAACTGCATTGGATCCACTTTTACACAGATTTTTTTTTTATAAATAGAATACAAGACTGTAAATGTTTTTTCTCTTCCATATGATTTTCTTAATAACATTTTCTTTTCTCTAGCTTACTTTATTGTAAGAATACAGTATGTAATACATATAACATACAATGTATATGTTAATCAACTGTTCATCTTATTGCTAAGGCTTCCAGTCAACAGGCCATCAGTAAGGTTTGTGGGGAATCAAAAGTTATACATGGAGTTTCAACTGTGAAGGGGATTGGCAACCTTAACCCCTGTATTGTTCAAGAATAAACTATATAATAAATATTTTACATAAAATCTTAAAGATAATATAGCCTTTTGATGAGGACTACCTGAATTTGGGAACTTGACATGTATGAAAAAGATTCCCTATTATTAAAATAATACCTTAGAGTAATAAGAGGTCACATTGCATACAAAGGCATCAGATATACATATTTACAATTTTACTAGAAACAAACCACTATTTAATAAGTAGCTTATTGTTTCTTTGGCTCATAGTTGGGTTTGCCAGAATCTTTTACATTACAGAGCATTCTTCAAGAGAAAACTATTTTTTGAAATGTAAAAGACTCAGTAGTAGGCTGTTCACAGCTCTATGTAAATAAAACTCAAAAGCAGTTGCTCGAAATGGGTACATATCAGAATTTAATATATTTAAACAATTTAATAGATATTTAAGGCTTAAATGACTAATAAAATTAGAGTTTCTTTTTGTTGTTTTGTTTTAAATTTTATTTTTTAAGTGACATTCCCCATATAGTAATGTTTGTATTTCCCAAATTGACAACAAAGTTAATCATAGTTTTTTTTTTTAATTAAGTTGTCTTGTTTTATTAAACTTGGATGCTTTGAAGCCCATTTTACTTCATTTTTTATATTAGATAAAGAAATAAACCCATATCAGATTACCTGATGATTTCAAATAAAGGTGTGATCACTTTGCAAAAATTTTAAACTATTGATTTCCCACATGACCTGATACAGTAATCTCAGCTACTATGGAAATCATTTATAATGGTTACCCTTTGGAAAACTCAAGAACTTGATATTTGATCCTTAATAGGGAGTTTATAAAGAGTTGCAAAAATTAAATCCATCTTCTGTTTTATTGAGGTAAATTTCTTATAAAAATATTTACAGAAAAATGTTCACTATTCATATTAGAACACCCTAAGTAAAAATACTCTAGTGCTTATTTGAAAGCAGCTCTATTTTAAATAAGATGTAATTTTTTATCTAATCCTATATTTATTTCCATCCTCTTTAATTTGAAAGCATAATTCAGATATTGGACGAACCCCATTTTTTTTACCATACTTAGAGATGTGCATTGTAGTATGGATAAAAAAAGTTACAAGACCTAGCAGATTGGCTTAACTATAATCACAATATTACTAATCATTGCAGAATGCTAAACATTGTCCATCCATTTTCTTGTTTTCATCTATTAGGTTTGCTCGTCTATAACCAAATACTATTTCATACCTTTTCTCTCCTCAAAATCCTCACACACAATTCTACCTCATACTTCACCGAGAAAAATGAAGTCATAAGATTGGAACTTTTTCATCTTTCTATTATCAAATATATACATCTACGTTTTTCAGAATTAATTTATTTCTCTTATCAGAATATAATTTTCCAATTTTACTTATGAGTAAACTAAGAACTAGATAAGGCAAGTACATTGGTACCCATAACATATTATTTTAGAGAGTAAGAATTGAACTCACAGTTCTTGGACACTAGGGTTCAAAATAAAACCTCATCATTACAGTGATTCTTATGCACTACATGTCAAACCAGTAACTTGGATGTTTTAAATTTGGGAAGTAAGAGTATTAGGCCTGAAAACAATAGATGTTCCTTCCTATATTTCCTAATATTTTCTAAGTGATTATTGATTTCTTTAGTTTTTCACACATAGAGCCAGGCAAAATTAAAGACCTCTCAGACGCCTGGTGGCTCAGTTGGTTAAGCATCTGCCTTCAGCTCAGGCCATGATCTCAGGGTCCTGGGATCGAGCCCCGCATCAGGCTCCTTGCTTGGCAGAGAGCCTGTTTCTCCCTCTCCCTCTGCCTGCCTGCTGCTACCCCTGCTTATGCTCTCTCTCTATCTCTGTCTCTGTGTCAAGTAAATAAAAATAAATACATAATCTTTAAAAAAAATTAAAGACTTCTCCTCTCTGGAAAAAGACATACTTTCACCTTTTTGAATGCATTGAAACAGAAACTGCAGACAAAAATAGCAGGGACAGATCTGATGAATGGGTTTGTTATCTAGTAATTCCTCTCATGTACAGTACCAACAAATAACAATTCAGTTTCCTGAACTGGTCCCAGTTTCCAAATGGTCCAGGGCCACAGAACAGGCTCAGATGAGTCAGAATTTGAGGTGCACACCTGGGTGGTTACCTGAAAACTTCAGGGGAGCCTTAGCAAGCACGAACAGAGAGAAGTTTGTGTTGAAGTTATGCAGCTTACCTTGCTAAAGATAGACAGGACTCACAGCCTTTTAACTCTGTTGGTCTACCATGAGAAAGCAAAATCGCAAAATGTGGAATACTTGGGTTAGGTTCTCTCATTACACATGAACACACATACAGTTACTGCATGCCTCTTTAAAGAAGTCACTGCATTTGGTGTATATTGGCGTACTAGTCTACTTTTGTCATTTTCATATTTTCTACAAGGAATATATATTAATTTGGTTATCCAAAAATTTTTGATGAGTGTTGCTTTGATTATCATGTGGAAGGTCATTGAAAAGAGGCTCCAAGAATGAGAAGGCATTTTAGATTAATCATGAAGAGTATGCAAGATTTTAATATGAAAAACAGAAACAAGGGCATTGTTTATAGGTAGAAAAGCTGGAGAAACTACATGCAAATAATAGAGCACACAGAAATAACTACAAATATATCCCTGGGAAGAGTTTCTGCAATCGATCTAAAAACAAAGCAAAGAACAAAGCACAGCCGCGATGTCACGTGGTTTGCTGAAATTGTGTCTATTCTAAAACATTTGAATTAGCTCTTTAGGTATGAATTAGATACCTACAAAGCTGCTGGAAGTCAAAAGCATAGATTTCCCTTCCTTTGTTTACCCCAAAGCAGAAAATAATGACCAAACAATGATAGATTCCTACTCTTGTTCTATTACCCACGTATATAAAAATATAACATTTGTTCAGGACCCAGTGAAATATACCATTATCATATTCTGCCGTTTTTCTTCATGTCACTTACAACAAAGTTAGTTAGGTATTATTTATATGATTTTTCAATGCTTTTTCTTCCACCAAACTGTAAGTTCCCTGTAGGCAGGGACCTCATCCACCTTTTCATTGCTGTCATTTGAGGCTTGTGTGGTGCCGAGCATATCATCAATGTGCAGTCTTTATTTATTATAATGAAGGGATTTGAGTCCCGATCTCTTTGTCTATCTAGAGATCTGTAGTACCAAATGATCTGCTCATATTCTGTTACATCTCCATTCTTGGCACCTCTGGGAGCCTCAGCTGTTTTTTGATACCCTGTTTCCGGCCTGCTTGACTTAGTTATGAGCGTTCTTGTCAGCTTCACTCAACTGAGACAACAGCGTTCCCTTGCTGTGAAACAGTGTAACCAATAATCTGGCTTTTATTGTTACCAATGTCAAGCATCCCTTAATTTTTAATATTTGAGCATTGTCTTGGAAACAAAGACTAAAGATTTCATCTTTTCCCACTGAGTTATGTTTAAACTACTTAAGTTCCCTTATTTAGAGGTCTCTCAGAAGAAAATGGAACCAATTCTTCTACATGAATCCACTGACAATGGATAAAACTAGATTGAATCTACTATTAGTGGAAGTGTGAAAATTAATAGACTACTTGATAATGCAAATGAAAGAAGGCAATTGTGGAGAATAGAATAAGCTAAAAATTAAACTGTACTGCCATTTGTTGTCATTTCTCATTATAGTTATCCAGTTTCTCATAAAGATGCCTGTTTTCAAAATTACAGTATGGTTGCTATAGTAATATGCACTTTGTAAATCGTGTACAAAGGCTGTCTTCATTTCCACTGTGTTCTGAAATAATAAAGGCGATTGTTAAAGTGGAGTTGCAAGAGTCTGAAAAAGAGTCTGGCGAGAGGAAAACAACAAAGGTGTTAAACATTAAAAGCAAAATTTCAAAAGATCCCATGAAGATCTCATTAAGTATTTGTGATAGCCTTGGGGTCACTCAATGATATTTTGGACAACTTTCAGTGTCTTCCCGAGAGATAAAGTGTCGATGATTGATGATGAATTGTTCATTGATATTTGACAGCACTGACAGTTTACCTGTGTGGTTTGGGATTATTTTCTTTCACAAGAGATGAGTGAGTTAGAATCTCTGAATTAAAATTTCAAACACAGTGTATCCCTTAAGGAACTGAGTACTTTTCACATTTTCCCCCAATTTTTACCATTTTAGAGCTATACTTAATCTGTATCTATTTCTTTAAAAAGAAAAACAAATGAGTTCAACTGTTTAAAGTCAAAATTATTCTGACTGACACAGATTGGAGATGAGCCATTCAGAGCATTATCAAACATGTCACTGCTTCAGAAGTCATTATCCTTTGTATGAGTATTTGTCTCAAGATCATGTTTTTGTTTTTCACCATGATCATTGGGAAAGCAAGGTTTTAGATAGCAGCTGTTAGATGCATTCTGTTAAGAGAGGCTGAAGAGCCTTTCAGAAGAGACCCTGGAAAATTAATAGCAGGGTTGTCCTCAATCAAGAGCTTTCATCGGGGGCGCCTGGGTGGCTCAGTCGGTTAAGCGGCTGCCTTCGGCTCAGGTCCTGATCCCAGGGTCCTGGGATCGAGCCCCGCATCGGGCTCCCTGCTCCGCGGGAAGCCTGCTTCTCCCTCTCCCTCTGCCTGCCTCTCTGCCTACTTGTACTCTCTCTCTCTAATAAATAAATAAAAATCTTAAAAAAAAAAAAAAAAATTTTTAAAAAAAAAAAAAAAAAAGAGCTTTCATCGGAGGGAGCCACAGTGCAATTAAAACTGCTTCAACCAGGACAGGGTCTCCCTCTCAATAGGCATTTTAATTGGATGGTTCTACTATGGCTCTATTTTCTATCATCTATCTGTCTACATTATGAAGTAAGGGCTGCCAGTACATTTGCAGAAACTAACAAAACTGGCCAAAACATAAATTAGGATTCCAGAGCTCTTTTGTGCTCTATATGGAGAGATGTGAGTCTTGGGTCCTATCTTCAGGGTAAGGGGATTATAGAAAACCTACGACTGACTGTTGTTTAAATTGAAGGCACTTGCCATCTTTATTTCAGTGATGATATAATCTATACATGAAAAATTTTAAGTGGGGGGGAAATGTTGGGTACATACTTTCAATTTTTTTACTACATGCATTCAAACATTCATACTCTCTAACATATTGGAATTTTATAAGACTCATCTACAGATTATATTTAGGTAAACACTTTTGTCTTCATATATGTTACAGATAAAATAAGTAGTTTAATATGGTTATTTAAATCTTCCTTATCATTTGGGGAAATTTGAGCTATAATTAGTAGGTGAGTTATATCAGAGATTTCATGTCTTTATGAATTATGTAATTATACAAGTTGGTTTATTTTGAATGATGGTACAGATGTCATATATGATTATTTGTTGAGATACATATTTGTCAATGTGTGAAATTCCTTTCTGTGCATGTATTCTCATAGATATCAAACATTGATAGGCATCTAAGGCTTTTTTTTGGATGGGTTAAAATTGACTCAAAAATATCCTGGAGAAGTTCTCAAATAATTGATATTAAGTACAAACCATAGGAGATTATCCATATATAGACTATTATACACGTGTGTTGTATTTATTGACCAACGCATCTTTAAGTCTATTCTTCCTTTCTTCTCTTCTTTATATTCAGTAATTTTTTTAAATTGAAGTGTAGTTGACACACAATATTACATTAGTTTCAGGTGTACAACATAGTGATAAAAAAAGTTTTTTTTTTTTTTAATGAATTATAAGCAATTCCTACTGGTAGAATACATTGCTTGTACTGAGTATTGCATTCACGGCAATTGTTTTATTTCATTACCAGAACTGATTGCTGGTGATCTGATTCTACCCCTTTTGTTCATCAGAGTTATAGAGTCCTAGCCTTCTGAGTTCATTAAATAATATATCTACAAGTGTTTTTTAAATTGTAAAAATGTTTACAGATATGAAGTAATGTGTTTGTTCCATTACTGATGAAGAATGCATTCGGTAGGCTGACAATTCTGTGGTAACTCTAACTGCATTTTTGCTGTAGATAAACTATTAGGTTACCTGAGGAAGTTTGATATATAAATGAGATTTTGTTCAGTATTGTTCACCAATGGCAGAATTTTTAGATGATCGGAAATTATTCTGATGCTAGCATCTATATTCCTGACCACACCTTGGTCTATTGTATTACATTTTTCTACTCTTGTGATGGTCAGGAATATATATTACACAAGAGTTTTAGGGGCATGGTTATTCTTTCATGTCAATTGAACACTTTGGTAGATGCCAGAGAAAATATTTGCTGGATCCAACAATTTCTCATTTGATAACTACTTCTCTTTTTTTTTAAGAATCTTTTTTTTTTAAGATTTTATTTATTTATTTGAGAGAGAGAGAATGAGAGAGAGCACATGAGAGGGGGGAGGGTCAGAGGGAGAAGCAGACTCCCCGCTGAGCAGGGAGCCCGATGCGGGACTCGATCCCGGGACTCCAGGATCATGACCTGAGCCGAAGGCAGTCGCTTAACCAACTGAGCCACCCAGGTGCCCGATAACTATTTCTTATACTCCTCCAATATGACATGTATTGTCAGGATTATCTCCGCTTCATAATACTGAAATATTAAATCACATTGGACTAAACAACTGATAACACCATTCTAAACTTTATAATAATCAGAACTAATTTTTTTATGTTATCTATTTTTCTCTCTTGGTCAAGCTTAGAGCTTTCTCTTGAATTTAATTAACTTGCATGGGATCCTAACATGAATTTATATTTGATTATTAAGCAAAGAATCTCGCTCTTTTGTGCTTTATATGGAGCGATGTGAGTCTTGGGTCCTATCTTCAGCCTTCACTCTAACTTGATGAATGTGTTTGTGAGGCTTATGCTACCTCTGTGAACTTCCTTTTCTCTTTCATTGAGAGCATATTTTAATCTCAGAGCTCTTAAAAATTCATTATTTATGAAATGCTTTGAGGTATTTGGGACAAAAATTTATTATTTGCAGTGCTGTTTAAAACAATATATACTGGGGCGCCTGGGTGGCTCAGTTGGTTAAGCGACTGCCTTCGGCTCAGGTCATGATCCTGGAGTCCCTGGATCGAGTCCCACATCGGGCTCCCTGCTCGGCAGGGAGCCTGCTTCTCCCTCTGACCCTCCCCCCTCTCATGTGCTCTCTGTCTCTCTCATTATCTCTGTCTCAGATAAATGAATAAAATCTTAAAAAAAAAAAAACAATATATACTGTATTATTTGGTACATATTGAGCTCTCTGACTTTTATGTATTGTATAAAGCATATCAAAGTATGTGTTACCTTGGGCTGACTGGAGTGGTTTTAGGAAGTGTTGGGTTATCAGGCAAGGGAATAGTAGTGATCCAGCAAAGTGCTCCACTTTGGAAATGTCTGACCATTCATTTTCTTTCCTTTTAAGGAATTTATATATTAAGTTGACTCATTTCAAGGATAATTTATAATACTTAATTGGAAATTTACTTCTCATTCTATCAACTAAAAGTTTCAGACTCTTTGAACAAATTTATCAAATTTCATAATGATACTCAATTTCATATCCACTTGATAATATCTGTGACCTCAAATCATCCATTTCCACTGAATTCATGGACCATATGTTTTTTTTGTTGTTGTTTTTTTTTGTTTTTTTAGAGAGAAAGATTGGTGGGAGGGTGGGGAAGAAAGAGAGGGAGAGAGAACCTTGAGCAGGCTCCAGCCCAGCGTGGAGCCCGACACCAGGTTTGATCTCACAATTCTGAGATCATGACCTGAGCCGAAATCAAGAGTTGGATGTTTAACTGACTCAGTCCACCCAGGTGCCCCTGGATGGTATAACTTCTATTAACAGGTCAAATTAACCTCAAGAGGGCATGTACTGCATGGAGCACTGGGTGTTATATGCAAACAATGAATCATGGAACACTACATCAAAAACTAATGATGTAATGTATGGTGATTAACATAACATAATAAACAAAATACAATTAAAAAAATTAACCTCAGTGTTGCTGTGAAGAAGTCTGATGATAATCTATTTTTCCCTTATCAGTCACATGCTCTTCTTTTCTAGGTGTTCCCAAAACATATTCCCTCTCCTTTTATTATTTTTTTAAGGTTCAGCAATTTTATTAGACTATGCTTTTGTGCTGATCATTCAAAGTAAATATTCCCAGGCACACACATGTTTTTCTTTCCTTTCTTTTTTTTTTAAGATTTTATTTATTTATTTCACAGAGAGAGACACAGCGAGAGAGGGAACACAAGCAGGGGGAGTGAGAGAGGGAGAAGCAGGCTCCCTGCCGAGCAGGGAACCCGATGCGGGGCTCGATCCCAGGACCCTGGGATCATGACCTGAGCCGAAGGTAGGCGCTTAACGACTGAGCCACCCAGGAGCTCCCACACACATGTTTTTCTCAACATGTAGTTTAAAATATTTTTTTTATCTTCAGGATTCTTTTTATGTTATAGCTTTTAGTGTGTATTCTATTTTCTTATTTTGATTTTCTTCTTTGATTTTTCTTATCTATATTTTAATTTCTTGTGTCTATTTTCAATATCTTGCCTATTTCCCTCTCAAATCCTTCGTCTTTATTAATATTTTAAATTTTCCTTTTTTTTACTTTTTATTTGTCTGAAGACATTAATTTGTTGTTGCTGTTGCTTTTGTGTTCTTCCAACTTTAGTATTCATTTCTGAAATATTTCTCTATTGTTTCTAATTCTTTCTTGAGTTCTGTGATCTCAGTTCATACTCTAGTTCTAATTTATGTTGCTCTCTCATGTTTATGTTATTTTATTAATGTCTTTTAGTTCATTTTAACAAAGTGCGTTAGTTTTTATCTATTTTGTGGGCATGTCTTGCTGGCATGCTTTCCTTGTCTGCAGGGATATTATTCTGTACTTTATTAACTTTATTCTTATAATTATTTTGCATGGGATTTGATATCCATGCCTTTCCTGTTTTCATTTTTAGGTGAAATTAGGATTCCTGAACTTTATAATACAGCCGAAGTCAGGAAAGTTTTTCTGTCTTCCCAGAGGTTCTGCTTCTGATGTTTTTATATAGTATTCAGAAATACGGTGACTTGCTTTTCTGTGAAATCCTGGTTCTCTTTCCCTCCCCAGTGTTGACCTGGACCTTCTCTTCTGTTCATCTCTGTCTTGTTCAATTTTGATTTCACTGACAGCATCACTCCTCAGAGTGAGGCTTTGTCCCACAGGAAGCCTTTGCAGGTCAGTTTTGAGAGTGACTGGCATTCATGTACTCCATGTCCTTCAAGCCTTCTTACTGCCAGTACCTCCACTGAGTCAAAATTGGAGAGGGCAAACCTCCAGTTTCAGCTGCTCTTCTCCAATCAGTCATCCATGGTTTTCACTGAATCCATGTTGGCTCTTTTGAGGTCTGCTAATCTTTCATCAGACACTGTTCCCATGGCTCCCTCTTCTTCCCCACACACAGGACTGTAAACAACTGCTTGAATTTTGGAATTGGTGGGGATGCCTTTTCACTTAGTTTGGTTGTAAATGTTGTCTCTAGATATTTTGTTTTGCTATTTGCCCTGTCAGTTTTTTTGGAGAGATGGAAAAAAAAAAAATGAACAGTTGTTGTCATTGCCATCTTCCCAGAATCCCACTTATTAAAAAAAAAAAAAAATACAGTATCCAGAGAGAAAAAAATGCACATAACATATAGCTTTACGCATAGATTTACAAAGTAATTACACATGTGTTCTCAGTACCCAGATAAAGAAACACTTCATCAGTTGAGGATAACTAACTTATTCTCCCACTTTTTTTTTCTTTCTAAATCTGAATTTTTAACAATCTGAAAGCAATATACTGAGAACAACAGAATATGGATTGAGGTAATTATGGCAGAGTTACACAGTAAATATATATTTTATGTTATTATTCCTTTATTAAAAAATACTTATATCTTTGTCCCCAGCTATATCACACTTACACACGGAAATACATGTGCTTGAGCTTATACATGATGTCATATATTAAATTACCGGCCCCAATTCTTCATGCCTCCATTATTCACATCCTTAGTTCGTAACTTTTCCGTCCATCCTGCTAAAGGTACCAGATACATATCTCTTCACCTTGACTTTGGTCTTAGCTAATCTGACTTACTTTGACCAATGAGGATGTTAGTTCATGGACCACAAGCAAGAGTTTAAAATGTGCTCTTACACTTACTTACATGTTTAAAAACAAACATGTAAGTAAGTGTAAGAGTTTAAGAACAAACTCTGCCATTGCCATCCTGCCCCGGCCTAGCTAATCTGCTGCCTCAGGAGTGTAAAAGACATGCGGAGCAGAACCATCCTAATCCACCTCCAGTGTGAAACACGCCATACCAGCCGACCTAAGAATTCAGGACGAGAAAAAACTGTGTAATGTATATTTCACTGAGGATGTGAGATCATCAATACTGCAGCATTATTTTGTTTTGTTTTGTTTTTTTGATTTTTTATTTAAGAGAGAGAATGAGAGAGAGAGAGCACATGAGAGGGGGGAGGGTCAGAGGGAGAAGCAGACCCCCTGCTGAGCAAGGAGCCCGATATGGGACTCGATCCTGGGACTCCAGGATCATGACCTGAGCCGAAGGCAGTCGCTTAACCAACTGAGCCACCCAGGCGCCCAATACTGCAGCATTATTGTAGGAAACAAACAATTCACATGCCAATGTGTTGGAGTTCTCAAAGACAGTTTATGGTTGTTACCTGATATAATTGTTTAGTTTTAATAATTACTGAAATATATACTGTTGCTTATATCTTTACGGTTTATTCCTAATTACTTTAGCTGTTTTATCCCTTTTTGCTTTAATTGGATGTTATTAAATTAATTTATTTTCTTTTTTTCCTAATACATGTATTTAAGGCCATAAATTTCATTCTGAATACTTTTTGGTTGCATATCACATTTGTACATTGAGCTTTTATTTTTCTTATTGCTAAGTGGTCTGTAACTTTTAAAATTTTCCTTTTTTAACACGGGAATTAGAAGACTTTGTGTTTAATTTGCAAGTGCTATTTTATCTTGTTGTTTTTTTTTTTTACTTTCAATTTTTTTCTAATTTTTGCCTTTAATAAATTCTTCCCAGGTAATATGTCCTGTATTCATTCTTTTTCTCATTTTTATTTAACAAATTGTGATGATATTTGTGCCTTAATTCATGTTTCATATCTTAATAAGCATTTTACAAAAGTATGAAGTATTTATGTATATACTGTTGAATATTCCACTTATTTACATATAATTAAGACAATTTGACTTTTTCTTATTCAAATCCTCTAAAATCTTAATATTTTATATGTATTTAATTTATTGATTTCTGAAATATGTAAACTATTAACTTCTACAAAATGGGTGTGTTGATTTTTTTTTCATTCCATATGTTTTGCATTTGTATTGGTGTTCTGTAACAAATTACCACAAACTTAAAGATTTAAAACAACACAACTTATTCTCTTATAGTCCTGAAAGTTGGAAGTTTAAAATCAGTTTTAGTGGGCTAAAGTTAAAGTGTCAGCATTGCTGTTTCCTTCTGGAGGCTCTAAGGCAAGAATCCGTTTCTTCCAGAAGCTGACTACATTCCTTCATCTTCAAAGCCAGCATCTATGTATGTCCCTCTCTCTCCCCATCCATCCCTACCCCCAACGCACACCACCACCCCTGCTTCCATCATCATATATCCTTCTCTGCCTTCTCCTTATCAGGACTCTTATGATTATATTGGTACACCTAGATAATCTAGGACACTCTCCCCACCTCAAGATCTTTGATTTAATCATGTCTACAAAATCCCTTTTGTTATCTTAGATATATTTCCAGGTTCCAGGGATCAGGAATTGAGCATAGCTTCTTTGAAAATATCCTTTATCTTCCGAAATATGAGTCTAATCCCTTGTACTTCTTTGATATTACTTAGATGTTAGTTAATATTTTCAAAACTGCTTTAATATTCCCTTTTATTTAGATGCTATATTCTCCCTTCCCTTTATTTTGTCTTTTATTTTTTATTAATCTTAGATGTGTTCTTTTTTTAGCAGAATATAACTAAAGCCTAATATGAGAGCACATATTTAATAAAGAATTCCACCAATTCCTATTAAATATAATACCTAATATGTTTAGGTTATGGCTTCTCTTCTATGTCATATTTATTTATTACTTATTTTTATGATTTTTATCTTTTTTGATATTCCTTAGCTTATTTTATTTTTTATTTTTATCTGTATGGTTTCACATCTGATAATTTGGATGTTCTGTTACACATCCCTACTTAATAATAATTACCTTCATATTTTACATTCACATTTTTCCCTCAAGACATGCTTGTTACCATTGATATGAGAGTTTAAAAAAATTTAGTTCACTTTTATTTATCTTCCCTACCTGTCTCACTACTCTTCCCAAATGCTATAATTTGGGAAATTTATAAAATTTAGTTTCAAGGCTATTTTTTTTTTACTTTGTTTTTCTTTTTTCCTTCACTGCATATTTTCCTTAAATGGCTTCCACAGAGAAGGTTCATGGATGGCATATTGTCTAATTTTGTGCATGTTCCAATATGTCTTTTAATGTCTTCCACTGTTATTGGATCAAAGTCTTTTTCTTTTCTTTCAAAGCCTGCATGTTTTATTCCCCATCTAGTATATCCTGTGACCAGATTTTTAAAAAAAAGATACTAATTACATTTCCTTATGTAAAGTAACTTACTTTTGCCATCATAAAACCTGTGTGGTATCTTTTTATGAAAACAGCTCAAAATTTTGCAAAGCTATGTCTAGGTCTATCTGTATTTTTTTAGTAATTTTGACTAATCTTGATTTTTTTTCTTATCTTCCCTTTGTCTAATGTTTAGTTTTCCCTGAAAATAGTTTTAGCTAATCTCATAAAATTCTTCATTTTAAATATTTTTTCCCCTAATTTCTTTCTTCTCTCCTTGAACATTTATTATTCAAATGGATAATCTGGGCAAGTGCTATATGTATTTTATCTTGTCATCCATAATATATATGTATTTGCAAATATGTTTTAATTCATAGTAATTCCATCATATAATTGATCGGTGGTATCCAAAGTGGAGTATATGTACCCCAGAAAATTGTGCAGGACAGTCCTTGGGATGAGGATGGAAATCGTTCTGAATTTCAATCACAGATCACATGTGGTATGCTAAGTGGTACTTCTACAGTGTAGAGGGCTGAACAGTCACACCCTCAATTTCTTTCACTTTCAGCATATTGCAACCTGTTTCAGGTTATATTTGTACTATTTTTAGCTTCTCTTATTTTTTTTATTGCTAATCTGATTTGTGTCATTCTTCTCTATAAAGCTTTAACAATAATCAACATGGTCATTTTAGCTCTTTGTGACTGAACCATGGTTTAGAATGCAACAACAGTAAATGGTAAAACTATCCTGGGAAGGTAAAGAGAAAATGGCAGCACTGCCCTCTGTGAACCAAAAATGATCAAAGCAAGATTTTCTGGAAGAAAAAAAAAAACCAAAATTCAAAAAGGAAAGTTACTAAAATGTGGGTCAAAGTAAAAATATCAATTGTCGTTTTTGAAGGATCTTCTTTAACATAATTAGTGAAATAATCTTCTAAACCACGCTGGCATCCCACTGCCTACCACTGACAATCAGGTAACATGGCAATGCTGTTAAATTTGTGGTGCCTTATATCATTCCTCTTTAAACAGAAACAGGCCTCCTTCAGAAACAAGTCATTTCCCAAATGTAGGAAAGAAATGCATTTTGGGTTTGAAACACCGAATTCTGGTAAGATTCATTTAGTTTTTGAGATTTCTATGAAATAGCTGATATATACATGAGAGTCCCACCAGTAGAACTGATGAGTTGAACAAGAAAAGCGAGATTCATAGACAACAAGTTTACTACATGTAAGTACCCTGAATCCATCATGATAGCTAAAAGAGAAAGTAATACAAAACGTGCAAAAAGTAGATGATGTGTATTCATGGAAGTTAACACAATATAGAAACTTTGGGGAATCGATAATGTACACATCAAAATAAATTCCAAGTTACATTAGATTTCTGGTGAATATCTAAGAACCAAAACAAAATGTTCTCATCCTCATTCTCTCCCAAATATTTGGATGGAGGATAAATTATGAACAGAGATGACACAACATCACCAGGCTTTGCCTGAGACAGCTTTTCCATAATCAGCTATACCCTCACTCTCTTCTTGAGAGACTGCCTTTGCTCACCCCGAACTACTCCATGATATTTTGCCAGAGTGAGCAAATGTCCAGAAGTTGCCACTGAGGGAAGCAGTGCCTACAAAGCAACTCACCACTTTACATTGATGTCTTAAAATGAGATACGCACCAACACCAGACCCTACCTTTGGTGGATAAAACCAACACTCCATTATATGCTTCAGAGATTAGATTATCCATTCTATGAACTCCAGCCAAGTACCTGCCATATGGAAGAGTCAAACTCAGAGCTAAAATTAAAAAAAAAAAAAAAAGTCAGAACTCACCCATGCCAAGGGAAAAGAGAACAAGCTATGAGATTTAGGGACAGAAGAGGCCCCTTTCTACCGGATGCATACTAAGGAAGCAAACTCCTTCCTTCTCCATTGACATGAACTCACTGAGAGACTGGACTGCCCACCCTACCTTCTGATGCTAGTCATTGCACTTATTTGAGCACTGTTAATTTAGAAACTACTATAAAAGCTTTGATGTATCATGGTTAGAAGGTCAAATTTTCTGTGGAAAAGGAGTGTCCTTTATTGAAAACTGATCTATACTAGTTGTTTCTAAATCATTCTATTCCTCCTCTAATCTCTCTCTATTCATATGACAGTTTTGAATGTTGCATAAGAATTCATACATTAGGGACGACTGGGTGGCTCAGTGAGTTAAGCGTCTGCCTTCAGCTCAGGTCATGATCCCAGGGTCCTGGGATGGGAGTCCTGCATTGGTCTCCCTGCTCAGCGAGAAGCCTGCTTCTCCCTCTCCTCCCCACTTGTGCTCTCTGTTGTTATCTCTATCTGTCTCTCTCAAATAAATAAATAAAATCTTAAAAAAAAAGAAATCATAATTATTTTAAAATAAAGCAAAATGTAAATAAAATTGTTACTATTTAGCATAGCATGATGTGAGGAACAAATCATATGCATTGCAATCAATTCATTTGTATTTACTTCAAAAAGAGATATAGTTTCAAAATTATTTGTTCTTTTCTTCCTGGGTGCATGTTAAAACCATTATCAATAGTCAAATCACAAGAACATATTAAGTTAAACATTTTAAATTTCAACATGTACCATTTGGGCTTATATAAGCTCAAAGTTCTTAATTTATTAATTTTTTTTTTTTACATTCAACTTGGGAAAACTTTCATGTACAAATTTAAATGTAAAATAAAATAGAGTTAATACATTACTATCATGTACCCAATTTATACATTTTGACTCAGTTTTGTGTGATGATTTGTTTAATTTATTTTCATTTTTATTTCTATGTTTTTATTTAAATTCTAGTTAGTTAACATGTAGTGTAATACGGGTTTCAGGAGTAGAATTTAGTGATTCATCACTTACATATAACACCCAGTGCTCATCACAAGTACCTTACTTAGTACCCACCACCCATTTAGCCCATGTCCCACCCACCTCCCCTCCATCAACCCTCAGTTTGTTCTCTATAGTTAAAAGTCTCTTATACATGTTGTGATGAGTACTGGGTGTTATTCACAACTAATGAATCATTGAACACTACATCAAAAACTAATGATGTAGTATATGCTGGCTAACTGAACATAATAATAATAATAAAAAAGAGTCTCTTATGGTTTGCCTCCCTCTCTTTTTTATTTCCCTTTCCCCTATGTTCATCTGTTTTGTTTCTTAAATTCCACATATGAGTAAAATCATCTGGTATTCGTCTTTCTCTGATGACTTATTTTGCTTAGCATAATACACTCTAGTTCCATCATGTCATTGCAAATGGCAAGAGTTTATCCTTTTTGATGGCTGAGTAATATTTCATTGTATATGCATACCACTTCTTCTTTATCCATTCATCAGTTAATGGACATTTGGGCTTTTTCCATAATTTGGCTATTGTTGATAATGCTGCTATATACATTGGGGCGCATGTGCCTCCTGTAATCAGTATCTTTGTATCCTTTGGGTAAATACCTAGTAGTGCAATTGCTGGATTATAGGGTAGTTCTATTTTTAACTTTTCGAGTAACCTGCATACTGTTTTCCAGAGTGGCTACACCAGTTTGCATTCCCATCAACGGTGTAAGAGGGTTCTCCATTTTCCACATCCTTGCCAACATCTGTTGTTGCCTGTGTTGTTCATTTTAGCCATTCTGGCAGGTGTGAAGTAATATCTCATCATGGTTTTGATCTGTATTTCCCTCATGATGAGTGATGTTGAGCATCTTTTTATCCGTCTGTTAACCATTTGGATGTCTTCTTTGGAAAAACATCTGGTCATATCTTCTGCCCATTTCTTAACTGGGTTGTTTGTTTTTTAGGTGTTGAGTTTGATAAGTTCTTCATAGATTTTAGATACAAACCCTTTATCAGCTATGTCATTTGTAAACATCTCCAATTCCATAGGTTGCTTTTCAGCTTTGTCAATTGTTTCCGTTGCTGTGCAGAAGTTTTTTATATTGATGAAGTCCAAATAGTTCATGTTTGCTTTTGTTTTCTTTGCCTCCAGCAACATGTCTAGTAAGAACATGCTATGGTGAATGTCAAGAAGTTGCTGCCTGTGTTCTCCTCTAAGATTTTGATGGTTTCCTGTCTCATGTTTAAGTTTTACATCCATTTTGAATTTATTTATTTTGAATTTATTTTGAATTTATTTTTTGTGTGGTATAAGAAAGTGGTCCAGTTTCATTTTTCTATATGTTACTGCCCAGTTTTCCCACATCATTTGTTGAATAGATTGTCTTTTTCCCATTGGATATTCTTTCCTGCTTTGTCAAAGATTAGTTGACCATATAGTTGTGGGTCCATTTCTAGTTTTCTATTCTGTTCCACTGATCTATGTGTCTGGTTTTGCCTTGATCACTACAGCTTTGTAATATAACTTGAAGTCTGAAATTATGATGCCTCTGGCTTTGCTCTTCTTTTTCAAGACTGCTTTGGCTATTTGACATCTTTTGTGGTTCAATACAAATTTTAGGAATGTTTGTTCTAATTCTTACAAATGCTAGTGGTATTTTGAAAGGGATTGCATTAAATGTGTAGCTTACTTTGTGTAGTACAGACATTTTAACAATATTTGTTCTTCCAATTCATGAGCATGGAATGTTTTTCCATTTCTTTGTGTCATTTGAATTTTTTTATTTTTTTTTCTTCTTTTTTAGAAAGAGAGAGAGAGAGGGAGGGGCAGAGGGAGAGGGAGATAGAATCCCAAACAGGCTCCACGCTCAGCACAGAGCTCCTTGGGTGGGGGGGGCAGCTAGATCCCATGACTCCAACATCACAACCTGAGCCTAAATCAAGAGTCAGACACATAATCAACTTGGCCACCCAGGAGCCCTCTTCAGTTTCTTTCATATGTGTTCTATAGTTTTCAGAGTACAGATATTTTACCACTTTGGTTAGGTTTGTTACTAGGTATCTTATGGTTTTTGGTGTAGTTGTAAGTGGAGTTGATTCCTTGATTTCTCTTTCTGTTTCTTCATTATTGATGTATAGAAGTGCAACAGATTTCTGTAGATTGATTTTGTATCATACGACTTTGTTGAATTCATGTATAAGTTCTAGCTCTTTTTGGTGGAGTCTTTGGGTTTTCTGCATAGAGTATCATGCCATTTGCAAGGAGTAAATGTTTAACTTCTTCCTTGCTGATTTGGATGACTTTTATTTCTTTTTGTTTTCTGATTGCTGAGGTTAGGTCTTCCAATGCTATGCTAAATAACAATGGTGAGAGATGACATCCCTGTCTTGTTAATGACTGTAAAGGACAAGCTCTTAGTTTCTCCCTACTGAGGATGATATTAACTGTGGGTCTTTTGTATATGGGCTTATGATGTTGAGGTATGTTCCCTCTATCCCTACTTTGTTGAGGGTTTTTATCAAGAATGGATGCTGCACTTTGTCATATGCTTTTTCTGCATCTATTGAGAGGATCATATATGGTTCTTCTCCTTTCTTTTATTAATATGGTGTATCACATTGATTTGCAAATATTAACCACCCTTGCACCCCAGGAATAAGTCCCACTTGATTGTGGTGAATAATTCTTTTAATGTACATTGGATTTGATTTGCTAGTATCTTTTTGAGAATTTTTACATCCATGTTCATCAGGGATATTGGCCTACATTTTTCCTTTTTAGTGGGGTCTTTGTCTGGTTTTGGAATCAAGGTAATGCTGGCCTCATAGAATGAGTTTGGATATTTTCCTTCCATTTCTATATTTTGGAACAGTTTGAGAAGAATAGGTATTAGGTCTTCTTTAAACGTTTGGTAGCATTCCCCTGGGAAGCCATCTGGTCCTGGCCTTTTGTTTCTTAGGACATTTCTGATTACTGATTCAGTTTCTTTGCTGATTATGAGTCTGTTCAAATTTTCTACTTCTTCCTGTTTAAGTTTTGATAGTTTATATATTTCTAGGAATTTGTCCATTTCTTCCATATTGCCCACTTTGTTGGCACATAATTTTTCATAATATTCTCATAATTGTTTGTATTTCTGTGGTGTTGGTTGTGATCGCTCCTCTTTCATTCATGATTTTATTTATTTGGGTCCTTTCTCCTTTCTTTTTGATATGTCTGGCTAAAGATTTATCAATTTTATTAATTCTTTCAAACAACCATCTTCTAGTTTCATTGATCTGTTCTGTTTTTTGTTTGTTTCTATATTATTTATTTCTGCTCTAATTTTTATTATTTCCATCCTTCTGTTGGCTTTAGGCTTTATTTGCTGTCCTTTTCTAGTTCCTTAAGATGGAAGCTTATGTTTTGTATTTGAGACTTTTATTGCTTCTTGAGGTAGGCCTGTATTGCTATGTACTTCCCTCTTAAGACTGTTTTTGCTGCATCCCAAAGGTTTTGGACTGTCGTGTTTTAATTTTCATTTGCTTCCATGTATTTATTTAGTTAGTTATTTAGTTAGTTATTTCTTCTTTAATTTCCTGGTTAACCCATTCATTCTTTATTAAGATGTTTTTTAACCCCCATATATTTGTGGTCTTTCCAAATTTTTTGTTGTGGTTGACTTCCAGTTTAATAGCTTTGTGGTCTGAAAATATGCATGGTATGATCTCAATGTTTTTGTAATTTTTGTAGCCTGATTTGTTACCCAGTATGTGATCTATTCTGGAGAATGTTTCATGTGCACTTGAAAAGAATGTGTATTCTGCTGCTTTAGGATGAAATGTTCTGAATATATTTGTTAAGTCCATCTGGTCCAGTGTGCCATCCAAAACCATTGTTTCCTTGCTGTTTTTTTGCTTAGATGATATGTCCATTGCTACAAGTGGGGTGCTAAAGTCCTCTATTATTATTGTATTATTATTAATGAATTTCTTTATGTTTGTTATTAATTCATTTATATATTTAGGTGCTCCCAACTTGGGGGTGTAAATATTTACAGTTGTTAGATCTTTTTGTTGGACAGACAACTTTATGATGATATAGTGCTCTTCTTCATCTCTTGTTAAAGTTTTTTGTTTAAAATCTAGTTTGTCTGATATAAGTATGGCTACGCTGGCTTTCTTTTGACATCCATTAACATGATTGATGGTTCTCCATCCCCTCACTTTCAATCTGGAGATGCTTTAGGTTTAAATCATATCCCTTGTAGGCAACATATGGATGGGTCTTGTTTTTTTTTATCCATTCTGATACACTATGTCTTTTGATTGGAGCATTTAGTCCATTTACATTCAGAGTGATTATTCATAGATATGAATTTAGTGCAATTGTATTAACTATAAAGTCAGTCTCTCTGGAGATTTTCTCTGTTCCTTTCTAGACTTTTTTTGCTTTTGACCTTCCTTTCCCATTCAAAGAGTCCCCTTTAATATTTCTTGCAGGGCTGGTTTAGTGGTCATGAATTCCTTAATTTTTGTTTGTCTGGGAAACTCTATCTCTTATTCCATCTAAATGACAGCCTTGCTGGATAAAGTATTCTTGGCTACATATTTTCCCACTCAGCACATTGAAAATATGCTTTTCTCTTCTGGCCTGCCAAGTTTCTCTGGAGAGATCTGCTGCTAACCTTATTTGTTTTCCTTGTAGTTTAGGGATTTCTTTTCCCTTGTTGCTTTCAGGATTCTTTCCTTATATCTGTATTTTGCAAATTTTACTGTGACATGTCTTGGTGTTGGTCTGCTTTTGTTGATTTTGATGGGAGTTCTCTGTGCCTCTGGATTTGAATGTCTGTTTCCTTCCCCACATGAACAAAGTTTTTAGCTATAATTTGTTCAAATTGACCTGCTGCTCCTTTTTCCCTCTCTTCTTCTTCTGGGACTCCTGTGATTAGAATATTATTATGCTTTATGTAGTCACTGAGTTCCCTAAGTCTACATTCATGATCCAGTATTTTCCTTTCTCTCTTCTTTTCAACTTAATTATTTTCCATAATTTTATCTTCTATATCACTTATTCATTCCTCTGTTTCTTCCATCCTTGTAGTCATTATATTCAGTCAATTTTCCAACTGGGTTATCACATTTTTATTTCGGCCTGACTAGTTTTTAGGTCTTTTACCTCTGCAGTAAGGGACTCCCAGGTGTCAAGCCCCACTCGTATCCTTCTGATGGTTGTTTTAAATTTTGGTTCAGGCATATTACCTATATTTGTTTTGATTAGATTCCTGGCTGTGACCTCTTCTTGTTCTTTCTTTTGGGATGAATTCCTCCATCTTGGCATTCCGTCTAAGTCTCTGCCTCCTGTGTGGTAGGAAAGTCTGTTATGTTTCCTGCTCCTTAGAGTAATGACCTTATTAAAAAGAGGTGACATACTGTCTAAGGCCTGGTGCTTCAGGAAGTGTTTCTGCTGTATGTGGTGTGTAGTCTGCTGTTGTGTTTTGGCTGCTCTTTCCTTCTGGTCAGTCCTCGCTGAGTTTCTCCTCGTCTGCAGTGTTTGGACCTTGTACGTTCTGTGGCAGGTTTTAACTAGGGTTTTTTGTTCTGCTTGTTAAAATAGGCTAGATGCCATTTCTCCTAGAGCTGGAGCTTTGCAGCCCTCTTGTCAGTAGACTTGGTGCATGTGGGGGGTTTGTGCAGGTCTTCTGGGAGAGAGTCTCACTGCTGCTCTGACTCTCAGGCTTGCTTGCCCTACTATAGAAGTGCCTACAGAGCACAGGGGGGTGAGGCTTGGTGTAAGCAGCTCAAGCCTCCACTGTGGACACTGTGGTGCTCACTGAAGTCCATCTGTGCTAATGGGTGTGAGTAAAAATGGCATCATCTGGCTCTTTTTTTCGCCAGAGAGGGGAGTTTGCACCCACTGCTGTTCCAGAAGGCCTCAGAGAAGAGCAAACAATCTCCCCTCATGTGCCCCAGGTTTCCTTTAGATCCCTGCCTTTACCCTGTCTGTGTCCAAGGTGTCTGCCTGCCAGGTGGCACAGTGCTCCTGTGTTTTATCTGAGGTCCACTGGCTGGGTTTCAAAATTCCAAATTTTAGTGACTGGGCACAGGACAAACCCACACTGTTCCTCTAGGGGAGGCTCTTGCTGCGCTGTGGCTGGTGCCAGTTTGTCCCAGAAGGGCCTTTGTATGAATATGCAGGGGCTTGGAGTTTATGGTAAAACACAGCAAAAAGTGAAGTCCAGGTTCGCTGCCCTCAGCAGGTGTCACTGCTTGTAAACTAATGAATGGGGCAGCTCAATGGCGCCCCCTGGCTCTTTTGTTTCCAGAGAGGCACTCCAAATGCACTTCAGGAAGGGGAATTGTCTCTCCCAGTGTGACCCAAGGAATGCTCAGACCATGCTCCTGCTCCTGGGCCTCGCCCTCCTTCTCCACAGGAGCACCTCTAGGCCCAACAGGCTCCACCTGGTGATGGCATGGACTTCTAAAACTTCAGACTTTGAGTTCTGCTACTTGTAAAAACTTGCAGTAATCATCCCCTCTTGTTTTCCCTTCAATGGTTTCGGGGAAGTGTTTTTATTGTGCAATGCCCTACGTTCTGTTCTCGCTCTCCCTCTCTTTCTCTTTCTCTCCTCTTTCCATGATCAGGGCCTCCTCCACTCCACAGCACTGGTGATTCTTTTCTCCCCCAAATCACATCTCCACATTTCCTACCTTCCATAATGTGGACTCTTTTCTCCCTCTAGTTGTGCAGCTTGTTCTCGCAGTCCTCAGATTGATTTCCTGGGTGTTCAGAATGATATGATATTTATTTAGCTGTGTCAGGGGATGAGGCAAGCATAGTATCCTCCTACTACTCTGCCATCTTAACTCCTACTCCTTGTGTGATGATTAAAATCAATATTTTTAGTTTCATCCTTTCCCAATGTCTTCTTTTTGGAGATGAGTACAATTTTGTAAATTTTCTTTGTTCCTTCTTTCATTGAATGGGCTATTTATTTTATTCTTTGTTATTACAGTAAAGTTTCTTTCTTCTATTTTCATAGGTGACATAATACAAGGGATCAGTGTCAAAGCCGACTCATACATTTCCTTGATAAAAATAACAAGTATCCAGCTTTCTCACGATTCAGTGATACAAGGAATCATAACACATTGCATAAGCAAAGTGGAAAGAAAACCCTTCAATATGCTCCCAAGTCCTTCTTCCTCCTGCCTCTTTCATCACATGTGTTTTGACCCAGGTTATCAGATGAGGTTTCTAAGTGAGGTTTTCAGTCACTTCTCTGACACAAATGGGCAAATTATATCACGGGACATCTACATATTATACCCAGATAGTTACATATATTATGGAACATTTTTAGGAAGTCATGACTCAAAAATCCACAGATTTAGATTTTTAATAGGCAACCATAAACAACAGAAATACTGTGATAAAACATTTCATAGATAAAAACATTTGGTATGCTTTCTAGTTGGTATTTCCCTAGCATGTTTTTAAGGAGATTAGGCTGGATCCCATACCTTTTTTCTTTTCCAGAGATCTCTCTCCAGTAGAAAAAGTAAATGAATGACAGACTATTTGCTTCCTTACGACATTGTAACTAAAACGGTCAAGTAAAGAACCACTGTTCAAGAAGTCCCTGCCATTCCCTGTGTCTAAGATCTGATGCCTGGATTCTTTGACACATTATAAGTTAATGAATCACATGACTTATGAGAATATTCAGTTCTACTTCACCATCATGTCCCCAGTATTAAGGCAGAGTTTGAGACATAAAAGTTACAATATACTTTTTGAATGATGAATGAATGATGGAGAGGGGAATGGAGAGTTGATGTTAAATTGCACAAAAGGAACAATTTGAAGAGGGTAGGGGAGAAGTTTTATCAAGAGAAATTTTAACTGTTAGAGCTTATGATGATTAGGTTTCTTCAATCTGTTAAAAATAACCTGTGTATTGTTCAAAATTTGAATGAATAGATTTAAAAGCAGTAAAGTTGTGAATTAACTTGGAATTTAATAACTACAAATAATAAGACCTAGAACATGTGATTTTTTAAAAAATACACTTGGTAGGTTTTATGGCACCTAAATACTAATCAAACTCATCAAGCCAACCAACTAATCAAAACACACACACACACACACACACACAGGCTTTGGATGGAGTCTGTGTTTAAATTTTGACAATGCTTCTTCCAAGGATATGACATTTGACAAGTTATCTAACCATTCTGTTCCTTTATTTCCTCATCTGTAAAGTGAGTATTGTAATAATGCATACATCATGGGAACACTGGGAAACTAAGACTAAATAATACACATAAAACATGTGTTTGAGAGCAGTACCCAATGCATAGATAATGATCGACAGATGTTAGTTATTGCTATTTTTATCATTACTTTGAACAATTACTTTAAAAATTACCCTGTTTCTCAATTTTTAATGTTTCCAATAATTTTCTCAAACTGTCCCCCAAAACCAAAAACCTTATCACCAGAGCATTAAGAAAATGACTTTTGGGGCTCCTGGGACCATTAAGTAACCGACTCTTGATTTTTGTTCAGATCATGATCTCAGGGTCATGAAATGGAGCTTCCCATCGGGCTTCATGCTGGGCGTGGAGCCTGTTTAAGATTCTCTCTGTCCTCCCCACCCTTAAAAAAAAGTGACTTTAGAAAAATAAGCAATTGAAATGCAAAGGAAATAATATTTTCTCTACTTAAATGTATTATATATAATTTTCTAATATAGAATACACTTAGGTAGAGAAAATATATTTCTAACAGCATCCATTACTTTCCTATTATACTAAGTCCTCTGATGTACTGTGTGAACACAAGAGAGATACTGTAGATCAAAGGGCAAAAAACCCTAGATCAAAAGAAACAGACAATTTTAATAACTCTCACATCCTGAGAAGACAGGGATAGAGAGAACAAAGGCACTCAACTTCTGATGAAGTTTGGCTTACATTTCAGGTGAAAAGCCAATAGGAACATTCAGAAAAAGTTGATGGCAATTAATTTCAGTATCTCTATTCTTTATTTTTCTCACCTGATAAATGAGGCACCAAATATGATCATCTCTCAAGGCCTTACAGTTGTAAAATAGGTCTTGATAATCAAAAGCTACAAATAACTGAAGTCTTTGTTAGTTTCCCATTGCTGTAACAAATTATCACAAACTTGGTAGCTTAAGCAATACAAATGTATTACCTTACAGGTCTGAAGGTTAAAAGTCTTAAAATGAAGTTAACTGTGTTCTTTCTGGAGGGAGAATCATTCCCTTGCTTTTTCCAGCTTCTAGAGGGCGGCCTGAATTCCTGGCTTGTGGCCCCTTTCTGCCTTCAAAACCAGCAATGTAGGTAGAGTTTTTTATACATCCACTGAATTCTTTCCTTATTTCCCTTTTCCACATTTAAGAACCTTTGTGGACTCACCTGAATAATCCAAGATAACCTCCCTAACATAAGTTTAGCTTATCTAAGTAAGATAAGCAAATTTAATTCTATCTGCTACCTTAATTCCCTTTGCAATGTAATGTAACAAACTCACAGGTCCCAGAGATTAGTGTACAGACTTCTCTGGGAGTCATTATTCTGCTTACCACAAGCTTGGGCATCAGAAATGTTTTCAAATCAAGATTTTTCACTTATTCATTTTTTTTAATTGGCTGAATTAACTACTCTGATACTCAGTTTCTTAATTTGTAATATAACAATACTAACTTTATCATAGTTTTGATATAGTGAAAAATAAATGGAAGTACATTTGTAAAATAACTAACAAATTGCCAGGCATTCAATGTTCAGTACTCAAGTAAGTACTCAAAGAACTGTAGGTGCTATAATAAGTGGTAGTATTAGTAGTATTTTCATTTGTATAATTATTTAGTGTCTTTTGTCTTCCGAGCACAAAAAAAGACAATATGACATCTTGACAAATACATATAAAAGAAAACCATGCCCTAATGCTCTTGAAAAATAAATGCATTACATACAGTCTAGAGATATTGTGGGTAATACAGATGCCCTTTATGCCCTTTGCATTACCTACTCTAGTAATAATCTTCTGTTTCTTAATAAATGTTGGATATACTCTCAAAATTTGGTTTATAAGAAGATATGAAAGATGTTTTGTGTCAATTAAAAATCACATGGAACACTACATCAAAAACTAATGATGTAATGTATGGTGATTAACATAACATAATAAAAAAATCACATTCCAATTTGAATCCATTCCTATTATATGGGTATGATTTGAAAGTTAACTATAGTTATAAAAAAAAAAAAGAGGGCCAAGAATTTTGGGGAAGTGTTAATTTCAGTATTCTAGACTTAACAGAAAAGGTGGGTGTAAAAAAATGATTTGAAAGAGTGCATTAGCAGATGCTGATTAAGATGCCATTTTCAGCAGACGGTGAAGCCTGGAAGTGTAAGGAGTGGGAGAGAAAGACAAAACTATTTGTCAGGATGGACACCTGATGGCATTCAAGGTCTGTGTGTGGGATGAAGTTGGCCTAGCAATGTAGGCAGTCCAAAGCCAGCAGATTAATACAAGTTTAGAACGCTGGGTTATAATTTTGTAAGATATTTTCAGACTAAAAGGGAAATTTTAAAACGAGCTGACATGATTAAGGGCCTGGAACAGTAAAAAGATTTAAGTAGTAAGGATTTCAAAGTGCTGAAAGAAGGACCAGAGACATTTTGCTGAGCCAAACAATGGCATTCTGAAAGAGAATAAAATAAAGTCATAATTCACTTTTGCAATTTCACTGCAAAAAGTGTTAGCAAAAAACCTGAGAGGGCTATGTAGAAAAAAAAGAAAACTTAAATCATTTTCATGACCTGCAAGACTTTTTAATATATGATAAAAGAAGAGTAAGCATTGTAAGTATAGATAGTAGATAGTAAATGAAAAGTTTTCATAAGAGTTTAAAACTAACAATATTTTCCAATATTTTCAGAAGAAAAACTTCTAAATATTTGCTAAAGTAGGCAAAAATAATTCATAATTAAAAAAAGAATCAATGTTCATTGAATACTTGGTGTATGTATGTATTATGCACTGTAGCTTAAACATACGTTCATTCACTGTATCCTAATACAACCTATCAGATATTGCCATCTCTATTTTACAAGTGAGGAAACAAAGAAGAGGTGAATGGTAACTTGCCCACAAATGCACAAGTAAAATTAGCACAGGTAAAATTAGCAAAGCTGAGCTTTGAATACTTGTGGATAGGCTTGAATCCATCCTTTTACCCTTCTGAAATAACTGCCTTTGTTCTTAAAAAGTGGTGTCTTGGCATAAAACTATTTCTTGTTAAGTTATTATTTTCATAAAGTCTTAAGATATAATAACTTTACTAAATATTTAAATATACTATCTTATCTAATTTTATAGCTACCCAGTGGATCAAAGTATTATTACCTCAACTTCTAATGTCAGAAACTTACACATGCACCAGATTTTGGAGAACAGAAAACCCATGCACTGACATCCTAAGGCCAACCCAGTTTAGCAGGGAGGTTGGTACTACATAAATGGACCCAAAATGAATTTAATCTTTCCCCTACAGGAGTAGACTTTGGTAGCAATCCTTGAAGATGAAATTGGGTTTTTAGGTTAAGGGAAGTTGGTAAGAGAGAAATGAGCAGATTTTGAGGCAAGGTGGACATATGCTTGCTTGTGTGCACATTGTAATAAATAATTAAATATCCAAAAAACAAATAATCTAGTTAAGAAGTGGGCAGAAGACATGACTAGATATTTTTCCAAAGAAGACATCCAGATGGCTAAGAAGACACATGAAAAAATTCTCAACATCATTCATCATCAGGGAAATAAAGATCAAAACCATGATGAGATACCACCTCACACCTGTCAGAACGGCTGAAATTACTAAGTCAGGAAACAGCAGATGTTGGCAAGGGTCCAGAGAAAGGTGAACTCTCTTGCACTGCTGGTGGGAATGCCAACTGGTGCAGCCACTCTGGAAGGTTTGGAGGTTCCTCAAAAAGTTAAAAAGAAAAAAAAGAAAATACATGATCAATTAACCAATAAACAAAAAATGTAAGCATCCCTAACATGAACAAAATGAAACTGGTTTGGCATTAATAACTATATTTTATACTAATACTGCATTATTTTATATAATCATATCTAATACAGCTAAAGTCCTCCAGGTCTTTTCAACGTATGAATAACTGAATGAATAAATAAATATGCACACTGTAAGTACCAAATAAATTTTAAGATGATTTGAAAAAAAAAAAGTTAAAAATAGAACTACCTATGACCCAGCAATTACACTACTGATTCAAAGGGGCACATGCACCCTGATATTTATAGCAGCATTATCAACAATAGCCAAATTATGGAAAGAGCTCAAATATCCATGACTGATGAATGGATAAAGAAGAAGTGATATATATATATATACATATACACACACAGTGTAATATTACTCAGCCATCAGAAAGAATGAAATCTTGCCATTTGCAACGACGTGGATGGAGCTAGAGTGTATTATGTTAAGCAAAATATGTCAGTCAGAGAAGCAAATACCATATGATTTCACTCACATATGTAATTTAAGGAAGAAAACAGATGAACATAAGGGAAGGGGGGGGAAAGAGAGGGAAGCAAAGCATAAGAGACTCTTAACAATAGAGAACAAACTGAGGGTTGATGGAGGGAGGTGGGCAGGGGATGGGCTAAATGGGTGATGGTATTAAGAAGGGCACTTCTGATGAACACTGGGTATTATATATAAGTGATGAATCACAAAATTCTACTCCTGAAACCAATATTACATTTCATGTTAACTAACTAGAATTTAAATAAAAACTTAAAAAAAAATTAAATGTCAAGGATAAGCTTCGTGGTTCTGGTTCATACAATTATACTGACTTTCAGTCTTAGACGTATACTGAACATATAAACCTGAAAGTCCATAGGAGAGGTAGGAGTCAAATATAGAATTTGGGAATGTTCCACATAGGAATTGAAACCCTACAAAAGAATGAGGTCATTTACATAGAGAATGAGAAATAAAGACCTGGATTGAGCCCTGACATACTGTAAAATTTAGATGTCGGTTAAAAAGGAAGAAAGGGTAAATGAGGCTGAAAAGGAAAAATCCAAGGTGTAGAAAGATATAAGAATGTGGTATCAGAGAAGTAAGAGAAATATAATTTTATGGAAAGGCAAGAGTTAACATCTTTAATGATTCAGGGAGTTCTAAGGGGCAAAAAAAGTCATACATGAGATTTATTGCATTTCTGAGGCTAGATCTCTGTGGTAGCCATAGCAAAAGCAATTTGGGGAAAAGAATGGGAACAAAAGCTAATATAAAAGGGGGTTGAAGAATGAATTTGAAGTATCATTTTGCAATACATATAAACTATTGTTCTGAAAAGTCTAAGTATAAAAGCAGTAAAGATATAGGTTTGTAAAAGATGTGAAAACAGGAGAACATTTTAATTAGTTTGTTTGCTTCTGTTATGTAGGAGAAGATAGGATAAATAGCAGATTTGTAACTACTTCCTCCCCATACCAGAGCCCGAGAAAGACTGGTAAAGCAGTGTGTTAATCCAAAATGAATTCCAATGAGGGAGAAAGAAACAATTAGAAATCTGTGCTTGAAGGTTTCAGGCTTCTACAGAAAAGAAAGCTTTATCTGTGCCCTGGTCTCCTCTCTATCCTCTGAATCCTAGTGCCTTAGTTAAGACCTAAGGGCTTCTGTGAGCACAACCATTCAGCCTCTGAGTTAAAACATAAAGGGTAATTAGGGCTCAGAGAAATTAATAATGGGGTTTAATGGAAGGTTGGTCATAGTGTGTTTGGAATAATATTTAAATCTATGATTTTTTTTAATCCATAACCTGTCATTTTAACAAATATTCTGTAGTCTCCTGTAGTCCAAAATAAATAAGTAAATAAATGGCAAGGTCTAATAACAACATATTATTTATCCACTTTGAATATATAGATAGCCCATTTCGAAAAGGATTTGTGAGGAGTTATGTTTTAAATAAATATCCAAAATATGAAAAAAAGAGCATATGACCCAAATTATACAGGAAGTCAGAATTAGATAAAATAATATTAAATTTTATGAACTGAAAAATATTTTGGACAGGGATTTTGATCACATGGTATTTTAGCTAAGCTTGGTTAAAAAAACAAAAATGAAAACCAACTGCTATGTATCACAGATACCTGATTCAGTACAAATTACCAACAGTTTCAACTTCAGAAAAAAATAAAAAAGTGAGTGATACATCTTGACTCCGAATAGAGATAAATCCACATTCTGAACAGGAGAAGAGGGTCTACACAATACTCAAATCACACTTCGCTGCATTTCTCATATTGTCGGATAAGGGCTCTATACTTTCTAAATACCTGATATTCACTTGTCAAATGGAAGAGTCCACGTGCAAAACCAAAATGGGGTGAGAGACAAGTCAGAGTTAGATGGTTATGTTATAAACCTCCTTAATTAATGGAAGAAATTAAAACAGTTATTTGAATAAATACAATCATAATTATCATGTTTTTAGAATATGTCTTAAATCTGCATGATTGAATAGATTAATGAGAAAGATCTGGCAATAATTAAAAGAAAATTACTAAATTACAGAGAATACTGTTGAGTTTGATATAAAGACACAGGTAATTATTGTATTATAATTAATACATGATTAGTAACTATTACTCTTCAAAAGCAGGTAGAACAAATGTAAATTAATTATATTGCATTGACTTAAGTACAGTGTGCTCTCATTACCTAATTTACACAGTTATGAATATCAACTCTAATTCCCACATGAATCCAATTATTCACAGATTACTTTGAGAGATAATAGTTTTCAATACACATTTCTTGTTGATCTAAAGTGAGATAAATGTAGCAGTGGTGATGAATTTAAAACATAATCTAATTTGCTAACTTTAAGAGCTTAAAATAATATTATGTAGAATAATTTTGTGAACACATATGAATGAAAATAACAGAAAAGTGAAATAGTTGCTTAAATGTGTGGAATATATAAAATGATGGTGGGAAATTATTAAAATGTATTGATTTGTAAGGAATGATGGAATTCCTGGGAAAAAGTTTAGAAATAAAGAAAAGTAAGGGTAATGAAGTCTTAGTAAATTCCTCAATTTTAGAATATTTTATGAAATTATCTTCTTCCTAAACTGCACCAAGCAGTGACTAAGAAATGTGACACTGATATCCATGTAGTAGAGTTTTCTCTCCTGCAAAGGAGGGAGATAGCAATACAATCATAAGGTCTCCCATGATGCCTGTCACCATAATGCATATTTTTGGTCATTTTTGTGTTTGGCTATCTCAATTATTTTTATTTTTCAGCTACTTCATTAATAATACATAAACATGGATTTAGAATTTCTATAACTCAAAAATAATTAGAACCTTCTAGGGTGCCTGGGTGGCTCAGTCAGTTAAGCCTCTGACTTTGGCTCAGGTCATGATCTCAGGGTCCTGGGATTGAGCCCCATGTGGGGCTCCTCACTCAGTGGGGAGTCTGCTTCTCCTTCTGTCCCTCCCCTTCCCCTGCTAGTGCTCAATCTCTCTCATATAAATAAATAAAATCTTAAAAAATAAATATTAAAATAAAGATAATTAGAACTTTTTATTAAATTCTTAAATAGAACTTATCATATTGTTATTATCATCTGATAATGACATTTTTATCGATGTCTTGATTTTTTATATTACTCTAGTTCTTTGTAATACATATTTGAAACAAAGTTATCTTTATCTCAAATTTTATTTTTTTGTTCACAAGCTTTTTATTCTTTGTTCACACTTAGGAATTTGATAGTCAATTTATACCTATCAATGAAAAATAATTGATTTGTGTATAATTATTCTCTGTCAAATAAAATGCATGTATACAGTATCAGCTGTAATTTTAATCATTTTATAAAACATGATAATCTCAGGAAAAAAACAATTAAAATAAATAAAACCCCCTCAACCTTATTTTAACTTATGATGTATAAAAAGAATAAAGTTGTTCCTTTCCTTCATTTTTATTCATGTATTACAAAAACTTATCAGAGAAACATTTAGTTTCCACTCAATTTTTAGTTGAGACATAATTCTTATTTTAAGTCAGTACATACAAACCCAAAGCTTCAAAAACCATCACTGCAAATTAGCTTTGCCTCAGAAGCCGCATGATGAGAATCAACAGAACAGAACACCAGGGTATCAAGGTAAATGCTTTCCAAAAAGCTGAGTGAGGAAGAGCTGAACAGAAGGTGGGCTTAAGAAATGTTTCAAGAGCTTACAAGCCCCCTTTGGGGGCAATGAGATGTAGTCATAGGCAGAAGAAACCTACAAAAAATCACAGTGTACAAACAATTAGAGACAGATTCTGTGCAAAGAGAAGCAAGGTGTTATCCATAAGGCCACAGAGCTGTAGATAATGGGATTCCCCCCCCAGGAATGGTTAAGGCAAAACACTACATAGTCATGCAATAGCACTTTCAAATACACACACATCCTCTCAGAAAATAATGCTACTAGCTTTAGCATCTTCAGCTAACAGCCTCAAAAATCACATAAAAATATATGTTTTTGAAGCAAAAACTCAAGTCTTACCTGCTTTCTAACGATTTATAGCTACTCATTGAGAAACATAGGTTATACATCTACTAGTTGTGTCTTGTGTCCACTCTAAATAAAACAACTCAGAGTTCATATTCTTGGATAATGTTTCAATGCATTAAAAGCAAATCGGACTCACAGACTTTAAATATTTCTGCACACAATCCATTAAAATATGTATTTTTGAGACCATAATTTCACTTAAAAATCACATGCATTATTTTTATCTATAGGAATAACTGGAAGCAATGTGAACTCAAATGGCTATGCATAATATTTTGTAATGTAAAGATGGGCAAAAAAAGTTAAATTTGAAAAATGACTAACATGTAATATAACATTGCAAACTGTAGATTAGTATGGCCAAATAAGAGATGGTAGAAACAAACTCTAGATAGCCTATCACATACAGCCTAAAATTCCAACAAATGCCTCTGAAATAGCAAATAATGAACTGTTATTTCAGTAGAATTCTAGTTATCATTCAAATTAATCTCAATAATCATTAATTTAGCTTGCCATCTTATATAACAAATATGATAGTGATAATTATTCAAAATTCAATTTTTAGAATGATTTTCCTATTACTGCTGAAAGTTGAATTATATTATCTGATTCTCAGTATTTCTAAACATTTGATTGTGTATTTCCCAAAACTCAAGTAGACGTTTTAATTATACTACAATGATAAATGTGTTACTATGAAATCTTTCTGATATACACATAAAATGAAAACCAAATATATCATTTTTTGAAAAGCGCTTAAATAATTATTTTGGTAAAATTATGTGAAGGACTGCAATCCCTACTTCCCATCATTACATATGCCCTTGTAGAAGTAAATCACAACAGCTTTACTGAATACAATTCTACAGTCACTTACCCATACTTCTAAAAATAGTGACTCCCCAAAACAACATTGAAACAAAGTTTTTATTTTTTGTTTTTTAAGATTTGTATTTATTTAAGACAGAGTGAGAGCGAGCAAGAGAACATGGGCAGGGGGAGTGGCAGGCAGAGGGAGAGGCAGACTTCTCGCTGAGCAGGGAAACCAATGCGGGGCTCTATCCAAGGACACTGGGATCGTGACCTGAGCCGAAGGCAGATGCTTAACCACCAGACGCCACTCAAGCACCCTGAAACATAGTTTTTTCTTTTTTAAAAAGATTTTATTTATTTATTTATTTGTCAGAGAGAGAGAGCACAAGCAGGGCGAGCAGCAGGCAGAGGGAGAAGCAGGCTCCCTGCCGAGCAGGGAGCCTGATGTGGGGCTTGATTCCAGGACTCAGGGATCATGACCTGAGCCGAAGGCAGACGCTTAACCACCTAGGTGTCCCTGAAACATAGTTTTTAATCTTCAGCTTATTCTAACCCTAGTATGTAGCCCAGTTAATGATTACTTAATATTTCATGTTAGTTTATAGTCTGAATTTAACTGCAAGGATGCTTACACTCTAGCTTTTACTCCTGTTTAACTAGTCACTCCTTCCTCATTTTCTTTACTTGTTTTTTTTTTTTTTTTTTTATCTTTTTGTCCTTTTACCAGGGATCAGTCTTTGGTCCTCATTTCACCTTTTGCTGGTGTCTTTTATTTTCGTGGCTTAAAATTCTGGCTTTATGCCAATGACTCTCAAACCTATTTTTCCAGACCATATGCGTCCCTCAAAACTACATTATAGCTCCATTTGTAGTCATGTTTACTTGGATGTCTTACTTTCTTACCTGTTCTAATTTTTTTCACAGCTTTTATTACCTATTCTTATAAAATAATTTATTCATTTATTATATATATTAGTTATTGTGTATCCCACCACAGTGGTTCTAAGTTGCATTGGGGTAAGGAATCACTGTTTTGTTCATTGATGAGTATCTAAAGCCAAGTAGAGTGCCTAACACATCTTGAATGCTTAATAAATTTGTTAAATGTGTGAAAAACAGTGACTGAATAAATGATTGAATATAATTGCTCTGTATTCTCTTTCATTCATTAAACAAATATTTATTAAGGAGCCATTATAAACTGGACAACATATTACACTTTGGAGATATAGTCATAAAAAATATCTACTGCACTTAGGAAAATTGTTTCCTAATGGTACAAATAGACACTAATCAAACAACTAAACAAATCAGTGTAAAGTTACAATATATAATTTTTAAGTGGCAGTGTACGGTGCTTTAAAAATATGGGAAATGTTTGTCAAGGCAAACAAGGACCAATCTATGTACCGGCTTATCTCCTTTTACTGCACTTTGTTTTATTGCGCTTTGCAGATACTGTGTTTTTTACAAACTGAAGGTTTGTGGTGACCCTGCTTCGAGCAAGTCTAAGTCCATTTTTCCAACTACATTTCCTCACTTCATGTCTCTGTGTCATGTTTTAATCAATCTCAATTCTGAGATTTCAATTTTTTTCATTATTATTTTGTTGTTAAGGTGATCTGTGATAAATGATCTTTAATGTGATCATTGTAAATATTTTAGGGTTCCATGAACCACACCCACATAAGATGGGGAACTTAACTGATAAACGTTATGTCTTCTGACTGCTCCACCAACCAGCTATTCCCCTGTCTCTCTCCCTCTCCTCATGCCTCCCTACTCCTGGAGACACACAATATTAAATTAGGTCAATTAATAACCCTACAATGGCCTCTAAGTGTTTAAGTGACAGGAAGAGTCACACATCTTGCACTTTAAGCCAAAAGCTAAAAATGATTAAGCTTAGTGAGAAAGTCATGCTGAAAGCGAAGATAGGCTGAAATCTAGGCCTCTTACACTAAACAGTTTATGAATGTAAGGAAAAATTTCTTGAAGGAAATTGAAAGTGATACCCCAGTGAACACATGAATGATAAGAAAGTGAAACACCCTTATTGCTGCTGTGGAGAACTTTAGAATGGTCTGGATGGAAGATCAAACCAACCACAATTTTCCCGTAAGCCAGAGCCTGATCCAAATTAAGGCCCTACTCTCTTCAATTCTAGGAAGGGAGAGAGAGGTGAGGCAGCTGCAGAAGCAAAGTTGGACGCTAGCAGAGGTTGGTTCATGAGGTTTAAGGAAAGAAGCCATCTCCATATCATCAAAGTGCAAGGTGAAGCAGCAAGTGCTGATGTAGAAGCTGTGGCAAGTTCTCCAGAAGATCTAGCTCAGATAATTCATGAAGGTGGCCACACTAAACAACAGATTTTCAATGTAGATGAAACAGCCTTCTACTGGAAAAAGATGCCATCTAGGACATTCATAGTTGGAGAAAAGTCAATGCCTGGTTTCAAAGCTTCAAAGGACAGGTTGATTCTGTTGTTAGGGGATAATGCAGCTGGTGACTTTAAGTTGAAGCCAATGCTCATTTATCATTCTGCAAATCTTAGGTCCCTTAAGAATATTGAGAAATCTATTTTTCCTGTGCATTATAAATGGAATAACAAGGCCTGAATTACAACATATCTGTTTATAACATTTACTGAATATTTTAAACCCACTGTTGAGACCTATTGCTCAGAAAAAAAAAGGATTCCTTTCAAAATATGACTGCTCTTTGACTATGTACCTGGTCATCCAAGAGCTCTGATGGAGATGGACAATGAGATTAATGTTGATGTCATGCTTGCTAACACTATATCCATTCTGTATCCCATGGATCAAGGAGTCATTTTGATTCTCGAGTCTTACTATTTAAGAAATACATTTGGTAAGGGTATAGCTGTCATAGATAGTAATTCCTCTGATGAATCTGGGCAAAATAAATTGAAAACCTTCTGTAGAGGATTCTCCATTGTAGACACCATTAAGACAATTCATTATTCTTCATTCATGAAGTCAAGATATCAACATGAATAAGAGTTTGCAAAAAGTTGATTCCAACCCTCATGAACGACTTTGAGAGGTTCAAGACTTCAGTGGAAGAAGTAATGAAGATTTGGTGGAAATAGCAAGAGAACTAGAATTAGAAGTGGAGCCTAAAGGGAAGACTGAATTGCTCATGAGAACATTTTAATGGATGAGGAATCGCTTCTTATGGATGAGCAAAGAAGTGGTTTCTTGAGGTGGAATGTAGCGAAGGTGCTGTGAAGATTGTTGAAATGACAACAAAGTTGTCAGAATATTATGTAAATTTAGCTGATAAAGCGGTGTCAGGGTTTGAAAAAACTGACTCTAATTTTGAAAAAAGTTCTACTGTAGATAAAATGCTATCCAACAGCATTGCATGCTACAGAAAAATTGTCTCTGAAAGAGAGTCAATCAATGTTGTAAACTTCATTGTTATCTTCTTTTAAGAAATTGCCACAGCCATCCCAACCTTCAGCAACCACCACCCTGATCATTTAGCAGCCATCAACATGGAGGCAAGACCCTCCACCAGCAAAAAAAGAGTCTAACTTGCTGAAAGCTCAGATTATGGTTAGCATATTTCAGCATTGAAGTATTTCTCAATTAAGGTATATATATTGGTTTTTAGATTTATTTATTTATTTATAAGATTTTTATTTATTTATTTGTCAGAGAAACAGAGAGAAAGAGAGACAGCACAAGCAGGGGGAGCGGCAGAGGGGAGAAGCAGACTCCCTGCTGAGCAAGGAGCCTGATGTGGAACTCAGTCCCAGGACCCCGGGATCATGATTTGAGCTGAGGGCAGACACTTAATGCACTTAATGGACTGAGCCACACAGGCATCCCTACACATTGTTTTTTTAGACATAATGCTATTGTAGGTTAACAGATTACAGTATGGCATAAACATAATTTATAGTCATGGGAAACCAAAAAATTAATTTGGATCACTTCTTTGTGGTATTTGCTTTATTGTGGTGGACTGGAACCACAATATCTCTGAGGTGTGCCTGTACAAAATAAAATATTTCTGAAAGTAACTCATTTCACATTCAGTATGTTCGTGTAATGATTTTAAGAATAAGAAAAAGATGAACGCAAGGTTTCAGGATTTGCTATTTCCTTAAAGTAGCAAAATATACAGTGGTGGACTCTGAAGCTAACTGAAATAGCTTTGTCATTTATTAGATCTTTAGCTTTATAAAATTTGTGAATTTTATAGCTATACTTTATAAACGCACAACACATATACATATATATCACACAGACCATGGTCTCTTACTCTCTTTTACTGTTTTCTCCTCTCCTAACAACAATATATATATACATAATATAAAATGGATTAATATTTAATGAAGGTTTAGTTTCCGTGAAGTAGCCCTCTAAGAGCTTTAAAAATATTATCTTAATTGGTTCTCATACTAATCCTTTGATTTGAGTAGTACAAGTATCATTATACTTGAGTTTCTAAATGAGAAAACTGAGGCCGAGAGATGTTAAATACTATGACTGCCCAAAGTTATATAGCTAATAAATAAAAGCACCATTTTAGTCGGCTTCAGGGTCAAACACCATATATGTATATATGGCTATATATACATATATGGCCAATTAAAGGAAAATACCAAATCTGAAATCTACTTTTCAGCTTTTATCTAATTCTATATATTTTAACATATATGCATGTATATATTTATCATATTATATGTATTTAACTATACAATGTATAAAATTACATAGATAAATATTTATCAATGTATTGCTCTTAGGTTTCATTCAGAAGATTTTTCCCTTAAATACAAATATATTTTGTTGCATTTATCTAAATTATGTATGTGAAACATGTGAAGTGCTCTCTG
>NC_058404.1:56980091-57108249 GCF_002201575.2 Neomonachus schauinslandi
CAGAGAGCACTTCACATGTTTCACATACATAATTTAGATAAATGCAAAAAGAATCTGGGACACCTGAGTGGCTCAGTTGGTTAAGCATCTCACTTGATTTTGGCTCAGGTCATGATCTCATGGGTGTTGAAATTTAACTCTATGTCAGGCTCTGCACTCAGAGGGGAGTCTGATTGAAGATTCTCTCCCTCTGCCCCTCCCCCCATGCTCATGCGTGCGTGCTTTCTCTCTCTCTAACAAATAAATAATAAAATCTTTTCAAAAAAGTAACAAGAACCTGGTGGACACTCAAAAAGGATGAATAATGATAAACAATGAAGACTCTCAGGGCATGATGTATGACTTGCAGTTTTCTTTACTTCAAGAAATTGTGCCAAGTTGCAGAACTATGTAAGTTTCATGGAAATGAGTGTTTTTTAAAGATTTTATTTATTTATTTGAGATAGAGAGACAGTGAGCATAGGTAGGGGGAGGGACAGAGGAAGAGGGAGAAGCAGACTCCCCACTAACCACAGAGCCAGGCTCAGGACTCCATCCTCATTCTCTGGGATCATGACCTGAGCCATAGTCAGATGCTTAACTGACTGAGCCACCCAGGTGCCCCAATGGACATGATTTTTAATCTTCCTCAACATCCTTCACTAGTGTAGATCTTGACAAAAAGCCTTTAATTATATAATAACCTTGAACTATTTGAGAAAGGGCTTATAGGTTGACATAAAGCAATTTAAGAGAACTGTGCTCAATTAAGAGGAATGTAAGATACTACTTGAAAAGTTCTAATTCCTTTTTTTTTTTTCATAGCATAAACTCTTAGGTAAACTGTTGAAAAGGTTGTTTCAAATAATGGTTATACAGATATCTGCAGATAGCACTTCACGTTTCACATATATCATTTAGATATATACAACAAAATAAATTATATTTGTATTTAAAGGAAAATATTTTCTATATAAAATCTATGAACAATACATAAATATTTTTTAATTTAATTTTATTATGTTATGTTGGTCACCGTACAGTACATCATTAGTTTTTGATGTAGTGTTCCATGATTCATTGTTTTCATATAGCACTGAGTGCTCCATGCAATATTTATATATAACTTTATACATTTATACATATATGCATTTTATATAAACATTTTATGTTTATATAAACATTATGCATTTTATATAAACATAACATTTTTATATAAACACATATATGTTTGTTTAAATATTTAGAATAAGCTAAAAGTTAAAAACCAGATTTTAGAATTTGGCATTTACATGGCATTTATAGACATATAGTGGCATACAGTCCTGGATTCTGAAGTCCTGAAACTTCTTTTATTCATTAGCTATGTAACTTTGGGCAGTCATAGTATTTAACCTCTCTCGCCCTCAGTTTTCTCATTAAAAAACTCAGGTATCATAATAGCAGCCAAATCAAAGAATTAGTATGAGGACCAATTAAGATAATTTTTTTAAATTTTTTTATTCTTATGTTAATTCCCATACATTACATTATTAGCTTTAGATGTAGTGTTCCATGATTCATTGTTTGTGCATAACACCCAGTGCTCCATGCAGAACGTGCCCTCCTCAATACCCACCACCAGGCTAACCCATCCTCCCACCCTCTTCCCCTCTAGAACCCTCAGTTTGTTTTTCAGAGTCCATCATCTCTCATGGTTCGTCTATCCCTCCGATTTCCCCCCCTTCATTCTTCCCCTCCTGCTACCTTCTTCTTCTTGTTTTTTTTTTTTTTTTGATAGACACTGGGGAGGGTATGTGCTCTAGTAAGCGCTGTGAATTGTGCAAGACTGTTGAATCTCAGATCTGTACCTCTGAAACAGTAAGATAATTTTTTAAAGCACTTAGAAGGCTACTTCATGGAAGTAAACCTTTATTAAATGTTAACTCTTGTTAATAGTGTGTGTGTGTGCGTGTGTGTGTGTGTGTGTGTTTGTGTAGGTTGCTGGGAGAGGAGAGAGAGAGAGAGTGAGAGCAAGAGAAAGACCGTATTATGTTTGGGATATACACATATGTTATGTGTTAATAAGGTTGCAAAGTTATATAAAGTTCATAAAGTTTATAAAGTTACAGATCTAAGAAATGATAGAGCCATTTCAGTTGGCTTCAAAGTCTACCACTATATATGTTGCCACTTTCAGGAAATATATTCTGAAACCTTGTTTTCATCTTTTTCTTGATCTTAAAAGCATTATATGAACATACTAAATGTGAATATGAGTAACACTGAGAAATATTTTATTTTATATTTTACTTAAAAATCATAATTTTAAAAAGGATGTATTAAATATTAAATTAAAATATCAAATATAATGTTTATTTTTAATCTAAACATTATGTTTCTTTAAATATTAAAGACATTTTAAAGCATATTTTTTCTGTTAGAAATGTGTACCTAATATTTTAGTTCAATTATTATGACTAAAAACAGAAGTGGAGGGATAGCACTGGCAAGTGCTGTATATAATACATAGTATACACACATGATTTCCTTGTTATCATTAAAACTCTTACATATAAACATGTATGATTTTTTTTATTAAGTTTTATTTTAATCACCGGGTGCTCATCCCAAGTGCACTCCTTAATCCCATCACCTATTTCACTCATCTCCCTACCCACCTCTCCTCTGTTAACCATCAGTTTGTTCTCTATACTTAAGAGTCTGTTTCTTAGTTTGCCTCCCTTTTTACCCTATGTTCATTTGTTTTATTTCTTAAATTCCACCTATGAGTGAAATCATATGGTATTTGTCTTTCTCCGACTGACTTATTTCAGTTAACATTATACTGTCTTGCTCCATCCATGTCATTGCAAATGGTAAGAGCTTTTTATGGCTGAATAATATTCCATTGTGTGTGTGTGTGTGTGTGTGTGTGTATACGACTTCTTTATTCATTCATGAATCAACGGACACATGGGCTGTTTCCATACCTTGGCTATTGTGTAATGCTGCAATAAACATAGGGGTGCATGTATCCCTTTGAATTAATGTTTTTGTATTCTTTGGGCAAATACCCAGTAGTGTGATTGCTGGATCATAGGTAGTTCTATTTTAAACTTTTTGAAGGACCTACACACTCTTTTCCTCAGTGGCTGCTCCAGTTTGCATTCCCACCAACAGTGCAAGAGGTTCCCCTCTCTCCACATCCTCATCAACACCTGTTTCCTGTGTTGTTGATTTTAGCCATTCTGACTGTTGTGTGGTGGTATCTCATTGTAGTGTTGATTTTCACTTCCCTGATGATAAGTGATGATGACCATCTTTTCATGTGTCTGTTAGCCATCCGATGTCTTCTTTGGAGAAATGTCTGTTCATATCTTCTGCCCATTGTTAAATTGGGTTACTTTTTTGGGGGAGGTGTTGAGTTTTAAGTTCTTTATATATTTTGGACACTAACCCTTCATCAGACATGTCATTTACAAATATCTTCTCCCATTCCATAGGTTGTCTTTTAGTTTTGTTGATTGTTTCCTTAAACATAAATGATTTTGAATTTTCAAGTCCCTTTTATTACAAAAGCATACAGATGTATAAGTGAAGTGTTTAGTAGTCAAATAACCATAATAAATTATGCATACCTGAGGCAAGTTTTTTGTTGTTAATAGAAAATTATATATTTGGGGATAAAACATTTAAGAGGAGTGAAAAAAATCACAAAAAAACCTATTTTATTTGTATTTCTTAATTACAATTTAAGGACATATTAAAATGTTAATCTTTAAAAATGGCCAAATATTTCTATTTACTTTAATGATATGTCTCTACTATTTTTACTGATTTATAGTTGACACACGATACTATATCACTTAAGGTATACAACATAGAAAGTCAAGAACACTACACCTTATGGTATCTCACCATAAATGCAGCTACCATCTGATATTCCTACTATTTTTTTTAAAGATTTTATTTATTTATTTATTTGAGACAGAGAGAATGAGAGAGAGAGAGCACATGAGAGGGGGGAGGGTCAGAGGGAGAAGCAGATTCCCTGCCGAGCAGGGAGCCCGATGTGGGACTCGATCCAGGGACTCCAGGATCATGACCTGAGCCGAAGGCAGTCGCTTAACCAACTGAGCCACCCAGGCGCCCTCCTACTATTTTTGAAGCAAAATCACCATGAGTGATTTGTTATGGAATTCAATATGCTCCCTTAAACAAAGTTATGGTTTATTATTATTCAGTCTGGATATGTAAATAAGTAGTTATTTTAATGCATCCATATTATAATTTTTTTAAAACTATGGCATGGTCTAGGGGTGGCCTGGCAGTGCATCAATGACATTGCTACCTGTGCCAATAATGAATATGAAATGAAAATGAATGGAAAAGATATTTAAGAATTAAATTCATGTTTAACATTACTTGTGTGGAATGTTGATTTGGATTGATGAAAGCATCTATTTTATTTAATGTTTGACCTTCTTAAATTTAAAAATACATGATGAATAACTGCAACCAAGCTGTCCTTCAGTAGGAGGATGGGTAAACAAACTGTAGTACAGGGGCACCTGGATGCCTCAGTCAGTTAAGCATTGACTCTTGATTTGGGGTCAAGTCATGATCTCAGGGTTGTGAGATCGAGCCCATGCTGGGCTCCACACTAAGTGCGGAGCCTGCTTAAGATTCTCTCTCTCCTTCTGTCCCCCACCCTTTTGCTCACACACACACACTCTCTTTCTCTATTAAAAAAAAAAAACTGTAGTATCGTCACACAGAATACTATTCAGAAATAAATGGAAAATATGTTATTTTGCTTCATGCCACAATATGAATAAATCTTTTTTAAAATTTTAATTCTACTGTAGTTGGCAGTGTTATATTAGCTTCAGGTGTACAATATAGTGATTAAACAGTTCTATATATTACTCTGTGCTTATCATGATTATCATTAATCTCCTTCACCTATTTCACCCATCCCCCCACCCCACCTCCCCTCTGGTAACCATCTGTTTGTTCTCTATAGTTAAGAGCCTGTTTTTCGGTTTGTCTCTCTTTTGTTTTTCCTTTGTTCATTTGTTTTGTTTCTTGAATTCCATATATGAGTGAAATCTTAAAATTGTAAAAATTCTTAAAAAAGGAAGGGAAACCCAAAAGGATGCTTATTGTATATTTCCATTCATATGACAATTTGGAAAGCAAAATTTTAGTGACAGAAAACAAATCAGTTGTTGCTTAAGGGTTTAGGGAAAAGGGTGAATAGTTGACTATAAGGGGATATACAATGGAAATTTTAGAATGATGGAATTGTTCTATACAGTAACAGGAGTGGTGGATGCATGGCTCTATGCATTTGTTAAAACTCACAAGTGTTTTAATGTACAAACCCAAAAAATCAACCAGGGTTTCAGGGATCTAAGGATGGAAGGCAGACTGTGACAAATCAATCTGACAGTATTATAAATGTATGATATGACTGCACTGAAAAGTTAGGTAAATAAAAAACATGGCCCAACACTTTGGAAAATGGTGTTTGGACTGGAAATTGTAAGGATAAAGACAAAAGGAACTATACATAAACACTGTACTCTGATAATTTTTTTCATGGGGTACATGTTAATCATTTTAATTCTGCTTTACATGTAGTGGCATTGAACAGGTACACAAGCAGTAGATAGTGGGAGCCAGCTTTCTCACTGTAGGGAGGAAAGTTACAGATAAGCAGGAGGGAAGGCTAGAAAAAACTGTATGGGACTATGAACTCAGGTTTAGGTACTGTATATAGAGAGATATATTACACAAGATAGGTAACAAGATAATTATAGAAGCAATGTGGTAACCCAGATTGAATCCCAGAACAAAAAAGGGGCATTGATGGAAAAACTGGTGAGATTCAAATCAAGTATGAGGTTTAGTTAATAGTAAGGTACCAATGTTGGTTTCTTAGTCTTGACACATACACTATGGTAATATAAGGTCATACCATAAGGAGAAACTGAACTTAGTGAGGATGTAAGAAAACATGTTGCACTATCTTTGCAACTTTTCTATAAACCAAAAGATGATTCCAAAACAGGTGCTTATTGAAAAATGTATGATAACCACAGGATAAGTTTTATAAGAATTTAGTTTTATTTCTACTTCTTAAATCTAGTTTAACAAACTCAAAGATTATATATTTGAAAATGTGTTCCTCCTAGAACTGAACTGGCTTAATAACAGGCTATGTTCTTTCATATGGAAGTTACTTGACAGCTTGGATCTGTAGGTGGTGTGCCAATCTACAGAGGTGGCTTTGGGTGTTAAGAACTCAAGGGGGGCTTGCTGTTGTAAAATCACAGCATCAATTGCCAAAATCTGACAGTAAGAGTCCCCAGAAAGGATTGAAATAATGTGAAAGTGTTAGAAATTCAGAGAATACCAACCCCAAAAAAATATATTCACTGGATCATCCTGTCCAATTTAGAAAGACATTTTTATTCCTACAGATAAGTTACCCATTTTTTTTCCTAGAACAATATGTTGTTTATTGGATTGTATACACTATGCCAGTAGACGCTATAGGGATTGTTTTGAATGTCTATATTAGAAAAGCATTCATATAATTAAAAACAAAGATTTGTAAAATATAAAGTCCTGAAAAAAACTCTGCTTTCAGTTATGAAGATAGAGTATTGCCATAATCTCCAGAGACCTGGTGGCCTCCACTTCCAGAACAGGTGCCAAATAATAACATCTCTGCTTTCTGTGCCCTAACCACCAGGGAAAGGTTTACTTTCTCTAAATGATGCCATTTCTTTTTAAAAGTTATGCCTTCCTTCTAAACCAATAATTAAAAGGGGATAATTAGGAAGTAAAATGATAAAATAAAAGGATAATTGAGGAAGGGATATATATAGGTTTGTAGTTCCTTAACTGAGACATTTGGGATCAGATGATTTTCAGAATTCTAAATTTTTGGAATTTTATAAAGATAATTCATTACTTATACCATATACTGCATAATATCTTGCTGGGCAGGAAATACTATACATATACATTAATATTTTTTCAGGAAATTTATGAATGTTCACAGTAAGTGAAATAAATAAAGTTTTGACAAGTGAGTTCAGGTTTCTTTAGATTTTGCCACTCTGTAGACTCAAAGTCCTACCAGTTTTCAGAATTGCTTTTTTTTTTTACTTCAGAATTATTGATAAAAGATGTGAACCTGTATAAGTGTTTTTCTTTCTTTTTTAAAAAAGATTTATTTATTTATTTTAGAGAGTGAGGGAGTCCTAAGTGGGGAGGGGCAGAGGGAGAGAGAAACCCTAGCTGACTCCGCACTGAACCTCCTGAAGCTGGCCAGATCTCAGGATCTTGAGATCACGACCTGAGCTGAAACCAAGAGTTGGGACACTCAACTAACTGCACCACTCCTCTTTCTTATTAGAAACTCTACCTGTTAGAATTTCATACTCACTTTAAGTACAAAATATCCCCCAATTTCCTAGAGGTCATAAAAAGGATGACCATGCGTCTGGTTTTGCATAGCAGAGACCATTTGCATAGCATCTGGTTTTGCATAGCAGACTATCATCTGTGAGTACCATCCTGTTTAGCATTTAGTACTCTCTAAAGATCCTGGTTTGGATGATAAATTATGTAATCACCTCAGTTAAATCCTCTCTTGGAAAGGACTGTTCTACTTTGGCAAAACTTATACAAGAGGACCAAAAGTCAACAAGGCAAGCCTGGAGACTTAGTGTATATGGAATACATTTTTACATTAATTTTAAACAATATTAGGTCATCATTTGATTGAAAATAAGTTTTATAAAAAATCAGGATAATAATGTGTATAATTTAAACATAAAGTGATTCTCCAAATACTTATACATGGCATTACAGAACCTTGCCTTACCTGTTCTGTCCCCAATTCCTACCCCCCAAAGGCAACCAATTATGATATTTCAGGTGGATTTTCCTTTTTGGTAATTGATTTTCTTCACTATTTTAATAGATATTTCTTAAGCATCTACCACTCAACACTCCTTGTGGACCATATAGTCCAGTGGAGTAATAGATAAGAAATTATATGAATAGTTAATAGGCATATTAGATAATAGGGTAGAGGATAAAGGTCTTACGGAAAAAAAAAAATAGGTACAGTTATTCAAAGTGCCAGGAGATGGAGTACTGTATGTAATTTAAAATAAGATATTCAGGGTAGTTCTCACTGAAAAACATGTGACTAAGAAAAATTTTGGAAGTGAAGGAGTTAGCCATGGAGATATCCATAAGAGTATTTCACCAAGACCACTAGCTGCCTGTTATATGTGTTGCATATGGTATTAAAATGCCTAAAAGCTTAGAGATCAATGAGGTTTTTTTTAATGGCTTAGGCTTTTGGTGTTGTATCTAAGACACCTTTATTCTTGGTCAAGTCTTTATTCAATTCCAGTTAGTTAACATACAGTGTAATATTAGTTTCAGGTGTGAAATTTGGTGATTCATCACTTACCTACAACACCCAGTGCTCATCAGGCATGCCCTCCTTAATACCCATCACCTGTTTAATCCGTCCTCCCCTGCCCATCTTCCCTCCAGTACCTTCTTCTAAGCCAATTTCATGTGAATTTTTCTCTTAAGTTTTTCTTCTAGAAGTTTTATAGCTTTAGGCTTTTATATTTAGGTCTATTATCTATTCTGAGTTAATTTTTGTAATTGTACACAGTATAAAACTTTTTTTTTTTTTTGCATATAGATACCCAGTTGTCCTAGCACAATTTGTTGAAAAGGCTATATAATTTCTCTATTACATTGTCTGTGTTAAAAATAAGTTGTCTTGGGGCACCTGGGTGGCTCAGTCGTTAAGTGTCTGCCTTCTGCTCAGGTCATGATCCCAGGGTCCTGGGATCAAGCCCCGCATGGGCTCCCTGCTCGGCGGGAAGCCTGCTTCTGCCTCTCCCACTCCCCCTGCTTGTGTTCCCTCTCTCGCTGTGTCTCTCTCTGTCAAATAAATAAATAAAATCTTTAAAAAAAATAAGTTGTCTTTATAAGTGTGGTTTATTTCTGGACTTTCTATTATGTTCTTATCTATCTTCACGTCAGTAACATTATTTTACTATGGTGGACACATGCATTTTACCTTTATATATTTTATAAACCTTACAATACCTTCTTAGTTCAGGGAAACAGCCACTTACCTTTCAAAGAGATATACATAATAAGGAAAAAATTACATTTACCCATATTGTAACCCTTTCCAATATTCTTCATATCTTTGGGTAGATCAGATTTTTATCCGGTATCATTTTCCTTCTATGAGATTTCCAACAGCATTTCTTGTTAATGTTGGTGAAAAGTCTTGCAACTTCTTCATGTCTGAAAATGTTTTTCTTTACTTCACCATTTTTGAGAGATTTCTGCCCATTATAAATAGGTTAATAGTTTTTAATTTTGTTTTAAAGATGAAACTCTAACATCTTCTTGCTTGTACTGGTTACACTAAGAAATATGCCATCATATTAACCATTGTTCCTCTCCACAAAACAAGTTTTTTTCCTATGGCTGCTTTTAAGAATTTATTTTTGAAAAAAAAAAGAATTTATTTTTGTTGCTAATATTAAACAATTTATTACAATGTGACTTGGTATAGTTTTACTCAAGTTTCCTTCATGTGGGTTTCAATGAGCTTCTTGTTTTTATGGGTTTATAGTTCTCATCAGGTGTTAAAATTCTCAGCCATGATTTCCTCGATTTTTATTTGTATTCCTCTTCTTGCCTCTTTTTTTGGGGACCCAGTTACTTATAAATTAGGCTGCACAAAATTGTCCCTCATAATCTTTTCATTATCGAAAGTTTTATTTTCCCCTCTGTAACATTTTTGATAGTTTCTATTGTCATTGCTTTCATTTTCTCTAGTATTTTCTTTTGCAAATTCTTTTTTTTTTTACATTTTATTTATTTATTTGACAGTGAGAGAGGGAACACAAGCAGGGGGAGTGGGAGAGGGAGAAGCAGGCTTCCCGTGGAGCAGGGAGCCCAATGTGGGGCTCAATCCCAGGACCCTGGAATCATGACCTGAGCCAAAGGCAAACACTTAACAACTGAGCCACCCAGGTGCCCCTCTTTTGCAAATTCTAACCTGCTATTAATCCCATCCAGGACATACTGCATCCCAGACATTGTAGTTTTCTTCTCTGTAACTTCTGTTTGGTTCTCCTTTATTATTCTATGTTTCTAATTTTTAAAATTCAGTTAAAATAACTATTTTGATATCCTTTGCTGTTAATTCTAATATCTGTGTCAATTCTTCATCAGTTTTGATAGATTGACTATTCTCATTATGGATTGTTTTAAACTTTCCTCTTTGCATGCTTGGTAATTTTTGATTGGATGCCAGACCTTGTCAATTTCACTTGGTGGTCCTAGATACTTTTGTATTCCTGTAAATCTTCTTGAGCTCTGTTTTGAGATGCAGTTTGTAGGCAGTTTAATCTTTTCAGGGATTGTTTTTATGACTTGTTAGGTGGGTCTGACAAAGTGTTCAGTGTAGGACTAATTAGTTCTCACTACTGATAATAAACCTGCCAAAGTACTCTACCCAATGTCCTGTAAATTAATGAGTTTTTCCAATCTGGCTGAGAACAGTTACTATTCTGGGCCCTGTGTGAGAGCCAAGCACTATTATTTAACCCTTTTGATTAGTTCTTTCCTCTCTTATAGTAGTTTCCTTACACTTGTATATTCATCAGTACTCTGCTAAATACTCAAAGAGGTTCTACAGATCTCGGGACTCTGTTTCTGTGTAATTCTCTCTTCTTTGATACACAGTCATATGAGATCAGGTTGCCTTGACTGCCCTGGACTCTCAGCTACACCTTCTCAATGTAAGGAAACTATTAGTTTTCCCCTCAGTTTCCTCTTTCTGCACTGAAGACAGGGAATTCTCTCAAGATAACATGTTGGAGCAATTGTAGGGCTCATCATGTTTTTGCCCTACCTCTCAGGAATTATTATTCGTCATTAACTGATGTCCAGTGTTTTGAAATTTGTTGTATTTTGTTTGGAATTTTTGGTGTTACTTACACACACACACACACACACATACACACACACACAGATATTCCATTCTCTATACTCCATCTTTGCTTTCATTACTGTGTCATCACAAAAAACCCACTGAATTAGTGTTAGGGGAAAACTTCTTAGAACTCAGACTGATTGCTTCAGTCAGTCCAAACCTTATGGTTGAAAGAAGTATCCCTGGCTTGCTGTTGGTTCCATAGTCATGGGCTACAATATAACTTAATTAAAAAAACGTCATATATCTCAAGGCGTTATTCCCAAATGCTAAAAAAAAGAGTCTTGTAATGACATTTTCACAGCAAATCTGTGACTCTGTGTCTTTTTTTATTTACTTTCTGTATAGGTATTTTATGGTGCTTATCTGTCTAACATAGATGCTATGCTCATAATCTTATCTAGCACTATTATTTTTATTATAAAAGAAGTTCTGATGTTTATTTTTCTTCATGAATCATAAGAGAGTTTAGCTACATTAGTTTAAAAAAACTTCTCTATCCTCCATAACCATAGTTTTTATTCAGAACTATTTAATGCAGTTTAAAGATGCCTTCATGAATTTATTTGTAGACAAAGCAGTTTTACATAGCTACTTTCATAACAAGAGGTTGGGAAATCTGTGGTAAATAGTGAACTCTGAAAATGGAAGGCTTACTCTAATTTTCCTCTTTTACACAAACAAAAGCTCAAGAGCCAAACTCATGGGAAAAACAAAACAAAACAAAACAAAACAAAAAACACCTGGTAGAGTAGGCATTAGATATGAGCAAGGAACAAGTGTTTTCTGACTGATAAAAGAGCAGAAACTAAGTTCCATACAGCTGAGACAGACCCCAGGGGATATGCATGTCTTCTTCCCCACGACTACTGCCCTAAAGTGAGGTATAGCTTCATTATAGTACACTCACATGTAATTTTGAACCCCACAGGGTAAGGCTGCCATGACAGTTCTGACAAGAACCTTATAGGACCAAAAGCTCCCCTTCCCAACTGGTAGGAGGAGTCCTTTAGATAATTGGAGACAACCTCAGTAAGAGACCACCCTAGCTATGACCCATAACCTAAACATAAAAAGAAAAGACAACCTGGTTGCAGCTGCCACAGGTGGGCTTTCCGCTCTCACAATTATCAAAGTGTACTTTCACTTGACCAGCTATTAGACGCTTGCTTGCTTGATAGTTTGGCTCTGATTCTTTCTTGGTCAACTCAAGAACCCAGGCCTGTGAGGGACTCACTGCTAACAAAACTATGATTTTCTATAACTAGTATTAAAAATAAATAATATTTTCCAAATAGTATTTTTTAAAATCCCATGTAGTGATTAAGAGGAGGTACTTACTGTTATGATGTAAATCTAAATTTTTGTAACTATTTTAACCACCGTGAAGATTAAGAGGCAACTTTTTTGTCGTTTTGTAGTGGAACCAGAAAGCATTTACACAGATAAGCAATAACCTAGTGTTAAATATTAAATTGAAATGCACAAATAATCACAGAGAAGCCCAACAGAAGGTGTCCTCCACCCTGAACTGCCACAGGCACATTCTTATTTATTCTCTCTGTTGATAATTCGAGGCAGATGTAGATTCTCAGAGGGAAGAGGAATAAATTGAGACTAGAGAAGATACTCCATTCTTCATCCCATATGAAGTATTTGCATTATTGTTTAAAATCACCTTTTTAGAACTGCATTATACAAAGCCATGTCAGCCAGGTACTGTTAGTCTCTAAGAGAATAAGTAGACCTGTGCTAGCAACTGGGTAAAAAGAAACTTGTAAAGTTCATTGTTTTGCAAAGAACATTTATCACCCCCATTAATCAATCCTTGAAGGACCAACACTTCCATTACACTTGGCAAACAAAGAATTATGGGAGATAAGTAGAGAGATAAGGAAACATAAAATTGAAATGTATTTTCCATAGCAGGCTGAATAAAGGTATTTTTCTTTTAATTTCATGAAGTGGTTATTGTGTTCATCATACAGTATACAATATGATAAACATATTGTAAGAAAATCCAAAGAGAATAATGGGTAAAAAAAAAAAAATGCTCACAAACTTCTCTGTGAAGATTTCTCATTCACAAAATTTATGAGAAAGGCATTTTTTCTTCATAAAATAAAAGAGGAATTTTTTATGTTTTTGTTATCATTCTTAAGGTTAAGCCAAATTCCTAAAGTTGGGAAATTCTATTTTACTTACACCCGAAGGAAAACTAACAAGGATTAATGACTTGCTATGCTTGACTTAGAGTTGATTTGTTGCAACACATTGAAAAGAAAACCACTATACAGTAGTTGTTAAGTCTTTCTGGAACAATAATAACTTATTGCTCTTAAATTTTTTATGGATTATAGAGCATGGAAGGTAGAATTCATAAAGATATACATATATACTGTGAAAGAAAGTTAATTCATACCTAAGTCAATGCACAAATTTCCTGACAAACTTTATTTCTATGAACTAGGGATGAATTTAACACTTTCCTGGGGTCGATTCAGGTCTTCAAGGCTGGGCACTTGGCATAAGAACAATCCATAGAGATAGTGGTTGAAGAGTACTTTCGAAAAGACGATAAATGAAAGTTCTAGATTTTTATACCCCTCACTTACAATTTACAGTCAGGTACAGATATTATTGTTTCTGAATTGGGTATACAGAAACATGGGTCTTAAAACAGTAGATATTATATTGATGAAAAAACTTGTAAGTAAATCTTGTATAATTGCTAATACTTCAAAAAAAAGTTGTTTGAGCATGGATTTCAGAGCATATCTAGTAAAATAACTAAATAGTTAGAGCTCACTGGTCAGAATAGTACCTAAATAATTTTTTGGAACAGGAGAAATTTTTCCATGGTTTCAGGTTAAGAGATAGAACAAAAGCTGTAAAATTACTAGAATTGAACAAGATGGTCCCCTACAGGGGCGCCTGGGTGGCTCAGTAGGTTAAGCACCTGCCTTCTGCTCAGAGGCTCAGGTCATGATCCCAGGACCTGGCATGGAGCCCCACATCAGACTCCCTGTTCAGCAGGGGGTCTGTTTCTCCTTCTCCCTCTGTTCCTCCTCCCCACATGTGTTTTCTCTCTCTTTCTCTCTCTCTCTTTCAAATAAATAAATAAATCATAAAAAAAGAAAGTACCCTACAATTTGGAAAATAAAGATTGTCATGAAATTCAAGAGCTGATTGAAATTATTTTACCATTATCTGCTTAGATATTACAGCAACTATGTTTTTTACATTCAAATTACAAATTTATTATTTCCCTCTACGTATAGAAAAAATTTTTGTTTTGATTTATCACATGCTGTTTAAATTATTATGTAGTATTTGGTTTACAAAAATAATATACAATATATTTTATATATGAACATAATAAAAATAAACACCCATGACCACATTTCCATATTTAAATTGAATGTTACCAATAACATGGAATATATATGTGTACTTCAAATTCTGTCCTCCTACCCCATTGCTAAACAACTATATTGAATTTTGGCTTAATGATATGCATTCAATAATTTAACATTTACTTTAAGATTCTGGCTGTTTTGGGATCTTATAGAAGTATAATATGCTAAGACTTGGGGGGTCAAATTAATTTTCCAAAGATTCATGCATGTTGCTGAGGGTGGCTTTAGTTTGTTCAATGTCACATCCATAAAATATTTCTTTAACTCATTATACATATTCTGTCCTGCCAATGGATATTTGAATTGCATTCACTTTCACTGCTTTAAGAACAGCATTGCAATTAATAATCTCCTAAATGTCTCTTACTTCATTCTTGTGTAGGGGAGGAAATCTAATTTTCCCTCTACTATTCTGAGTTCTTGGTTGAGTCCCCCATAAAAAAAAAAAAAAAAAAGATTAACAAGAGAAAAGCAAAGAGAAGTTTGTTAACATGTATACCTCCTGTATACATGGGGAATACTCAGGAAACACGAGGACGTCCCTGAATTGGCTTAGAATTCAGGCTTAAATACTATCATAATAGAAAAAAAGGGGAGGGGAAGTATAGGCAATTTAGTGGAGAGTAAATTATTTTTAGGAAAGTAAATTATTTTTAGGGGAGAAAATTATTTTGAGGAATGGGCCCTTAGAAGAAGAGATAGGAGATAGGATAGTTTGTTACAAAGTTTGTCTGGCTGTGGGTGCTGCTGATTTCTACTGTCCTGTGATAAGAATCAATCTTCCCTGTTGAGGGGAAACTCCCAGGGAGAAGATCTGTGGTATCTGAGTTCCTTTCGGAGGACTTGTCTTTAGGCAGAGAAGAAGAGTTCATATAAAGCTTCTCTTTTCACTAGCTGTTTTTCAAGTGTCTACAGCTCAAAATAATCAATATACCAAAAGGGCATATTTTGGGGTGGTATATTCTGCTACCTTTATCTGCAAGATAATAATACTGAAGAATTATAGAGTACTGAATGCTATTCTGTTCCAAAGTGGTTTTTACCAATATACACTCACAATGACAAATCATAAAATTTCTCATCATTCCATATCCTATCCAAAACTGCATATTGTCACACATCTTATTTGTTGCCAAACTAGTGAGTGTAAAATTCTATCTTATTGTGATTTCATTTACCATTTCACAGATTACAAATGAAGTTAAGAACATATTTTCACATGCTTATTTAATATTTTTCCTGCTATTTCAAATGACCAGTCCTGTCTTATACCTGTTTTTAACTTTGTTGTTTTTCCTTTTCTTATTGGTTCACAGGAATATATATATATATATTTATAAATATATATATATATAAAGTGTTGTTGGTTCTAGGTATGACAAATAATTTCTTTAAGTTGATGGTTGTCAAAAACAGTGAAGGGTCTGAGATTGTACCCTACTTGCAAGTTCATATGTTAGCTTGCCACAGTGCCATGGGTGCTGAAAAAGACAAAAAAACTCCTGAATAAGAGAAAGAGACTATACTCAAAGCATAGCAAACAGCATGAGTAACGGCCTATTTACATCAGTTCCCCATGCCCTCAAGCTCAACTCCTCTATCTCTTCATGCTCCCTTTATTTATTTATTTTCATTCTCCCTTTAAAATGCTGAGTCAACTCTGTACAAATTAAATTTAAGTTTAGTTCACTTTGGGTTCTTTTCTGTCTTTCAATAATATATAATGATTAGAATCTGTCTTTACCACTTTTTAGCATTCAGCTTCACCTTTCACAAAGTACATATTACTTGGAAGGTAGATGGGATTCACAGCTGAGGTACCCAGCACTAAGGGCCCAGCACATGCTGACCAAAGAGCAAACACTACCAAACAGAAACATGCTGGTCCTCTTCATCTTGCTTCACCCCCACCCCACACCCAGGTAAGCAAGAGTTCCACAGCAGTCACACTGATTTCCTTGACCTACATATTTGCCTATGTGATCATTTACAGAAACCACTCAGCATCAGAAGAACTTTCATTCTGCCACACTCAGCAAGTACATGCAAAGAGGCTCAAGACCAGTAGTAAACACTTTTTCCAACTGACTTACTTTTCTACAACCTTGAAACAGGTTTTTGATAAGTGAAACTGTTGATTTTAATAATCCAATGTAAATGATGTTATATTTTATTGGTTAACACATTTAGTAATAATTCCTATTACTATCATAAAGATTTCTTACCATACTGTATTATTTATACTTTCAAATTTGTTGGTATATTATCCTGTTTTGACATCTGGAAAAAACAAATTTCTGGCTGAAGGGAGACAGTTTCACCAGTTGGCCAATTCTTTGGGATGGGAGCATACATTTGATATGCAAATGCAAACTAAACAATTCAGAGCCATTCCTCCTCTATGGGGCCTATACACTCCAACAGGAACTATCCCTCTGACTTAATATCCCAGGGCCAGGCAACTAGGTACAGTCCCTAGGTCCCAAGACCCAACAAAATTATTTAAACTAGCCAATCCTACACTGCTTATTCTGCCCTGACTTGTCTTTCCCGCAGAAACCCAAATAAAGGCTCTGGTCTAATGATTTCTCCTCCCTCTTATCTTCTCCCTCCTGACCCCATGGTGTCCCTTTTTGATTTTTAAGATTTATTTATTTTTATTTGAGAGAGAGAGAGACAGAACATATGGGGAGGGGGTGGTAGATGGAGAGAGAATTCAAGCAGACTCCATGCTGAGCACAGAGCCCGACACAGAGACAATCCCATGACCCTGAGATCATGACCTGAGCAGAAATCAATAGTCGGATGCTTAACTGCCTGAGCCACCCAGGTGCCCCACCCCCTGGTATCCTTCTTATGTGGCCCTGAAAGGCATGTCTTATCTCCTTTCTCTAACACCTATAAGCATTAATAAAATTTGTTTTCCTGAGCTTCTCCTCTGTTTCTTCTTGGGGCATCACCCATTGACCATCACATCAAAAAATACAAACATTCTGCATATTTACTTTAGCTTTACCTTATTGGTGAAAGGTAAAGGGAAACTTCAAGAGTAATTCTGACTCAATCAGTTTTCTAAAACACACATTTTTGCCTCTAACTCTATCAGTGTGAATAATCACATCCCAACTGATTCAGGAGGGGCTCTTCTAATGCCTGGTTTTGCTATTATTTATGTAATTTTGACATCTCTTGACCCAAATTTTTAATACAGGTCTATTTAGAACCCTTGAAGCTTTCTTCATATTCGATTGTATTATAATAGTTCTAGTCAAATATTTCGGGTTAGAACTAGGCTCAATAATGTATTAGCTTTGAGATTTGGGGTAAAATTATTTATAATTTCTGAATCTTATTTTTCTAATCTGTCTTCGCTTTCTATTTCTGCTTTAACAAATCACCACAAACTCAGTGGCTTAAAACAACTCAATTGTATTAGTTCTGGAAGTCAGAAGTGGTAAAATCAAGGTGTCAACAAGATTACACTCTTTCTGGAAGTTCCAGGGGAGAATCCATTTTTTTACCTTTTTTGCTTTCTAGAGGCTGCCTACATTTCCCAGCTTGTGTCCCTTCTTTGTCTCCAAACTCTGCTTCCATTATCTATCTCCTTCAAGGATTCTGACCCTCTTGCCTCCCTCTCATAATGACATTGTGATTATTTGGGCCCAATCAATATCTGTCACTTAAGGACATCTGTAAAATCCCTTTTTGCTATGCAAGGTGACAGTCACAAATTCTAGGAGTTAGGACATGGCTATCTTTGTCAGGGAAGGGACATTTTTCTGTCTACCACATCATCCTCTAAAATTGGGAAAAGAACACCTTCTGACTTATTTCCATGGTTTGTCATTAAGCTCAAATGAGATAATTTTGGGGAAAGCTTTATGCAATTAATATGGGCATCACTTACTATGGGAGAACCCATCCTGTTGTTCTCATTTCCTGTATTTCTCTTTATTATATATATATTTTTTCTCTCTATCCTTGCATTACTACAATAACTGATTTCAATGCTGTGATTCATATATCTATAAGAACACACAAAAAAAATACTTTCCTCTAAATGACTAAAAATGTTGCATCTCATTTATGGGATTAGATCTGTACCTCTGAAACAAATAATGCAATATATGTTAAGAAAAAAAAAAAAAGAAGAAGAAGAAGAAGGTAGCAGGAGGGGAAGAATGAAGCGGGGGAAATCGGAGGGGTAGACGAACCATGAGAGACGATGGACTCTGAAAAACAAACTGAGGGTTCTAGAGGGGAGGGGAGTGGGAGCATGGGTTAGCCTGGTGGTAGGTATTGAGGAGGGCACATTCTGCATGGAGCACTGGGTGTTATGCACAAACAATGAATCATGGAACACTACATCTAAAACTAATGATGTAATGTATGGGGATTAACATAAGAATTAAAAAAAAATTATTCTAGCATCATTTTCCTAATGTTATAAAAAGGCAAGTCTGGAACATTCAACTTTTCATATAAGTGTGTCTGTTTCTCAGATTTTTTTTCTTGTTTTATTGTTCCATTTGATTATTCCTGCCATATATACCCGAGTCTCAATTTTCCTAGCTTTAAAATCAATTTTGATATCTGGCAGGACAATTTCTTTATTCTATCTTCGTTGCATATAAATATTAGAAAGAATTTGTCAAGTGTAACCAAAATCTTGCTGGGATTTTAACTGAAATAGTATTGTGTCTAAAAATCAATTAAGAAAGAAATGAAAAAATTATATTTTCTGTGACATGGTATAACTATTATTTATTGAGGTCTTATTTAATGAAATAAATATTATATTTTTATGTTTCCTGTTATTGGATAAAAATATTGATATATTTTATATTGATTTTAAAGCACATATTCTGTTATATTTATCTATTATTTTTAATCATATATCTGTAACTATTTAGGATTCTCAGTGCAGATAATAATATCTTCCACAATATTCACAGATTTGTTTTCCTTTATTATCCTTCTAAAATTTCACAATTGAGAATTATAATTGCTGAATGCTTTAAGGAGATACACATTATCAGGCTCAGAACTTTTACTGAGTTGATCTCAAAAATAAATGCTGAAATGTGTCAATGCTATTCCTACAGTTACTGTAGGAAAAGCATATTATCATATGCTTTTCTCCTTTATCTGTGAAAATGGTAAAATATCTTATTTTGTTAAACTGCTCCAATATTCTCAGGTTAACTCCAATATCTCATAATATATTAGATTTCTGCACATGGTTGCATTAGATTTGTTAACATTTGTTTAATATTTTTTTATCTATTTCCATGAAAGGATGCAATCATTTAGAAAATCTTTCTTTTCTTGCATTTGTTTCATTTTGTAGAGAAGTTTTACTGACCTCATAAATAGAGTTGAGTTTATTCTCTCTCTCTCTTTCTCTCTTTTGTATTCTATGACAAAGAAATTTAAATAAAAGAATAATGATTTGTTTACTGATATTTTGATAAGTTTACCTGTAATACTATATCAATTTGTTTCATTCAAAAAAATACATTTAGAACTGATTCAGTACTACTATACTATAGGGCTATAGTAATAGCATAGTACTATTCAAGCATTTTTTTCTTCAATTTATTTTAACTAACTATACAGTTGACCCTTGAACAACTCAGAGGTTTGAGGCATCAACCTCGGAGCAGTTGAAAATCTGGCTATAACCTCTGATTCCTCCATAATTTAATAGCTACAGTTGACCAGAATCCTTACTGATCATGTAAACAGTCAATTAACACATATATTGTATGGCATATATATTATATACTGCATCCTTACAATAAAGTAAGCTAAAGAAAGGAAAGATTAATTAAAAAGTCATGAGGAAGAGAAAATACATTTACCAGTACTGTACTATAAAAAATCTGTGAAAAGTGGACCCACTCAGTTCAAACCCATGTTGTTCGAGGGTCACCTGTATTTTCCTAGAAACTTGTCCATTTCATCTAAGTTATAAATACACTGCCATCCAGCTTTCAATAGTATGCTCTTATATTTTTAGATATTTGCTAAAATTGTACTAATATCCTATCTTTTAAATTCTTATTTTACTTAAGTCTTCTCATTTTATTTTCTTGACTATATTGAACAAAATATTTTTTTAAGTGGTCACATCAAAGAATTAACTTTTGGCTTCATCAATATCTCCTATTACATATTTGTTTTCTGTATCATTAATTTTTTCTCTAATATAATCTTTTTCTTGTTATTTTAGTAATGTGTTAAGTTAGAATCATAAGCTCATTATTGTCCACATATTATTTTAATATAAACATTTATGATAATAATTTCCCTCTAAATATTGTTGTAACCGGACAACACATTTATTGACATGCATATATATCTCAAATTATTTTATAAATTATCACCATGAATTATTTCTTTGAACAGTGTTCTTTTAAATTTTCAAGTACATAGATTATTTTTTTTGTTTAGTGTTTTTATTGGCTTCAAATTTACTTGTATCATTATTAAAGGATGAGTTTTATATCATTGTTAATATTTGGTAGTTATCAGAACTTGTTCAGTATTTTAAGAAGTGGCCAGTTATTTGTAAATTTTCCATGTGTGCTCAAGTAATTCACAAATTACTGTATTGATAGTTTTATATATTTTCAGTAAATGAAAGTCATTATTTTTGTTCAAAATTTTTGTATTTTCACTAAAATTTTATCTGCAAAACCTAAGTAGTTAGGAGAAATATAATGCTGTTGCATACCGTAATGATGAATCTGTCATTTATCTACTATTGTATCTATTAAAGATTCATATAAGTTTAGACTATTTTATTACCTGTTTAATTAGTTAATGGAATGTTTTGTCAAGTGACAGATGACTTTTTATTTTGCTTTGTTTTATTGTTTGCCTCATATGTCTTTTCCATGCCTTTATTTTAAAACTTTCTATATTATTAATGATTCTAGTGCACATCTTATAAATAGCATGTAACTTTATTTTAATATACAATCTGGTAATAGTGATCTTTTACTTGGCACAATTAGTCCATTTAAATTTGCTCCTTATTGGGAAATATTTAGATTCTTTTTAAATATCATTGCTGCTTTTAGATATTCTATATTTTTCTTCTTCTATATCTCTTTTATGTGGTGGTAGCTATATTATGCAGTCTTTTTATTATTTATTATTTATTTTAGAAACTGTATCATGAATATTTATCAAAGCCAAAAGGCAATATATCAGTCCAATTCTTGAATGATATATAAAAAATAAAATTGTATCATTTTTATCACCTATGTGTAATTTTTTTCCAGTTATTTATTATCTTGTTTTACTTCACAAATTAGGTATAATGAATTATAAAATAATAATAACTGTATAAAAATGTTTGATTTGATTACCCTAAGTCTATAAAAGATTCTTGCTCACTGATCTTTCTAATATTTTTAAAGAATATTTTTAGACCGCTTTATTAAGTATAATTTTACATTCAAGGAAATACACTCTTTTAAGCATGCAACTCAAAGGCTATTGACAAATATATACAGTTAGCTATCCATAACCATATAGCCATGATCAGTAAATCCATACACCCCACCCCCTGGAAACAACTAATCTGCTTTTGGCATTCTAGTTATGACTATTCTTAAACTTCATATAAACGGAATCATAAGATATATATTCACCTACGTGCCTTTGTGCCTTGCTCTATTCACAAAACAAAGTGCTTTGTATTTCATCCATGCTATTTTGTGTATCAGTAGTTTTCTTAGTTGTTTATGAACAGCTTTCAATTGTACAGATATACCACATTTTTATAGCATTCTTTTGATCCACCCCAAAATGAAAACAACTCAAATCCCCATCAGCTCGTGAATGGATAAAAATGTGGTAAATATTTGTGTGGACATATGTTTTAATTAATCTTGGGTAAATACCAAGAAGAGGAATTGTTGAGTACTGCAGTGATCGTATGTTTAACGATGAAATGGACTGCTAAGCTGTTGTTTAAATCGGCTGTACCATTTTTTATCCCCACCAGCAATACATAAGCGTATGCGCTGCTTGCTAGAGCCATGATTTTTAATTTGAGCCACTCGAATGGGTGTATAGTGACATTTAATTGTCATTTTAATTTGCATTTAATTTGTATTTTAATTTAACTTGTATTTAATGACGAATGATGTTGAGCATGTTTCCATGTGCTTTAGCCATCATTTATCTACTTTAGCAATGTATTTGTTCAGAACTTTCATCCATTTAGTATTGAGTCATTTGTCTTATTATTAAGTTGGAAATATACATCATATATTCTGGATATAAGTCCTTTATCATATACATGTTTTGCAAATATTTTCTCCCAGTATGTGGTTTGCTTTTCATTTTCTTAGCTGTATTTTGAAAAACAATACTCATTCATTTTTATTTTATTCATTTATCATTGTTTTTCTTTTATACTTTGTGATTTTGTGTCCTAAGAAATGTTTGTCTAACCCAATAAGGAAAAAAGAAATGTTTGCCTAGCCCAATAGGAAAAAAAAAATTCTCCTGAATTTTCTTTTAGAAGTTTTATAGTTCTGGGCTTATGATTAGGTCATGATCAGCTCAACCACCATGAACCACAGGTTTAAATCCTCTCTAGCTTAAGAAACACATTCAGTGTTTGAATACTGTTCAAGCAAAAGCCAGGACAAATTTTAAAAATGTATAAATAAAAGTGTCATAAGCATAGAGAGATATATTTCCTAAATTCTGGGTGACTTGCATTTTGAGAATTTAGCTATATGGTTCCACATGTACTGGGTTAATAATTTACCATGTTTGATATGTCTGGTTAATAGATTCCTAAAATCCTACAAGGAACAGATTTTCCATAGTGGGAAATTTATTGGTTTCCCAGTATGATAGCTTCATAAGTATTTAGACACATAAATAAATAAGTTTTTGTTATCACTGGTAAAAGCAATAGCAGTTGAGAAAGAGATTTGATGTCTTAAGATTGCACATCCACAGGAAACTAATTTTGAAGAAAAAAATATAGTGAAAAGCACAGTGCTTACTCCAGATTCTCAAAAAGAATACAGAATTAAATCAGGTTCTGTAATTTTTCAAATGGTGAGAATTTTAAATAGAAAAACACACAAACCACAAAACAAAAATCCTATTTTCTCTTCTTCTTGCTTCCCAGTCAAGTTATTATCATATTGATCTCTTTTCTTTTCACTCCAAGCTGCTAATAACATATCATCACTAACAGGTTACACATCCTCAGTGAACTGCTTGCTTCTAAACACACTTGATTCTGGTAGCTCTTTGACAGCAAGACTAGAGCCAGCCTAAAAAAAAAAAAAAACAATGACTTATTTTCAATTAATCTTACACTAGAAATTAAAACAGCTTCTCAACACAATTGATTTGGCTTTTTTTTTCTTTTGTTCCCATTCTGACCTCAATAGATATTTTAACATTATTTTGACAAATGGTTTTTGCTGGTATTTTTTTTTATTCTTATGTTAATCCCCATACATTACATCATTAGTTTTAGATGAAGTGTTCCATGATTCATTGTTTGTGCATAACACCCAGTGCTCCATGCAGAATGTGCCCTCCTCAATACCCACCCCCAGGCTAACCCATCCTCCCACCCCCCTCCCCTCTAGAACCCTGTTTGTTTTTCAGAGTCCATCGTCTCTCATGGTTCGTCTACCCCTCCGATTTCCCCTGCTTCATTCTTCCCCTCCCACTACCTTCTTCTTCTTCTTTTTTTTTTTTCTTAACATATATTGCATTATTTGTTTCAGAGGTACAGATCTGAGATTCAACAGTCTTGCACAATTCACAGCGCTTACCAGAGCACATACCCTCCCCAGTGGACAAATGGTTTTTGAAAGACAGAATGTTCATAGGAACTGGGAATGAGCTTTATTGAGTAAGACTTGGTCCCCACAATTCAGAAAGTAATAACTTAGCGAGAGAGCGAGAAATATCAGCATCTTATCACACACTATGTTAAGGGCTACATTAGAGGTTTATACAGTGGTACTTCAAGAATGCCAAAAAGGGTTAGCAAAGAAGCAATACTTGATTAGAGACTGACCAAGAACACTACCAGTGGTGAGAGTAAAGAGAGAATGGATTGGAAAAGCCCTGAGAAGTGAAAACAAAAAACAAAAACAATAAACCTGGAAAGTGATGAAACATGGAAAATAAAGTACATTTTTTTAGATTTTATTTATTTATTTGAGAGAGAGAGCACAAGCAGGGGGAGGGGCTGAGCAGGAAGCCCAATGTGGGGCTCCATCCCAGGACCCCAGGATCATGATCTGAGCCAAAGGCAGATGCTTAACTGACTGAGCCACCCAGGAGCCCCAGTAAAGTACATTTTTAAGGGAAGAATTATTCCCAGGTTTTTGCTGTGGACAAGTAAGTAAATGATAATGACATTAACGTAAACAATTGTTAAGCAGCAGTAGATATACTTATGCATTAATTTTTATGATAAACACATAATTTAAAAAGCCAGATTATCTTGTAAAATATTTCAGGACATTGTATGAAATATTTCATCAAATTTTAGAATACTTTTACATTCTTTGATTTTAAATTATTTTTATATAACTATCTCTTTTTTTAAATTTTTACCTGTTCTACCTCATAGCTCAACTAATTCTAGTGATTTAAGTGGCAATCCAACATCATTTTTATCTAACTCATAAAATGCTGTTTTATGTAAGATTTTTAATTTAATACTAATTTGCTTTGAATTTTTGTATGACTACTGTATCTATTAATTAAAGAATTATCACAAGTGTAAAATATACAGGGATGTTCTAAAACGAATAGTTTCATAAGTGTCACTGCATTAGTGAATATTATTTTTCATTATGAGGATTCAATGAGGCCACCTTGTTGTGTCAGGAACTCAAAGTATAAACAGATAATTTATAACTTAGAGTTAGAGGAAAGGCCCAATTGGTTCTGTAACAATGCATTCTAGTTTTGGGAAAATACCACTAAGTCATTTCATGTGAAAAAAAAAATCCTCCACTGGATTTTCTACTAGAGAGGGCCCAGAGTGGGGAGCAGATGAAAAACTCACCCACAAATACGATCTAGCCCCAAAGATACTTGTTGAAAAAGAAAGGATCCAAAATGAGCAAATTCATATTAATCCTACTAAAAGTCACTATTATAGTATTATGATGTAAGATGCAATTATTTTTGAAATACCAATAACCTGTGGAATGGGGGTAGGGTATACTGAACATAAGCAACTCAAACATAACAGTTGCAGAAGAGACTTTTTGAAGTTCATAACAGATATAAACACTCATAAATGATTCCAAAGGAGTGTCTCCATTAGATGCCAAAGAGTTTAAGAGTGATCAATAGTGAATTAACAACGTTTAAAAGTAATCTGCTCTTCATGTAGAACATTGACCTAGGAATCCAAGCTTTGCAATTAATCAGGAAAGACATCTGCATATGTTTTAAATTGAAGATCTAACAATAGAATATAAATACAGAGTTAACTTTTTTGATAGGATTGATTACACTCTAAATACACTAGATGGAACTATATCTGTAGATTTGATAAGTTAAACACTTCATCTGCTGTTTACTTAAAATTAAATTTAATATGGTGCATTTATTTGAACATCTGAGGAAATATTCTTAATTCCTGTCAGAATTCTTGAGTCCAATGTTGTGCTAAAAACTTGAGCAATTTATTTTAAATAATAAAACTGGAAAAATTACAATACCATTTTGTGCATCATCTTAACTTCCCTAAGTAAATATAGCAAATTCATAGCTTTGGAACTATATTTCCATGTATTCTCTCATTTGGATTTAATTACCAAGTTTATCAAATGATGGTTTCGGGTGCTTTTGAGGCCAAAAAATATAGAAAATGTGTCAGTCAAAACTTGGCACAGTAATGTTGTTACTTAATAAGCAAAATGTATCTTTTAGGGTGATATTCCTCCAAAAAGAGAACATACTTTTCATAATAGCTTTACTTTGAATATCAGCACATTTCGTTCTCTCCTAAGCATTTGACCAAATTCCAACACTTGTCTTTGTCTGTTAAATGAAAAGTTCATTTACATCTGAAGGAGTCAGAACCGTCAAGGCTGTGCATGCAATCCAATTCCAGATTATGGGGAAATTCAAAAGTTTAGCACCCCGTGTGAGCATAACCCAGGAAATAGTTTTCTGTCTGAGCTCTCTTGATGACAGACAGTATCCAGGACCCCAGTTCTCTGTTCAGTCTGTGGTTAATGGGCTCATCCAAGTCCTGGTGGGGCATTCTTACTTGAAATCTTGGTGAAAAGTGTTTTCCGTTATCATTTTTCAGAAGATGCTTAACTTCTTCTCCCTGACAAGATCTTCCCTATGCCCTGTAGTCCCCTTGCCTAGGCTTTGAGGAGTCAAGACTTGCTCCCTCTGCATTATAGGTTACTCCTTTATTTCTTTTTTTTTAAAATTTTTTATTGTTATGTTAATCACCATACATTACATCATTAGTTTTAGATATAGTGTTCCATGATTCATTGTTTGTGCATAATACCCAGTGCTCCATGCAGAATGTGCCCTCTTTAATACCCATCATCAGGCTAACCCATCCTCCCACCCCCCCTCCCCTCAGTTTGTTTTTCAGAGTCCATCGTCTCTCATGGTTCGTCTCCCCCTCTGATTTCCCCGCCTTCATTCTTCCCCTCCTGCTATCTTCTTCTTTTTTTTTTTTTCTTAACATATATTGCATTATTTGTTTCAGAGGTACAGATCTGACAAACTGTGGAAAGAGCCAAAATGTCCATTGACAGATGAATGGATAAAGAAGATGTGGTATATATATATACAATGGAATATTATGCAGCCATCAAAAGGAATGGGATCTTGCCATTTGCAATGACGTGGATGGAACTGGAAGGTATTATGCTGAGCGAAATAAGTCAATCAGAGAAAGACATGTATCATATGATCTCACTGATATGAGGAATTCTTAATCACAGGAAACAAACAGGGTTGCTGGAGTGGGGGGTGGGGTGGGAGGGATGGGGTGACTGGGTGATAGACACTGGGGAGGGTATGTGCTCTGGTAAACGCTGTGAATTGTGCAAGACTGTTGAAACTCCTTTATTGCTTATCTCCGTTTCTTACCTCCAGCCCATATCTCAGTTTTCAGTGTGTAAATACCCACTTTAAGTATGTGAGCGATATTTTCATCTTTCACTTAAGCAACCTGCTTCACTGAGGGTTTGTTAATACTTAAACTGGGAAAAGGGTGCAAGAGCAGAGGGATGAGGAGATACACACACACACACACACACAGAGTACACACAAGAAAATTAAATGTATAACCATAAATATATTGGAGAGACCCTTTGCAAAGAGTGAAAACAGATCTCTACAGTGTGTCGTGGTCAATATCTTGATATTTATACATCTTCAGACGAGATCGGGCGCATTCAGGGTGGTATGGCCGTAGACGATATTTATACATCTTTACTGGCATCCCCAGTCCTTGTCCCTACGATATATTCTGAAAAATTGCAAAAGCCTTAGAGTGGCTCTTTCCACCTCCCATCTGGTATTCTCTTACATCCCTACCTGCTGCTAAGACCAAAGCTGCTTTATTTTGGATGCTTTGCTTGGTTCTCATCAAAATCAAGTTCCCTTTTGTGAAAATGAGGGAAAATACTGCAACAGGAGCAGATATCATTTTGAATCTCAAAGTAGAAATATAGCATACAAAGAAGGCTAAAGGCAATGAAGAGTCAGCAGTGTAAGTCTGAAGTAACGTATTGGCAGATACCCAGTCACATAGGTTATTGATACTTCACATCTCCAAAAATGGGTGTCTGGTATCTAGTGAGATCAGGGGCAGTCAGATCTGAACTAGCTCACAAATTGTTTACATCAGCATCCCCTCTCCCCAACCAACCATAGAGCAAAACCCAGATTGGGCTTCTGCATCCACTGACAAATACTAATGTACATCTACCACAGAGCCATAAAAAGTCATTACGCAGTAATACCTGTTTTCTCTTGAACTGTACCCTTCTGTTTTCATTTATTAAACTTCCTTACTTCTGGAAAAGGAATTCAGAATTACTCTTCTCATTTGCAGGAATTGTCAGAGCAAAGTCATCCACAAACTTTTGTGTAAAAGAAAAGTGAATTACCAATGCCTGCTTCGAATTAAAGCCTATAATACACAGCCCAACATGTAAAACATATAAAGGGAAATCTATACTATTTGAAACAAAGGTGAAATGCTCAGAATCATGTTACCCAGCCCTCTACACTCACCCTCTGCTCCCACTGTGTCCCATCAGGTAACTCCACAAAACATAAACTAAAAATGCATCTACTGCAACCTCATTTCTTATATAAGAGGATGCATATGACTCCCATTAAGAAAAATAGTTGCAGGCTTCCTAACAATCCTGAAACTGAAATCCACTGCTCTTTGAGTTCTAGTTCAGTGTCTTTCTATTAAACTATGAAGTAGTTTGCATTTTAAGTTGTTCAGTTCATTAAGAAATATATATTTAAAAAGGAAATTATGTAAAGGGAAAAAAGAAACATGAATAGGAAAAATAATTGACCTGAATTTTTATTCCTGCATTTTGTTATCCATCACTTACTTCAAAGTCAAACATTGCAAAGTTAAAGATTATTAATCATTAGGTTCACAGTATCTCTTTGTCTGAGGATAATTTCCCATTGAGAAGAGTTTGTCTTCATTGTCTTGCTTTTTCTATAGCATCATCTGACAAGAAGTTGATCTTGGTAATATCATTAAAATTGACTAGAGCTGGGAAATGAGAGGCTCAGCATTTTCCTAATGGCAGCTGAGAACTGATGTTTACAATGGGGTTTTAGTCAATGATTTCTATCTCACTGGCATGAAAACATTACTAATAAATGCTATATTTATTTCTCCAAACTTTGAAACTATGTATCTATGAGCTTTTGAATTACTCATAAACAATTCTTGGTGCATTCTCTGGTTCCTCTAGTATCTCTTTAGTGATTCATTGATTGTATTAGAATGCAGGGACTCATTTCCAGATTAATTCAAAAGCCAAATAAAAATTCTAATCCTCCCAAAGGTCAAATATTGTGGTAGAGGGAAGTTAGTATAAGACTTTAAAAAATATTTTGTAAGGTATAAGAGCAACTGACACTTTACCGTGTCAAATTTAGTAGCAAAAATTAAATAACAGTTTTGTTAAAAGAGATGTAAAACTCTATAGAAAAAAAAGAAATGAAAGAATGAGAAAATATTAACATTAACATTCTCAATAAAGCTGTTAAAAAACTAATTTCTCCTTTTGTTATGACTTAAATATTCTATGACCTGTCAATATACTCTGTTCTGTATAAAGAAATGCATGGAGAAATACACTTTACAAATATGTTTTAGTAAACTTGATTTTGTCATAGTCTCATTTTTAGGACTTTAGATAAAAGTAATCTCTGGAGAATTCTGAAATTAAAAAAAATCTCTGAAACTATTTGAGATTAATTGCTTTGGAAGTTTTGAATATTTACACTTTGATCATAAGCTTAAATAAATGCAAAATAAGAAAGAATATTAAGTTGCTTTATCAGTCCCTAAGGCCTTTTGTCCAGAGCTTTCTCATTTGGAAGACTAGAAACATGAGACCAAAGATAACTTAGATAAAAAATAGCTCTGTAAACTAGATGGACATTTAATAGAGAAATGCTGGGGATATTGTTACATGTAAAAAACAATATCTAGTCTCAAAATACCACATGAGCCTTGACCGCCCTCAATGTAGATACTTATAAGAAATGTAGAACAGCTACCCATTCAATACGCAGTGCTGGCTTACATGCCTGTGTATTTATGTGATTTGTTCAAGTTCATAGCTCCTATTCTTCATCTGTCGTACAAACAAGGTTCTTGATGCTCGTATGATATAAATGGGCAATTTGCAATATTTTATCCCACACTTCCATTTTCATTAAAATATAAAGCAATAGTGTCGGCAGAAGAAATACTCCAACTTCTGGGCATTTTGTCAATTTTTGGTTGTGTTTTTGGTGTCACAACTACAATAGGTGTGGGATGGAATGGTGTCAGGTGAATGAGGTACAATGGGCAGTTAGCTAGCATTGGTCCTGCAATGTAAAGTGGTCAGAACTGTCCTGTTTCCTGTATGAATGTTGACTGTCCTGCTAGAAATGTGTGAAGGAAAAACTTTATAATTAATTATCTAAGACTGGAATCTAACTGTATGCACATAAATGAAAAGTATCTAAGAACCAATACAGGGTACTGATTAAGAGAAAGGATTCCAGAGCTGGAATTACTGGGGTTTAAGTTCTGGATCTGTGACTAGCTGTGTGACCTTAGGCGAGTTAATTACCCTCTTGTGCTTTGGCTTCTCTTTTTGTAAAATTGTAATGATAATACCAGAGGGTTGCTGGGATGAGTATATATAAAAACCTACAATAGTGCTTGACAGACAATAAATACTCTGTCTTAGCTATTTTCAATATTTTCTAATTGAGAACTAACAGTAAATCAGGGGAACATAGCACTTTTTCTTCAAACTTTACTAAACCTTATTTACCATTTCAACAAATCCATACCTACAACGGTAAAATAGCAGCTTTTATTATTTAAATCACCCACAATGCACAACCGTATTTTCTCTCTCTCTTTTTATTTTGTTTTGAGCACCTGGCATCCCCTGCTGGATATAGAGAACAACTCCCTTGCCATCCCCACTCCCAAATTTATAAATGTTTGGTCTAATGACACACAGGTAGCCCTGGATGTAAAATAGTTTATTATTCACACAGTGAACAGGAAGTGGATTCCCCCAAGGAGAAGGGCTCAGGTTATGTCTGGAGAAAAACAAGAATAAAAGGATATGGGCGACTGGAGGTTTTGTTTTTGGTTTTGGTTTTGGTTTTTTTTTAATGATTATAGGCCAGGGTATGTATGGTGCTACACTGTGATCTGAATTGCCATCTGTGATCTGAGACAGAGGATGCGGGTGTGCAGCGGGAGTTGGTGGGTGAGCTTCTGATCCGATTACTCAGATATGGAAGAATTATTCAGATTTTGAAGACTGTCATCTTGCTAACATCAACAAGTGGAATCTTTCTGTATCATTGCATCATTCATAGTGTGAGGCGAACGTGATAACCACTACACTACGGAAACCCACACATCATTCATAGTGATTTTATGTCAAATTGTAAGCATCTCACTCCATCAAGATGACTTCTAATGTAATTATGTCTTATAAGTTTACACTGAACTTATTTATTATTGTTTAATATCTCCCTTACATTTATGGCATTTTCTTGGTTTATGTCCTTGTATAGGTAAGCTATAAAATCTATAGATTTCATTTTAATATAGGAAATGATGTTATAAAACTTTTAAAGATGTCATTGAGTCTTATAAATTTGACAGTTTCTGAATTAAAATATGAACTTCTCTTGACTTAGAAAAATGAGTAAGGAAGGGTGGGGAAAACTTAAAGGGACATTCATAACGACATTTTTTCCAAGTATGACATGTCATATTATTCCCCAAGTGAGATTTATTATCCTAACTTTTTAGACATATCCACACTTACCTACATTCAGTTGGCTTTTGGACCAAGATGTCATGTCCTGAATTTTTCAAGGAAAGACCTTGATTGAACAATCTATGCTGCAGATTTTTAAAAGGAAAGAAGAAAAATCAGTATATGCCAGATGGCTTCCATAAACCCAGCTGGTGATCCATGAGTTTGGAGGCCTTAGGCTGGATTAACTGCCTTAAATTTTTTAATTAATTGCTTTAAGGAATTGATTTATAACCACTGAGAACTGCTGTGTAGCAACCAAGAAGTTATTTCATAAATTAATACAGAAAACACACACTTGGAATCAACAAACTACAAAACACAGGTGAGGGAAAAGCATTGATAAAGATACTCTATTTACTCAGGGATTTATAGTGATAGAATTAAATGGTCTCCACAGCAAAAGAAAAAGTCTATATACTGGAGTTCTAAAAAAGAGTTCGGTTGTTTTGCAGTCATCCCAAGTCCATATGCAGACTTCATTTTGGTTGGAAGCAGGCAAAGATGATGATGACTTTTGCAGCTTACAATTTTATGCTTATTGGGGATGGGATCTAATAAAGTGTATCATGACCAATACACTATTTAGTCATATTTTAACATGTTGCTCTAAAGGGTTGTCATCTTTTTGGTATGAATGTTAAACACAGGTAGGGTTGCTTTTCATTGATCCCATTGTTCATATTTCTGTTCAATTTCATCTCTCCAGGAGAGGAAGATTACTTAGCAATAAATCTGACTGAGCCCAAGGGTTTTCTTTATCTGCTGGTATAGATAAAGGATGGAGGCTCCATAGGTTGATATTCAGTTATATGTCATTTTTTTTTTTCAAATCAGGCAGTTGTTAATAAAGATCTAGGTATTTTATGGCATTTCATTATTTTAAGTAAACATGATACTTGCTTCTTAAAAACATCCCATCCTTACCACTAACATATTCATATCAAAGCCCAAGCATTTTGCAAACAATAAAAATGACCAAATATCTCCCTTTTCTAACTGATATAATTGCTTCTTCTTTTCCAATTACAGATTTAGCCCTGTTTCCTTCTTTCTTCTTTCTACACATAATAGAGACACCTAATAATAATAGAATTTCCCCCACTTCATACAATTCAAGAGTCCTACCTCTTTGAAGCCTTGAGAAGCTCAAGTTTTATATTAGTTTCTTTCTTACAGTTCCTGTGGAAATAAACAAGGGACAATCAAATGAGAATAAGCAAAGACTATTTATTTAGAGTCTGCTGTAGCACGGGAGTAGGTCACCACCACTGACATTTTGGCAGAGACACAAAGGCAGTCAGGGGAGTAGGAAAATTTTATAGTGGAAGGACAGTAAGGCTTCAGATACATCCTGATGGAGGCTGTTGGCATGGAGAAGTTGTAGGCCAGCTAACTAGAAGCGGGCATCCTAGTAGTTGGTTAGAGGTCCAAATGTGGCTTTCTCTACTTGGCCTTAAAATGGAAGTAGCACAGAAATTAGGAAAGCTGGGAGTAATCAGCAAGTCCTAGCCATTTGGAACCAATGGTTACAGGGGTGTTGGTTCCTAGTCTCTGTACATGAAGAACAAAGAGAAACCAAAGAAAGAGGCAGGCCACTCCATATTGGCACATGGCAGTTTTAATAAGCAAGGGAACTTACATATGAAGCTTGTCCTGGGTGGCTGCAAGACAAATACATCTCTGCATCCACCTGCCAGAATCTTAAAAGTTTATATAGAGGCTTTAACTGGGTTCAGTCACATATAAAGTCCAGATGTTCTCAACAACATATTACTCTCTCAAGGCGATCTCCCTGAAACAGCTCCCACTGTAGGAATCATGAGCAGAACATACATTCCAAGGACTGAGGGTTGTGAGAAGAGGGGTTAGGAACCTCCTATTTCCTGGGTTCAGCTCATGGGTCAACCTGCAGTCATATCCTCTTGATGACCTCCTCTAACAAGGTGGGGGTCACTATTTGGCTTCCTGGATTGTTGCTAGAGATGGTGTTTTGACTTCCTATATGCCTGATTTAGAGTAGGTTGGCTTCCCGGACTGGTTATTGTAGATAATGGGTTGGTTTCCTGGGCTGGTTATTGCAATTGTGGGTCAGAGTTCTATTTATGTATACGGTCTGGCCATTGTCCATTTATATGTTCAGTCTCTCATTCCTTTCTAATAGTATTTTACTGAAACACCCTGTAATTCCCTATGGTGTATAAGCTATTTAGACCCACATTTGCTAGATATGTTAAGGGGGAGAAAAAAACAGTATCTAGTAACCTGCTAGGCCTCCAAATTCTCTAGAATAGAGACACATAAAATTGACTGAGACTACTACTACCTGGATATGACAATGTTGACCATCTTTGGGTTTATGTCACTTGCTAAGTTCACACTTACATACATTAATCATATATTCTCAAAATAGGTCTTTGATGCCTATATGACAGAAATGGGCAATCTGCAGTATTTTTTCCCACATTTCCATTTTCACATAAAATGCAAAACAACAATTTCAAAGGAAAAACTACTCCCACCTTGGGGCATTTTGCAAATTCTTAGTGGTGTCTTGATTTTACAGAGTGTAGGTGAGAGGGAGGGCTAGTGAATGGAGCCACAGTTCCATATGTTGCACATTTTCCCTGGCTACAATGAGCCAATAGAGATATGTTCCTGGTGGCCTTTGCTTGGAGGTTACTGACAGAAGTGGAGGTTCACTTAGATTCATTCAAGACCCTTGCTGCTTTGGACTGGAACTCTCGAGTCAGGAAGAGTTAGCACATCTGAAGCCCCTTGAGTCTGTATCTATTAAATGCATCATCCTGCTTATGGCTGAGAAGTTGGTTCATGCTGAATTGTGCACCAATATTTCATTCAAGTCTTTTAGTTTGGGGTTAATTTTGTTTGATGTTATAGGTGACAACTGGCCTTTGGCTAAGTTTTAGGGACAGAAGATTGCATATCTTTATAGACTCTTGTGGTTTTCTGGGTCCTCTCAAGATAAAACTGTGCCTCCCCCAGACAAAACACCTGCTCCCTTTAGGATTTCTCATTAACACATTAAGTTCTATGCATATTTTCCTAAGTGGCAAAATTTCAACAGTAACAATTTAGAACTATAGTGGCTACTTTGGGAAAATTTTTATTTGCAAAACAATTTTCATTTGGGACATGCCTTCAAGCAAAAAGGGAAAGCACCCTCCAAAGAATGTCTTGTCTGTTGAAAGAAAAGAGATCATTGGTTAAACATAGGAGACACCCCATCCTTGTTTCCATATTTCAGGAATTAAAAAGTGATTTTTTAAATCCTACAACTTGATCATTGTCAAAAGACTGAGTTATTATTTCAAACATCCGTAACACCTCTCATTTATGTGTGTATGTGTCCAAATTCATTTTCTTGACTCTAAAGATTCTCCCCTCAACTTCGAGAGGGAAGATAATTTGTCTTTTACAATAACTTCATATTTGTTTGAAGCTGATACTCTCTTACTTTGTTACCTTTTTCATTCCTCTATTTCTCTTTTTCCCTCTCAGTAAACTAGAAAGATTAATCAGAAAAAAAAACCCACAAAATAAAACAAAACAAAAATTTCTGTCATGTGAGTACTCTAGAGATATTTGGTCCAGATAAGCATTCATAATGTCTAAATTAAAAAAATATATATGTATATATTCAGCAGTTTACGTTGTTTGTGGATAGGGAAAATATTACATACATAATAGCCTTTGTTTCTATAGTTACAGATCAAGAGGAAAAGCCTTGGTAACAAGATAACAAAACAAAAAAGAATGAGGTGTTCTTTTTAAGTTTTGGCATAAATTAAGGTCTTTATTTAAAAAAAAAGTAATGTCATCACAGTATTTTGGTTCGTGTAAAACCATTGTAAATTATGAATCCTTACAATGCTACTAATAACAGGAATATAATGTGTTAGCTAAAATTGTAATTTCCCAGATCTTTAACTAACTTCAAAACTTAGACACTTTATTTCGTTAATTAATACATAATTTTTGTGTGACTGGAAGACTTCTAAGTAAGATATTGATATAAAACACTAGTCACAAAACATAATTTTAATTTACTACTTAATCCATTTTTGTTATAGAATAAAACATAAAAATTATTTCTCAAATTATATATGTATGTATACATACATAATTTATATATATTTATTTTGTTACCTCAATTTGCTAAAATAATATATGAATAAATTAGTACCATAGTGAAGAAAAAAATTAAACTGTACTCCTGTCTTCTCTTATATCTGGAGAGAAAATAAATTGGTTATTTGGCTAAAGATGATAATTAATATAAATGGTTGATTATATCAGGCACAATACTTAAGAGAAATACAAAATACACATACGGACAATGGGTACAACTTTCTAGTTTGTTTCTTACAAAAGTTATTGCAAATTTTCAAGGTATAAATTTTATTTTATTTTTTTAAAGATTTTTATTTCTTTATTTGAGAGAGAGAAAGAGAGAGCACCAGTGGGGGGGGAAGGGAGAGAGGGAAGGAGAGAGAAGCAGACTTCCCTGCTGAGGAGGGAGCTCTACACAGGGCTCTATCCCAGGACCCTGAGATCATGACATGAGCCAAAGGCAAACGCTTAACCAACTGCACCAACCAGGTGCCCCAAGATGGAAATTTTAGATCATTTTTCTGGAAACGGTGTAAAAGGAGAGCAAAGAACAAAATTACTAGAAATTGACCTAGGAATCTCATATGTCTATCCATCTTCCAGAAGCATAGCCAAGAAATAGCTGTCTAAAATGAAATCAGCTAATAAGCAGGCTCAAATCCATATTCTCTTCAAGTGGTGAATGGATAGATCTCTACTGATTCCAATGGGATTTAACAGAAAAGCAGTAGTTCTCTTCTCTATGGAATACAAATTTTGTGTAGTGAAAATGAACCAACATCCTGAGATTTAGACACAAGACGTGGAGAAAAATCATTCAACATAGGAACCATAAGGACATTTTAGAAAACTATGACACACTAAAAACTGTGTGATAAAACATAGATTCTATAGATGGGTGAAGCAAAAATAAATAACAGAAAAAGAAAATAAACTTAGATAGGATTATCAAATGATAAAATGAAACATGACCAAACCATGGAAGAACTAGGAGAAAATTGCAAAAAACATAAAACTACAATCAATTTGAAACCAGAAATTTTATTTTTTATTTTTGTTTTTGTATATAATGTCTAAGCTGGTAAGTCTGTGGTGAATCAAATACTTGCATGCACTGGTGGTAGATAAGTCTCTTGATACTATCTTCCTGGAAAGGAATGTGGCGATATTACCAAAATATGTACATTTTAAGTGTGGGAATTAATCAGGAAGGAATAGTAAATATAGATGTGCTTACTCAGTACTCTGGAGGAATGTGACGGGTTTCTGAATATTTAATTTTTGAAAATGCTGGGATAAAAAATGATAAAATAAAAAATATGGTAAAGACATCACATATTTAACAATAAGATATTTATGTGTTTTAGGTCTGAAAGTTGAAAAAGTATGAAGCTGAAGTCTTTAAATATATTGATATGATAACATCCCTACCCTATTATGTTATGTGTACATTTCAAAATATAATACTCTATGTATAAAATATGCTGATTTTGCAGTTAAAATCACATAATTATATGCACCCATGTAAATATTTAATTTAAAAAATTATAAAAGACATCAATGGATGATGTTATTGTGGAGTGTTTTAATTTGGGAGATTTCTTTTCAGTATTTTTCAATTATATTTTGCATTTACTCTTCAGTATTTTCCAAATTTTCTATAATGTTTATTTTATCTTCATTAAACATATCCTATTTTTATTGAAAATGTAACTTTTTCTTATCGTACTTTTTGTCATTTGCAATAAAATTAGGAAGTATGCCATATCCCTTTGTTTTATATCAGACAAATAAGTAAAATAGAATTCAGAGGACAGTACATGGCCTAATACCATTGGAATTTTGGCATATTGGTTTTAGGTTGAAGGGCTATTTTTCAAAAAAGGCAAATGAGTACCACGAACAAATAATAAAGCTCTACTACATTATATGCAAAATGGCAAACTATGATGCAGCAGATCAGGATTCTAGTTCTACTAGCTTTGCATTAAGGGTTAAAAAAATATTTCTTTTTTTTTTTTTTAAGATTTTATTTATTTATTTGACAGAGAGAGAATGAGAGAGCACATGAGGGGGGGGGGTCAGAGAGAGAAGCAGACTCCCTGCCAAGCAGAGAGCCCGATGCGGGACTCGATCCAGGGACTCCAGGATCATGACCTGAGCTGAAGGCAGTCGCTTAACCAACTGAGCCACCCAGGTGCCCCTAAAAAAATATTTCTGCTTTAACTTCATTCTGAAAAATATAATACTCATATTAGATATTATCTCATGTCCTGAACTTTATGAGATTTTTTTTAAGTTTATAAAGCTCAATACTGAAATTTATAACCATGAAGATTAAATATTGGCTGCTTTAGAAGGATGGTTTACAGTGCATACATATTTTCTTCATGGTTTTATTATCTTTCCCACTGTGTAAACAATGCAAACTATTACTTGTTTTCATTACACTTATATATTTATATTCTTATATATATATTTAATATTTAACCATATAATGCATAATTATGTCTGGAACATAAACAGTCAGTTATAAATAGGTCTAATTCTAAGATATTTTTTAAAAGTATGGGCTATTTCATGTATCACATATATTTCCCAAGAAAATATGTATTCCTATGTTATCTCTTCTATGTGTGAAGAAACTATAATTCTAAACTCAGAATTATTCTTCTCATTTTCAGGAATTGTCAGAAAAAAATCATCCACATACCCCTTCAGATCCCTACATTTGTATCTTTGGGGTAAATACCCAGTAGTGCAATTGCTGGATCGTATGGTAGCTCTATTTTCAACTTTTTGAGGAACCTCCATACTGTTTTCCAGAGTGGCTGCACCACCTTGCATTCCCATCAACAGTGTAGGAGGGTTCCCCTTTCTCCGCATCCCTGCCAACATCTTTCATTTCCTGACTTGTTAATTTTAGCCATTCTGACTGGTGTGAGGTGTTATCTCATTGAGGTTTTGATTTGGATTTCCCTGATGCCAAGCGATATTGAACTCTTTTTCATGTGTCTTTTGGCCAATATCGGGGTACGTGCACCCCAATATTTATAGCAGCAATGTCCACAATAGCCAAACTATGGAAAGAGCCAAGATGTCCATCGACAGATGAATGGATAAAGAAGAAGTGGTATATATACAATGGAATATTATGCAACCATCAAAAGGAATAAAATCTTGCCATTTGCAATGACATGGATGGAACTGGAGGGTATTATGCTGAGCGAAATAAGTCAATCAGAGAAAGACATGTATCATATGACCTCACTGATATGAGGAATTCTTAATCTCAGGAAACAAACTGAGGGTTGCTGGAGTGGTGGGGGGTGGGAGGGATGGGGTGGCTGGGTGATAGACATTGGAGAGGGTATGTGCTATGGTGAGCACTGTGAATTGTGTAAGACTGTTGAATCACAGATCTATACCTCTGAAACAAATAATACATTATATATTAAAAAAAAAAAAGAAGAAGATAGCAGGAAAGGAAGAATGAAGGGGGGGAAATCGGAAGGGGAGACGAACCATGAGAGACTATGGACTCTGAGAAACAAACTGAGGGTTCTAGAGGGGAGGGAGGTGGGGGGATGGGTTAGCCTGGTGATGGGTATTAAAGAGGGCACATACTGAATGGAGCACTGGGTGTTATATGCAAACAATGAATCGTGGAACACTACATCAAAAACTAATGATGTAATGTATGGTGATTAACATAACATAATAAAATAAAAGAAAAATCATCCACAAACTTTTGTATAAAAGAGAAGTCAATTACTAATGCCTATTTAGATAGCTTATACATCTTTAAAAAACTGGAATTAGCTGTCTTGATATTTATATATGTGGAGATTTCACTTAAATACTGATATGAAATTTTCCAGAAGAATGAGATAACTGGGTTAAAACAGTATCATATTTCCTATAAGGAGGTGAGCAATGAGTTGTCACCACACTTTAGAAATCATGTACTCTCAAAAAAAAAAAAAAAGAAAGAAAGAAAAAAGAAATAATATGCTCTCCTTTAACCACATTTCCAGCTGGTCCGCCTCATGGGTTAGTGGTCCAGACTGGCTTTTTCAAATAGGTAGATTTTAGTAAACCTTTTCTAAATTAACAACTACTTAAAGCATTTAAGCTCCAGATATATCAGGTTAATTCACACTTACATTAAGTGTCACTTCAATTTAAAAGATATTGACTCAATGTGATTTTTTAAAGATTAAGGTTATATACATGGACATTCATTTTAATTAACAGAAAGCATATATCTGTATTATAAATGGATATAATACATAGAGACAAGGTATTTTCTATTGCAAAAATCTAACACATTAAAACAAGTATTTTGAACTGAATTATGCTAAATTTCTAAAAAAACATTTCAAAAAATGGACAGATATATTACTACTTAATGATAACAATTTAGTTCTTTTAAGTAATTCTAACATTACTTATTGTTGTGATTGTAAATTGTTTCATATTCAATGAATTTTAATGTGCTAGTGTAAATGCTTATTTCTTTTTAAAGCAACTTAAAAGAAGGTTTTTTTTTGCCATATTACTCTCATTTTTAAATGCTAATTTTTCTCTCAATTTTATGTCCACCATCATTATCAGTTTCTTGTATATTCATACTTTAATGGAAATAGGTTTTTCTTTTTTGCCTGGCTTATTATGTCTTGCTTAAAATCCAACTTAGGTTTTGATTTTATTTTGTTTAACTCATTTTCTATTTTATTTTTCTGAATTACAATGACAAAATCTTCCCTTATCTTTACCCTAAATTATATGTCATGTAACAAAAGCTTTACCAAATTTTTCTATACATGTATCCCATTTGATATATTTTTAAATTAATCTGCAGTTTAAATTTTTATACTTGAAGCTAAAACTAATGAACAGTAGTGACTAGTGAGAGCATTTCTCTTTGTAAAAGCAATTAATGATAAATAAATATATCATTTATATATGAGGACTGAAGCAACAACTATTAATTTTAAATACCCCATTCAAATTTTCCTATTCAGATCCTAGGAGATGAAATAATAGATTTTCAAAGAATAAATGGAGTCACACTTTTCTCGCTGACACATAGATAGATAGATAGATAGATAGATAGATAGATAGATAGATAGATAGATTTTATTTTAAATATTTCTGACCACTATATTTCTGTTAATAATATTAATTTCAAAATCTCATAGTTAATAGGGTGATTGCATAACTAAGTTTCTAGGCACTTTCTTATTTCTTAAACCTGTTATTTCCAGATCAGGACTTGAGATTTCTGCTGCAACTTTATCCAGTCACACTGTATCCATTCAGCCAGTAAGAGCAGGAATAAGAAGGCAAGAGCACACATCCTCAGCGAGATTATTTCATGAGTTGAACACATCACATCTGCTTTCACCCAATGGTCAGAACCTAGCATCATGTCTACCCTAGCTGCAAGCTAAAAAAGTAATACTGTTGTTGGTACTTCACTATGTAATAACAGAAGTTCTTAAATTTTCATGGCTATTTCAAGAATACAGATTATCTTGTATCAAATATTTTTTGGGTTATTTTGATTACTTCATGTATATGTTAGAGTAGCAAGAAATTTCTAGATATTACATCCATTGGGCTTTGTAATAGTTTCTTGAACATGTCCTCAATAATGGAGCACCATCCTCAAGAAGATAGTTTTTTCATATTGTATGGGGTATTCTAGGCCTTTTAGTATCATCTACAATCTTCACTGATTTTTCTATTACCTTGGAAGAAATTTTCACTTAATGATGTGTTAAAGATAATAGCCACTATGCCCAAAGCATTTAAACAAAGCAAGCTACTAGAAGTCTTTTTGAAATACAGTAATAGCTAAAATATGACTCTGCAATCTCTCACCCACACTAGTGTGCAATGTAAATGTTTTTCCTAATACCCAGAGGCAAATTAATCATAACAGGTTGTCAGGATATTAAATTTGGGGTAAAATATTTGCAAGTCATTATAGTGAATATGCAAATAATGACTATTCACACAGGATATACAAACAGTATTTTAGCTGGCTGAAAGTAGTCAAAAAGAATATAAGAGCAGAGTAAGTGCATTTTTCCTTAAGAAAATATATACATTTTTTAAATGTTTAGAGAATCAATTAGAGCAAATGAATATGAAAATCATAAAAGTGTTCTAAGCTAAGAGCAAGTGTAAGAAAAATGAAGTAAATTTATAAATTTAAAATGAAGGAAATATGATCAATACAAAGGAAGGTAGAAAAGGAAAAGAGAAAAATATGTACAAGTAAATGGAAAATGCAAAACATGTCTGAAATAATACTCAGTATATATATATGTTTTATTATTCACTAACTAAAATAATTGAAGGATAAAAATTAAAGTAGTAGTCAAGACAGATTAAGCACATTGCACTCTAGCTCTCTTGCAAATTACAACAACAACAAAAAAAAACTGAGTCATAGTAAGGTACAGAAAAGAAGGCAAATGGCTAGGAACCTAGGTACCCCAGGTAAGACCCAATATTGTGTACTCTGGGATTTATATTTGCATTCTATAAATCCCACCTTGGATGCAAATGCAATATGCAACCCAAATCACCAACCTACGTAAAGGGAAAAAAAAGAAATACAAACAAACAAAGGAAAAAAAGTAAAAGCTCCAGAAAGGCCTGTTGTTTTTTAATCTTAGAACCAGAAGAGCTCTTGCTGGACAGAACACCTAACCCTTTGGTTTAACAGTTTTATTAAAGTATAATTTATATATTGTAAGCTTCACCGTCTTCAAGTCTACAAATTGATTATTCTTCGTAAATTTTCCAAGTGGTGCAACCATAAATATAAATGAGTTTCAGAACATTTCATCATTCCAATAATATCCTGCATGTCCCTTTATATTTAATCCCTTGTTCCTGCCCCCAGACCCAGGCAACCAAGCCTTACTCTCTACCTTTATAAATTTACATGTTCTGGCCATCTTACATACTTAGAATCATAAAAAATGTGATCTCTTGTGTCAGACCTCATTCTCTTAGCATGAAGCTCTGAGATTTACCCATGTTGTAGTATGTCAGTAGTTCATTCCTTTTTATTGCTGAATAGTATTCTATTACATGGTTATACTACATTTTATTTATTTTTTTAATTATTTTTTAACTCTCTAATCACCAGCTGATATACAGTCATTTAGATTGTTTCCAGTTTTTGGCTATTATAAATAATATTACTATGAATATCTACCTACAAGATTTTGTATAAGCATATGTTTTTATGTTTAACATTTTAAAAAACTGCCAAACTGTTTTTTTTATGTTCAGTTAGCCAACATACAGTACATCATTAGTTTTTGACGTAGTGTTCAACGATGTTGTTTTTTAATGATTTTGCACAATTACACATTCCCACAAGAATTGTATGAGGGCTGCCATTTATCCATACCTTTGCCAATATTTACTATCTTTCTTATTAATTATAGCCATTTTAGTGGGTGTGAAATGTCATCTCATTGTGACTTTAATTTGCATTTCACTAATAACTAATGATGGTGAGCATCTTTTCATGTGCTTATTAGCCAATCATATGTCTTCTCTGGTGAAATATCTGTCCATATTTTTGGCCATTTTTTTATTGTTTTTTTTCACTTCTAAATATTAAATTGTAAGTTTTAGGGTAGATTCTGGATAGAAATCATGTATCAAATATTTGTTATTATTTTCTGATAGCTTATTGTTTTTATTTAAATTATCAAACTGGTGTCTTGAAGTACAGAAGTTTTGAATTTTGGTGAGGTCTATTTATTCTTTTATTTCTTTTTTTAAATTGACTATAGCTTGATATTATATCCAATAAATCTTTGCCTAATTCAGGGTCTCAAAGGTTTTCTTCTATGTTATCTTCTAAAAGTTTTATTGCTTTAGCTCTTACATTTAAGGACATGTCATATTTTGAGTTAATTTCTCTGTATGTTGTGTGATAGGGGTCTAAGTTACTTTTTATGTGGTTATCCAATTGTCTCAGGACCATCTGTTGAACAAATCACAGACTATCCTTTCCCCCAATTAATTGCCGCCTTGGCACTTTTTTTGAAAATCAATTGACTACCAACATAAGGATTTATGTTAGGCTCTCATTTATTTAGATTATCTATATGTTTTTCCATATGCCAGTCTTGTAACTGTAGTTTCATAATAATTTTCAAGGCTAGATATAAAAATCTTCCAGTGTTACTTTCTTTTTAAAAATCTTTTTGGTTATTATAGTGTTGTTGATTTCCATACAAATTTTGGAACCAGCTTTTTTTTTTTTTAATTTTGCAAAGAGTCTACTAGAATTTGGGGAGGAACTGTGTTCAATCTCTAGATCAATTGGGGGAGAACGGCCATCTTTCTAATCCATATACATGGGATATAATTTATTTAGATTTTCTTTAATTTTCCTTATCATAGTTTTGTTATTTTCAGTGTACACACCTTGCACTTCTTTTGTTAAACCATCCTAATTATTTTGTTCTTTTTGAAGCTTTTGTGAGTGAGGTTTTTCTTAATACTAATTTTGGATTGCTCATATCTCATATGTAGGAATTAAATTGATTTTTGTATATTGATCTTATATTCTGAAACCTTGGACAGAATACTTGTGATTACACTCAACTTATTATGGCCACTAACAAAGGGCTGTCTCTCCCTTCCACACATGGGTGGCTACTGCAGACAGGCAGTGTATCTTTTCTTAACTCAGTACTGTTACCAGTAAGATTGTGGGCAGTTTCAACCACCTCCAACCAATACTAAGTAAATTTTAGCAAAGAGGCACTTTATCTCTGTGGCTTGTTGGCAGGAAACTATGGAGCAGTGTCCTAATGATTTGCCCTACCTGGTACACAACTAATAGATGGTGCTTAACCACCTCCCCACTAGGTGCTATTGCTATCAAGACTGTGGTACCAGAGCACTGTAGACTATCCCTACCTGGTACCAAGCAGCAAACATCAGCTCCTACCCATTCCCACTGAGGGCTGTCACTTTCCCTCTGCTGGGCCCGGTCACTTTGCCTCTGCTGGGCAAAACCCAGCAAATACATAGTGACTTCTTTCTCCATAGCAGGATGACTACTACAGATAGAGCAAGGTAGATATCTATCTAGTATCTACAACCTATGCTATGCCAACCCAGGAAGAGGTGGCACCTTTACCTTCCCAACTAGTTTATGGAGGCAAAATCACAGTGATGGAAGAGTTAGATAAAAGAATCATTTAATACTGTTATGAAGTCTTAGCACACCCCAAATGGCCTATCTGTGAAACTAACCAGAATCAACATAGAAGCTTTGACAATTCTGCTATTGTGTAGAACAAATTCAAAGTGTCAGAATAGTCTTAGACTAGTGCATAAGCCTAGTAGACCAGAATAGCACTACAAAGATTTTAAAAATTAAATGGACATTCAAACCACAGCCCACAAAATTGTACCAATATGCACTCTCTAAATAAAAGTGGATTGATTTCCTTCTAAAATGAAAGATTTAAATAGGAACCAGAAGCTCAAAACATAATATTAAAAATGTCTAGGATATAATGCAAAATTTCTTGGCATATCAGTAAGTAGGAAAATCTCAACTTAAATGAGAAAAGATATTCAATAAATGTCAATAACCAGATGACATGACACAGATATTAGAAATATAGGAAAATAATTTTAAACCACTTTTCACAACAACCCTGGAACAAGCAATCATGAAACTCTTGAAAAAATTTCAAGAATATAAAGACTTATCAAAGAAATAGAAAATACAAAGAACCAAATGAAAATTTTAAAATTGAAAAATACAATAACAAAATAAAAAAAATACTTATGGGATCAATAGCAGAATGGTGATGACAGAGAAGAGGCAGTTAACTAAAAATAGACTGATGAAAGTGATCTGCTCTAAACTACAGAAGGAAAACAAACTGGAAAAAATATAAATGGTCCCTTAGAGATCTGAGAATCAATAATAAAAGATCTAATGTTCATTTCCTTGAAGTCCCTAAAGGGGAGGAGAAAGAATATGGATCTGGAAAAATATCTGAAGAAATACTAGCTGAAAACATTTGAAATTAATAAAAGATATAAACCTCTATCTTAAAAAAATCTCAGCAAAACTCAAACAGAAAAATATTAAAGTAATCCATTCCCATACACATCATAATCAAAATTTTAAAAACCAAAGACAAAGAAATATCTTGACAGAGCCAGAGATAAAGAATACTTTACACATAAGGCTACAAGTCAAATAACTGCAGATTTCTCATCAAAAATTGTGGAGACCAAAATGGGCAAAAGACATGAACAGACACTTCTCCAAAGAAAACATACAAATGGTTAGCAGACACATGAAAAAATGTTCAACATCACTCGGCATCAGGGAAATGCAAATCAAAACCACACCTTACACCAGTTAGAATGGCGAAAATTAAAAAGACAGGAAACAACAAGCGTTGGCGAGGATGTGGAGAAAGGGGAACCCTCTTACACTGTTGGTGGGAATGCAAGCTGGTACAGCCACTCTGTAGAACAGTATGAAGTTTCCTCAAGAAATTAAAAATAGAGCTACCCTATGACCCAACAATTGCACTACTAGGCATTTACCCCAAAGATACAGATGTAGTGAAAAAGAAGGGCCACCTGCACCCCACCCCAGTGTTCAGAGCATCAATGTCCACTGTGGACATTGATGCCAAACTGTGGAAGGAGCTGAGATGCCCTTCAACAGAGAATGGATAAAGATGTGGTTCATATATACAATGGAATATTACTCAGCCATCAGAAAGGATCTACATGGATGGAACTGGAGGGGATTATGCTAAGTGAGATAAGTCGAACAGAGAAAGACAATTATCATATGGTTTCACTCATATGTGGAACATAAGGAATTGCAGGGAAGACCACAGGGGAAGGGAGGGAAAACTGAATGGGAAAAAATCAGAGAGGGAGACAAATCGTGAGAGACTCTGGACTCCAGGAAACAAACTGAGGGTTACAGAAGGGAGGAGAGTGGGGGGGATGGGGTAACCAGGTGATGGTATTAAGGAGGGCACGGTTGTGATGAGCACTGGATGTTATATGCAACTAATGAATTGTCAAACACTACATCAAAAACTAATGATGTACTATATCTTGGCTAATTGAACATAATAAGAAAATTGTGGAGACCAAAAGAAGTGATAAAAAGTATTTAAGTGCTGAAATTAAAGAACTGTCAACACAGAATTCGGCATCCAGTAAAAATGAGGTTGAAATAATAGCAACTCAGATGAAGGAACATGAAAAAAAAAACTGTTACCAGCAAATATAATTTGTTACCACTCTAAACAGAATTGCTAAAGGAAGTACTTCAGAGATAAAGGGAACAACAGAAGGGAACAGGGAGCATCAAGAAAGAAAAAAGAGCAGGAGAAAGGGTTACAATCAGTGAAAATATAAATAACTATTTGTATCCTGGTTTTTAAATTATTTTTGTTTTTGAAAGCAAAAGTTATATCATTGTCTGATGGGCTTTCAAATGTATTTAGAGGGAATATTTTAAAAAATAAATAAATAATGTAAAAAAAAGAAAAAAGAAAAAAAACACTGTGAATGATATTTACATAGGTGTTCACTTTATACCACTTATTCACTTTGAATTCATTAAATTGGATTTTTCTCTATTATGCCTAATATTAAAAATGTTAAAAAATAGAGACGTGGGGGAAAAAAACTATATGATAGAATAAAGTCTCAGAATAACTGTTATTTTTGCAAAGAAGAATGATGTAAAAATAATCTAGGAAAAAACACCCTAAGAAATATATTGCATTCTATAAAACTTTACTATACATCAGAGTAATATTTTAAAAAAATAAGACAAATGTTAAGAAAACAAAACAAATAGAGATTCAGAGACAAACAGGTATATTTAAAAACAGAATATAGCAGTTTGCAACCTGTGTTAGTTAATATTATCTTAGGAAAGCAGATAACTATATGGATGGAAATAAAACTTGATTTCTACCAAATAATTCCATTTACAAAGTTACTTTAGGTGGATAAAAAGCTAAAGGTTACAGGTAGAATTATCAAGTAAATATTATCAACACATATTTGTAACCTATAGTGCCAACATATTTGTAAACAGTATTTCATAACAACAATCTAGAAGGTAAAAAAAAAAAGTAAATTCTGTTTCATCAAAGATAAGACTTATATTTAATGGATGCCATCTTGATGGACTAAATAGAGACATGTTTGAATCTATGAGGGTATTGTGTCATCCGTCTCTGGAATATATAGAGAACTCCAACAAATCATTTCAACTGGGAAGTATAGAAAGCCTAGTAATGGAGGTGTTATTGGAGATGTGGAGATAAAGCAAGCTTTATACGCTGTGGTGAGAAAAACAGCCTTTTAAGACAGCAACACAGTTTAGTCAAATTAATTAGCAGCAACCGATGTCGCATCAGAGGGAAGACTTTGATGTGGAAGGGGAAAAGTAGCTGATGAATTCAGCCACTCCTCTCTCATATCGTTCTCAACCTTCTCTTACCCCTCAATGACCTGCTTCTGGGATTCGACAAGCCCTACCCTCATAGTAGGAAAATGGAGAGAAAATTTTCATTTTTAGGAGAAATTTTTTATGCCAAATAACCCTGCTGTGTACCCGTTGCTTTGCTGCTGTGGTAGATATCCGAAAACCTGCATGGTACAGGAAGTGAACTACATTGTGAGAATTTGGTATTTAAATGTTTTTTTTCTCATTTAGCTTTTGTTTCTCTCCTGTTTTATGAGAATTTGTGACTTTAATGTGACTCACAGTGCATTGTGGGTACCATTAAGGTGTCAAAGAGAATAGGATTCTAGACATAGGAGTATGGGTAATTCTGATAAATACAGAGGGTTTTATGCTAGGTGAAATAAGTCAGTCAGAGAAAGACAAATGCCGTATGTTTTCACTTACATGTAGAATCTAACAAACAAACAAACAGAAAAAGGCTCATAATACCCAGCTCATATAAGACTGATGAATCACAGACCTGTACCCCTGAAACAAATAATACATTATATGTTAGTTAATAGAATTAAATTGAAAGAAAAAAAGAAAAAGAAACAGGCTCATAAATACAGAGAACAAACTGGTGGTTGCCAGAGGGGAGAATGGGCAAATAGGTGAAGGGGATTAAGAAGTACAAACTTCCAGTTATAAAATAAAAAAAAAAAGTCACAGAGGTGAAAAATATAGCATAGGTACTATAGTCAATAATATTGTAATAACTTTGTAGGGTGACAGGCGGTGACTACACTTATTGTGATTAGCACTGAGTAATGTATAGAGTTGTCGAATCCTTATGTCATACACCTGAAACTAATATAACACTATATGTCAATACTACTTCAATAATAAATTTAAAAAAAATTATGATCCTCTGAGTCATTTATTGCACTACTGCCACAACGATCACAATTTGGTCATTAAAATGAAAGCTACCATAATGCAAAATAGCTTTTTGTTATTCTACTCCATTTTGTGTCATCTGCAGCCAAAAACCTATAAATATGGCAATGGCACCAACAGCACTGAAAGAGCACAAGTACAAACAATTGCCAGTTGACAAGGTGCTGATGATTTCAGATGGCAACTGAAATCTAAAAACAGAATAAGATCTATAGCTTTTGTTTGCTTGTTTACTTAATTCATAGTGAAAAGTCTCTGGAACATGGAAGCAAGTTATTCATTTATTAAATGATACTTCAAAAATGGTTAATTTTATGTTACAAAAACTTGTTTAACCAAGAATATTTTAAGAATTGAAAACTAGACAAAGTAGATCTACATCTCCTGCTATATAAAACAATATAATAGCTTCTCCCTCTGCCTCCCACTCCCCCTGGTTGTGCTTTCTCTCTCTCTCTCTCTCTGACAAATAAATAAATAAAATCTTAAAAAAAAAAAGAGTTAAAAAAAAAGAATCAAGAGCAAAGACAAATCATCTCAACTTATTATGAAATCCCTGTGTACTTATTTTCATAGTTAACCAGTTAGGTATTTGTGCAGCAAAAAAAACAATAAAGAGGTAAATTCATTTCTTATTTTTAGAGTGTACTTTTATGTATATAAAGCTGTAAAAAGATCAAGAAACAGCAGTGTAAATTAAAATTGTAACTTCTAGCCCTATATTTTGACTCAAACATGTCACTTAGCAAGAAATGTTTTTATATCAGTGTTGTATAAAATTATTTCTTAAACTACATTTTATTCATATTTTAAATTTTTATTCATATTTTAAAGGATGATTGTATTAGTATATTTCCTTTTCAACACTGTCATAAATTTTTGTTATAATCTTCATTAAAATCAATTGACATTCACTAAATTATTTTACCAAGCTTATTTTTAGAAAATTAAATCCTATTTGGATTATAGCAGTTTTTTATCAGAAAATATTTGCCTGATCTTTAAAAAATTTATGAAAAGGAAAGAAAGAGATTAATTTCAAGAACAATAAGCTACGTGCCACCTGGTTTTCATTGTTGTTTTGTTTGCTTTAGTTAGTAACTTTTGATTAAAAGTCATTTTTATTTAAATAGGAAAAAACAAAACTTTCACACATGATATTTCACATACCATACAGCTCATTGACTCCTTAGCATTTTGTACAGTAGAAATTTGTGATGAGGATTTTAGGACATTGAAGTAAATTAAGAAAATCAAGTGGGGGCTTTTAAAAAACAGAAATTTTCTATATCTAAAATATTGATTTGATTAGAATTAATATCCTTTGTAGGAAGAAGAACCCACACAAAGAGGAAGTAAGCTGGCCAAAAATAAGCAAATGTAGAGAAAAATATCTTTTTCCTCAAAAGATTATTGACAATTTATTTTTAGATTGTGGTAGAGAACTTATTAAACATGTAAATCTGCTTTCCCATATAGTTACTATAATTTTTATTTAGTGGTTCCCTGAAACCTGAACATGAATTCAAATTCATTTAGTATAAAATGTTTGACGAATGCTACTACAGGGTCATGAGAGGAACTTAACTATAACCTCAGAAAACTAAATAGATAAGTAATAAAAATAATGTTGAGCATAAGATGTCAAAAAAAAAAAGAGTACATAGTGTGTGATCTCATTTATAGAAAGCTCAACAACAAGAGACACTATTAGTCTTTTAGGGTGAGGGTTATTCTTTCTTTTTATTTATTTATTTATTTATTTATTTATTTATTTATTTATTTATATTTTAATTTATTTACTCTTGAAGGGAGAAGTGACTGGAAGGGTATGTGAGTCATCTTCTAAGATCTAATAGTGTTCTATGTCTTTATCTTGTATACATGAATCTGATATGTTCATTTGATGAAAATGCATTCAGCTGTACACACGATTTGTGTACTTTTTAGTTTTAACATCTATAACATTTATGAAAACAAACACACCTTTTGCAAGAACATGTTCCAATAAAAGTATATTTGTTAAACATATTAAAACAGTTATCTTTCTGGAGGGAGTCACAGAAGTTGTATGAAGATAAAAGGGAAGAAGCTAAGTGAGAACTATTGACCTACCAGTGATTTTACTATATTATATATGGACTGTGAGTATGATAAACTGAGCTCTCCAATTAATACAAAATAAAACAAAACTCTTTAAGATCTAGCAATGAAACCAAAAGTAACCAATTTAATTAAAAAATGCACATGTTCAGTCCAAAGAGTAAATAGTATGTATTTACATTCTTTGGTTCATATGCAGAAAAAACAAGAATTCTATGACAACCTTATAGATAGCCTACAGAGATTCCTAAACCATTAGGTCTTCAAAATCACCTTAGAAATAATTTTGTACAATGCACTCATTTTTCAAAGATTTTATTTATTTATTTGAGAGTGAGAGAGAGAGCGAGAGCGAGAGCGCATGAGCAGGGGGGAGGGGCAGAGGGAGAGGGAGAAGCAGGCTCCCCACTGAGCAGGGAGTCCGAAGGGGGACTCGATCCCAGGACTCTGGGATCGTGACCCGAGCCAAAGGCAGACATTTTACCAAGTAAGCCATCCAGGTGCCCAATGCACTCATTTTTATAGCTGAAAACACCACATGTAAATTCCATAAATATTTTCATAGTCTAATAAGATTATAATGCCTTCATATTCATGACTAATTTATTTCTGCCATCCTGAAATACTGTGTGAATTTGTGTGTGTGTACACTTGTGTGTAAGTTTTAGGTGTACACATTTAGCTAATCAAACTGTGAATGAAATCTGCATCCCAAGTGTCTTACTTTTCAACTGCCCTCTGCTTATTAGGTCTGAAATCCTGGGGCACCTGGGTGGCTCAGTTGGTTAAGCCTCTGACTCTTGATTTTGGCTCAGGTCATGATCTCAGGGTCCTGGGATGGAGCCGTGCATAGGGCTCTGCGCTCAGTGGGGAGTCTGCTTCTCTCTCTCTCCCTCTCCCTTCACCCCCTTGCCCTGCTCACACCCTTGTGCTCGCTTTCTCTACCTCTCTCTAAAAATGAATAAATAAATCTTTAAAAATAAAATAAAATAAAATCCCACAGGAAGTTAGAGCCATTACTTTATTCTGCAATGTATAGAATGGCCATTGATTTACGTATTATTAATTAATTCTAAAATATCTATACTGTATGTATATGGTTGTATATAAAAATGAGAGAAGCCATATAGAATCATGAATTCTACTATATGTAAGAAGGAATTATTGTCTGCAAAAATATCCTCCTGAAAGCCCTCAGCCATCAACCCAAACTTTGGCAGTCAATGTGCACCATATTATGCTGAGGCAGCTCCCAAACTAAGAGTTCAAAAAATCCCTAGGAATAATTTATAAGCAAACACTCTTTTATGACTACTTCAGATATCAGATCCTCACAGAGTAGGAAACAGATATAAACAAATAATTTATTTTGTCCCATGCTACTGCATAGAAATATCATAAAATTACAGACACTAGTGCTAGAAGAAACTTATAAATCAGCTCATAATTTGATACAAATTTTAGGAAGTGGTCATTCAGATAGTCTAGCAAACTTTTCATGAAACTGGAAAAAACAGCGAGATTTAGAGAGTTTAACTAACTTCCAAAGATAGTTTTAAGGGTAAATCTAGGACCAAGATATCCTTATGCTGGCCATGTTCTTTATACTATTTATAGCTGCCTCTATTACCATGATTTCTAGAAAATCTACTTTCAAACTAGGAAAAGTGATAGCTTAGATTCAGTTTTAGACAATTATGAAAGTTATCTGTAGTTTATACTCTAAAGATTTTAATGTTTTAAAAAAAGTCATCTTGTATCTAAGTAGAATTTCCCAAGGTACATTTTTAAAACCATGTCTAATTATTTAATTGTTTATTGCCATGAAAATAGTTTCCAGAATCTCCTTCTTTTCAAAGCTTTAAGTATTCCTTAATGAATTTTATTCCCTCTCCCTCTACTTTATCTCAGAGGTCTAAGTACTTAAATACTTTCTCTAAGTTCAAACAGCGTCCTGGACTTCATCTGCTTTTACTATTCAAAAATTTGAAAAGAAGGTGGCTCCTTCTTCAAACCTTCAAATTATGACACCCTACTGACTACTAACTTTCCTATCTATTGTTATTCTCAGTATTTTCAATATGCCTGTCCCTAACCAAATCGCTATCTACATAACTATATCTATATCATCTTTCTCTATCTCCACCTTAATTAACTTTCTACTCTATCTCTCAACTTTTATTCACAATCAAAAAAAAAATCTGAAAAGGAAACTTTGGCTCACTTGACCAGTACTTCAGGAAGCTCTATGTCCCTACATGTAGAGAAATGCAAAGTCTATCCTGTGATTCATATAGTTCAAAATCTTATAAGAAAAATAATAGAGAAATAACAAATACAATTGAGTGTGTTACATGGAATAAAAATGTTTGCACCCAATCTCATGCATCCACACCTAAACTAAAACAGTGATGCAAAATGGTGGGCTCCTAGATTGTACTTTGAATCTCTACAGTCTGGAAAATCCTTTACACAATTTGCATTAAGCAGTCATCATTGTTTCTCTCAATTCTCTTACCACGAGCTTTTTACTTTGTTTTTAAATAGCACTTGACTCTACTCTTGGAATATGATAGAATAATTCTCATTTTTGGTTGTAATCTATCTGCATCACAATGGTGATATTGTCCCTCCATTCATAAACCAATTTAGGCAATTTCCTAATTGATTTCATTAACCTTGCCTTGCACTCTCTGCATGGTAAATGCGTAATGTTCTTCAGAGTCTGGCCACCTCCAATATTCAAACTAGCACAATAGCATGCACATCAAAATGTGGGTCTGGTAATTCACTCAGGGGGCCAACAAAAAGGCTTGAAGTAAGTGTCCAAAATAGATAATGCTTGAGTTGATTTATTAATAAAAAGATTTGATAATGCAGTTTAAGTATGAAAGGACATTCCAAAAAGAAGAGTAACATATGTTCCATAAGCTTTCTATTAATTTTTATTTTTTTAATTAATTAATTAATTTATTTATTTATTTATTATTTTTTAAAGGTTTTATTTATTTAGTTATTTGACAGAGAGAGAGACAGCGAGAGAAGGAACACAAGCGGGGGGAGTGGGAGAAGGAGAAGCAGGCTTCCCCCTGAGCAGGGAGCCTGATGTGGGGCTCGATCCCAGGACCCCGGGATCATGACCTGAGCCGAAGGCAAACGCTTAACGACTGAGCCACCCAGGCGCCCCTATTTTTATTTTTTTAATTTTTTTAAAGATTTTATTTATTTGAGAGAAAGAGAGAATGTGTGAGAGAGAGCACAAGCAGAGAAGCGGCAGAGGGAGGGAGAAGCAAGCTCCCCACTGAGCAGGGAGCCTGACTCAGGGCTCCATCCCAGGACCCTGGGATCATGACCTGAGCCCAGACACTACTGACTGAGCCACCCAGATGCCCCTTTCTATTAATTTTTAAATATATAAATCCAGTAATATGATACAAAAAGTGGGGAAGGTTATATTTCTCCTTCCCATGTTAGTCTCTTAGGACATACCTCCCACTTCAGAGTATTATGTATCCTTCCTAAGACATAGGATATGTTTCATCTATCTATATTTTATATATACGTATTGAAATATATTTTAAATATATTTATAAATTTTATATAAGTGTTGACAGTCTACCTAAACTACTGTATCACAATATTGCTGTCTCAGCAACCATTTAATGTGGCCTTGTGGCCTGCCAGGGCCTTGAACTGAACAGGCCTTGTAGCCCCTCCTGTGAATTTATGCCCTAGACAATAGCCCAACAGTGTCACAAGCAAATATAAGTTCCTGATATGACTTCACGAGACACTCTTGTGAGCAAGAGTATCCCCTGCATCCCAGATCGTCTCTGTGTGCTCCCCTCAGATAAACCCCTGCAGAGCTTACCAAAACCCTGCTCTTTTTGGTTTGATTTGATAAATCTGGACTTAGCCCCCTAAAGCACTCCTCCTATAGACCCTAATAAAGGCATGTGCTCCAGGTCCTTCCTCTCTCTCTTTCCGCGCCCTACCTTGACATCCCACAGTGGTCCCCCAAGGGGTGCTGTGTACCTCCGGGACCTGTGAGTTAAAAACCTCTCTAGTTCTGGGGCGCCTGGGTGGCTCAGTCATTGGGCGTCTGTCTTCGGCTCAGGTCATGATCCCAGGGTCCTGGGATCGAGCCCCACATCGGGCTCCCTGCTCTGCAGGAGGCTGCTTCTCTTCTCCCTCTACCACTCCCCCTGCTTGTGTTCCCTCTCTCGCTATCTCTCTCTTTGTCAAATAAATAAATAAAATCTTAAAAAAAAAAAAAACACATCTCTAGTTCTATCCTCCTACAGTCTTTGGTTAAACTGTGGCTCACCGTCCAACATCCCAGGATTCGACCTTACAAGTGTTCATTTAACAAACTCACAAAATATAAAAATGTGTATATAGGGCCAAGCATGCCTCTTAGATAAATTCCTAAGGCTTGGTTTTCCTAGGTCAAACATTATATATATACATTTGTGTAGACATTATAAAATTGGCCACAATAGAGGGTTATACTTTCAATGTACCATCTTGTATGAGCACTTGTACAACCAATGTATGAGGATGACATTTTCCTCAAATACTCATTAAAATATTGTTACCAAATCTTTTTGTGGTTTTAAAAAATGGTATTAGGGGCGCCTGGGTGGCTCAGTCGTTAAGTGTCTGCCTTCAGCTCAAGTCATGATCCCAGGGTCCTGGGATTGAGCCCCACATCGGGTTCCTCGCTCTGCAGGAAGCCTGCTTCTCCCTCTCCCACTCCCCCTGCTTGTGTTCCCTCTCTCGCTGTCTCTCTCTCTGTCAAATAAATAAATAAAATCTTTAAAAAATTAAAAAAAATAAAAATAAAAATGGTATTAAAAATGGTATTTCAAAGTAGTTTTGCTCTGCATTTCTCTTATCAGAACTGCAATTAAATCTTCTTAAATATATATTTCAGAGTAATTTGCAATTTATACTGTCCATTCATTACTGCATTTTTTTAAAAATTGATTTTATAGGAACTCTTTAGAAATTAAGAAAATTAATCTTGTATCTGATATGTGAGTTTCATTTTCTTAAACCAATTAGTCATTTGTATTTTGACATTTTTTTAATGTATTGAAATGGGTGACTTCTGGGGGATAGAATTCTTCCAATGTTTCTTTTCTAAACTTGAATAGCTTTATTCTTATGTATTTGACGTACACTGAAATAATGTTACTATTAGTTGAGACATAGAGATCCAATGCCTTTTTTTCCAGTGGCTGTTCAATATTTACAACTACATTTATTACATTTTTTTGCATTGTCTCTGAAATATTCTCTCTGAAATACAATCACACATTATCTTGATTTTGTTGTACTAATTATTTCTTCTCTTTGATCTGGAAAGATCACATTTTTTACTCTATTTCTAACAACTAAATTTTTTCATCTCTTATCCTTTTTGGGCTATGTGTCAATGTTTTTCTTTTTTGAAACAGTTATTGTTAGCACCAGGGTAAACAAATATTTCAAATGATAGTTTAAAAATTTAATCAGCTATATACTTTACATTTACATACACTTCTTTTAAGTTTAAAGGCAATTCCTCTGTTATCACGCAGGACAAGGAATGACTTATTTACCCAGGCCCTTTGTCATGACTTCCATATGTCCTTACAGAGGCAACATACCTTGCTAGCAAAGAATATAACAATCTTTCTCCTAAGTCTGATTGTTTAAGCTTGGATATTACATATATTCTATAAAATAGACTTATGATCTACTGAATTTAACTTTCTTCTGTTAAAAGGAATGACGAAGGTAAAGAAATTACATCCACTGATCATTTATTTTGTGAAGGTAGTTCTCCAGGCATCGCACATAATTTCCTTCAATACTTAATTATTTTATGATTTATGTAAATCCTATGGTTTTAGTAAATTGCTAAATGGTTTGGAGGCTGAAGAGCATATATATCCACTTTCTTGTTGCCAAACACTCTTTCTGAGGAATTCATCTTCCATGTAACTGAGACAGGATTAATAATCTCAATTTGTTCCCTCCAGGACACAGGGCCTGAATATGACCAAAACCTGGCCAATTATAATGTCTCACCTGTGGCCAAAATAAATGTTCTCAGAGGGTGCATATAACCATATAATTTTTCCAGTCTTTTAGATCACAACTCTTAGGGAAGATGCTCTGTTTTCTTTTTTTGTTTTTTAAATTAATTTTTTTTTTTTGGAAGTAGAGTTGATCTACGATGTTATAGTACTTTCAGGTGTACAACATAGTGATTCGACAATTCCATGCATTTCTCAATGCTCACCATGATAAGTGTAATACAATCTGTCACCATAAGATATTACTATAATATCATTGACTATATTCTTTATGCTGTACTTTTCATCTCCATGATTTATTTTACAATTGGAAGTTTGTACCTCTTAATGCCCTTCACCTATTTCACCCATCTCCCTACACCTACCTCCCCTCTGGCAACCAGCCATTTGTTCTCTGTAGTTAAGAAAACTGGGTTTTGTTTTTTGTTTGTTCATTTGTTTGTTTTGTTTTTTTTTAGATTCCACATATAAATGAAATCATATGGCATTTGTCTTTCTCTGTCTCATTTATTTCACCGCATAGTACCCTCTAGGTCATCCATGTTGTTGCAAATGGCAAGATTTCATTTTTTATGATTAATATCCCATTGTATATATATGTATATCTATCTATATATATACATAGATAGATATACATATATATATATCTTCTTTATACTACATTTTCTTTATCCATTCATTTATCAATGGATAGTTGGATTGTTTATATATCTTGGCAATTGTAAATAATGCTGCTTTTAAACATAGGGATGTCCACATCTTTTCAAATTAGTGTTTTCATTTTCTTTGAGTAAATACTCAGTAGTAGGATTACTGGATCATATGATAATTCCATTTTTTTATTTTTTGAGAACCTCCATATTGCTTTCCATTGTGATTACATCAGCTTATATTCCCACCAACTGTGCAAAAGGATTCCCTTTTCTCCACATCCTTGCCAACACTTGTTATTTTTTGTATTTTTGACTGGTGTGAGGTGGTATCTCATTGTGGTTTTGATTTGCATTTCCCTGATAACTAGTAATGTTGAGCATCTTTTCATGTGTCTGTTGGACATCTATTTTGGATAGATAGTTTGGAAAACTATTCAGTTCCTTTGCCCATTTTTGAATTAGATTGTTTGTTTTTGTTTTGGTGTTGAATTGTATAATTTCTTTATATATTTCAGATATTAACCCCTTATTGGATATATCATATGTAAATATCTTCTCCCATTCAGTAGGTTGCAAAGATGCCCTATTTTCAAAGGGTTTTTTCAGTTGACAAGATCTAAATATCAGATGAAGTGATGCTTAATCTATTAACAGAAGCTTTCCAATGTAGTAGAGAGAGTGAAAAACGCCCTAATGATCTCATTATTTGAATCCCTAGATTGAGCAATGCCAGTAGCTAGCCTTTTTCTGAACGGTTCAATTATGTAAGCTAATATACTTCTTCCTTTGTACTTTAAGATAGTTTAATTTAGATAAACTTTTGTGCCTTACTTTTTTTAAAGACTTTATTTGACAAAGAGAGACACAGAGAGAGAGGGAACATAGGCTGGGGGAGTGGGAGAGGGAGAAGCAGGCCTCCCAAGGAGCAGGGAGCCCGATGCGGGGCTCGATCCCAGGACCCTGGGATCATGACCTGAGCCAAAAGCAGATGCTTAATGACTGGGACACCCAGGCGCCCCAACTTTTGTGCCTTATGTCTCAAAATGTTGTGATCAAAACAGAAATTTATAGCTATAAATAGGACATTATATAAATGACCATTAAATCAGAAGTGGATTATGGCCATGTGGTAAGAAAGTAATTTATAAATATCTACATTTTAATTTATCTTGTATATTTTCACCATGTTCTAACTGAAGTTCAAGCATTCATGAACCCGATAACGTCAGGGTATGAGATTTTGGTGTTACTTCTTCCGATTTTCTGTAAGATTCTACAAACTACAAAAACAAATTTAAAAAATTATGATGAACAGCACCACTATTAACAATATCAACTTTAGTGTAAACTGGCCCAATAGAAAGCACATAGGCAAGAGGTTACAACCTACAAAGAAGACACCCTCTTACTTTTTTACCTATAAAATCATGGGCCATGAATTTATACAATTTTCTCCTCTGTGAGATTACACAATTTATAATTGTGTGCACAAAACCAATGTGAGAGAGAGCTGGTCCTCATGAAACTGCAGAATCAGCAGTTTGTAGGAACCAGGAACTGTGAAAGCCTAATTCCCCTGAGATCTGGGGATAATTCTCTTGTGAAACCCATGCCTGAAATGAGTAACACACTCACGCACACTGGAGCAAGTGAGAAATTGGCTCTGTCTCATTCCCTAACCCTTTATTTTAGAAGCAGAGGGAGAAAAAATGGGATTATTAATTAAATAATTAAATAATTGCATAGCTGAGAGTCAGGTTTGTTTCAAGGAATTTAGAAATATCAAAGCATAAAAAAAGAAAAAAGAAAAAAAGAAATATCAAAGCATGGTACATAATTAAATGGCATATATACATTGGCAACTAATGCATAAGACTTTCAGAAATCAAATATTGGCAGCCTGCTGCACTTTTCAGATAATGTATTACTAAAGATAACACGAGTCTAAAAAACTTTTATGTGTATCTTTTCTCAAATTTTTTTATACTGTGGTAAAATACGTATAACAAAAATTTTGCCATTTTAACCATTTTAAGAGAATATATCAGTGGCCTTTCTTTTATTTACATTCTTGTGCAATCACCACCACTACTGGTTCCAAAACTCTTTCATTATTTCTACAAACTCTTGTTACCACTAAGACATAATTCCCCACTGCCCCCCGTTACTAACTAGGATTTAAATAAAAACTTGGTATATTAAAAAATAAAAAAAGTCAAAGTTAAAATGTTAGAAATACAATCCATCAATATATAAGAAGAATAACATTTCATGACCCCAGGAATTACAGGTTGACTTAACATTCAAAAAAATCAATCAATGTAATTTACAAACCAAAAAGAGAAAAGTCATACAATGATCTCAATAGATTAAAAGAACATATTTGACAAAATCAAGCACTTCATTAAAAAAAAAAAAAAGAACTCTCACCAAACTAGGAATAGAAAGTAACTTTGCAACCTGATAAAGGACATCTACAGAAAATGTAGAGTATTCTGCATACTTAATAATGGAAAATTAAACACAATTTTCTTAAGACTGGGAACAAGGCAAGACTTCCCACATGAACACCTCTATTCAAAAATATTCTGAAGATTCTGACCAGTACAATAAGATAATAAAATGAAAATAAAAAGGCATATAGATTCACATATTACAAGAACAAAGTAAATATATTTTAATTTATGGGAGGTATGATGGTGGGTCTACAAATTTTAAGGCATCTATGAAAAGGTTACTAGAAGAAAAACATGTTTTTATTAAGGTCACAGAATATCAATGATATTCCTGTGTGCAAGCAATGAACAACTAGGAAATAAAATAAGAACCTCCACTTAAAGTAGTATCCAAACATATGAAATTCTTAGGAACATATATAAGAAAATATCATCTATAGATATAAAATTTTAAAAATACAGTATTTGGATGAGAGAAATTTATATATATCTAAATATAAAGTTATGTTCATAATCAAAAGTCCCAATATTTGAAAGATACACTCTTCCCAAATTAGTTTACAGATGCAATATCATCTCTACTGAAATCACAACTGGCTGTTTATTTGTAGAAATTTATTATAAAATATATATGGAAATGCAAACAATGTACAATATCCAAACTAATTTTATAAAAAAAAATATTTTGTGTGTTCATACATTGCCTGATTGCAGGACTTACTATAAATTTATGGCAACTGAGACAATGTGGTAGTGATGTAAGGATAAACATTAAAAGAGTACAAAGAAAAAAAAAAACAGCCCATAAAGTCAACCACATATATATATATTTTCAACAAAGATGCCAAGCTAATTCCATGGGGGAAAGGAGCAGTCTTTTTTTTTAAGTCTTTATTTTAATTCTACTTAGTTAATATATAGTGTACTATTAGTTTCATGTATAGCATTTAGTGATTCAACACTTACATACAACAGCTGGTGCTCCTCACAAGTGCACTCCTTAATCCCCATCACCTATTTAATCCAACCCCCCCATCCACCTCCCCTGTGGTAGCTATCAGTTTGTTCTCTTTAGTTAAGAGTCTGTTTCTTGGTTTGCCTCTCTCTCTCTTTTTTTCCCTTTGCTCATTTGTTTTGTTCCTTAAATTCCACCTGTGAGTGAAATCATATGGTATTTGTCTTTCTCTGACTGACTTATTTCGCTTAACACAACACTCTCTGGCTCCATCCATATCATTGCAAATGGCAAGATTTCATTCTTTTTTATGGCTGAATAATAGTTTTATATATATATATATATATACCACTTCTTCTTTACCCATTCATCAGTCAATGGACATTTGGGCTCTTTCTGTAATTTGGCTGTTGTTGATAATGGTGCTATAAACATTGGAGTGCATGTATCCCTTTGAATTAGCATTTTTTAAAAGATTTTATTTAATTTATTTGAGAGAGAGAGAGTGAGGGGAGAGGGAGGGAGAGAGAATCTGAAGCAGACGCCACGCTGAGTGCAGGGCCCCATGTGGGGCTCGATCTCACGACCACAAGATCATGACTTTAGCTAAAACCAAGAGTCAGACGCTTAACCAACTGAGCCACCCAGACACCTCTGAATTAGTATTTTTGTATCCCTTGGGTAAACACCTAGTAGTGCAATTGCCGGATGATAGGGCAGTTATGTTTTTCACTTTTTGAGAGCTCTCCATACTGTTTTCCAAGGTGGCTGCACCGGTTTGCATTCCTTCCCACCTATAGTGTAAGAGGGTTCCCTTCCCCCACCCCCAACATTCGCACCAACACCTGTTGTTTCCTGTGTTGTTAACTTTAGCCATTCTGACAGGTATGAGGTGATATCTCATTGTAGTTTTGATTTGTATTTCCCTGATGATGAGTGATGTTAAGCATCTTTTCATGCATCTGTTAGCCATCCATATACCCTCTTTGGAAAACTGTCCATTCATGTCTTCTGCCCATTTTTTAACTAGATTATTTGTTTTGGGGTGTTGAATTTGATAAGTTCTTTATATATTTTGGTTGCTAACTCTTTATTAGATGTGTCATTTGCAAACATCCGCTCCTACCCTGTAGGTTGCCTTTTAGGTTTGTTGATTATTTCCTTCTCTGTGCAGAGACTTTTTTATTTTGATGAAGTCCCAATAGTTTAATTTTCTTTTTGTTTCCCTTGCCTCAGGAGACATACCCAGTAAGAAGTTGCTATGGTCAATGTCAAAGAGGTTACTGCCTGTGTTTTCCTCTAGGATTTTGATGGTTTCCTGTCTCACACTAGGTCTTTCATCCATTTTGAATTTATTTTTGTGTATAGTGCAAGAAAGTGTCCAGTTTCATTCTTTTGCATATTGCTTTCCAGTTTTCCATACACCATTTGTTGAAGAGACTTTCTTTCAGACAACACAAAGAAATAAAAAGCATCCAAATTGGCAAGGAAGAAGTCGAACTTCCACTATCTGCAGATGACATGATATTCTATATAGGAAACCCAAAAGACTCCACGAAAAATTGATAGAACTGTTACACAAATTCAGTAAAATCACAGGATACAAAATCAATGCACAGAAACCTGTTGCATTTCTATATACCAATAATGAAGTAGCAGAAAAAGAAATCAAAGAATTGATCCCATTTACAATTGCACCAAAAACAATAAGATACCTAGGAATAAACCTAACCAAAGAGATAAAAGATCTGTACTCTGAAAACTATAGAACACTGATGAAAGAAATTAAAGATGACACAAAGAAATGGAAAAATATTCCATGCTCATGGATTGGAAGAACAAATATTGTTAAAATGTATATACTACCCAAAGCAACCTACACATTTAATGCAATCTCTATCAAAATACTACCAGCATTTTTCACATAGCTAGAACAAACAATCCTAAAATTTGTGTGGAACCACAAAAGACCCCAAATAGCCAAAGCAATCTTGAAAAAGAAGGGCAAAGCTGGAGACATCATAATTCCAGACTTCAAGTTACATTACAAAGCTGTAGTGATCAATACAATATGGTACTGGCACAAAACCAGACACATACATCAATGGAACAGAATAGAAAACCCAGAAATGGACCCACAACTATATGGTCAATTAATCTTTGACAAAGCAGGAAAGAACATCCAATGGAAAAAAACGAACAGTCTTTTTAACAACTAATCCTGAGCCAACTGCATATCCATATGGAGAATGATTCACCTTGATACTCATCTCACACTATACATAAATATTATCTCTACGTGCATCCTAACTTTAAATGTAAATTTTGTAACTATGAAACTTATAGAATAAAACATGGGAAACCTTGGCTCCTTTGACGTAGGCAAATATTTCTTAAATAGAGGACAAAAATTATGAACCATAAAAGAAATGAAGTGATAAATTAGACTTCAACATATTAAAGATGATTATTCTTTGAAGGCACCACTGAGAAAATGAATAGGTAAGGTACAGACTCGAAGAAAATGCTTTCAATACATATATCTGACAAATATTTGTATCCATTATATGTAAGAACATAACTCAGTAAGACACAATCCAAAAATTGGCAATAGCTTCGAACAGATATTTATGAAAGAAAATATACAAATGCTAACATATGGACATGAAGTTTCTCTCCTCATTAGTCATCAGTGAATTTCAAATTAAAACCACAATGAGATTCTATTGCATATCCATTAGAATGGATAAAAATTAAAAGACTGGCAATTCTTGGTGTTGAGCAACTGGAACTCTCATACATCTACTGCTCTGGGAAAGTACGATGGAAAAACCATGTAGGAGAGGAGCTGGACTGTTTCTATTAAACATGCATTTCCATTTGACTTGGCAAATTCACTCCTAGGTTTTTAACCAAATGTGATAAAAATACATGTCCACATCAATACATGTACATGAATATCCACAGAAGCTTTACTTATTATAGCCCCACATTGTAAGCAATACAAATGTCCATCAATAGCTGAGTGAACAGACGTATTTGGTGAATATTCCCCACTATAAGATACTACTCAGCTAAATAGGTAAGATCTTCTAATCACACTATAACACAGATGAATCTTGAAAGCCTAGGATGTATGATAAAAACTTGATACAAAAAAGTACATATTGTATGCTCTAATTTTTATTATATTCTGGAAATGTGAATGATCGCTAATGACTGAAAGCAGATCAGAGGTTGCCTATTTCCAGAGTTGGAGAGACTTGGCTGCAAAGAACCTTGAGAGAAGCTTTTGGAATCGTGAAAATATTCAAATCTTTATTGGGTGGGCAATTATACTAAGGTATATATCTATTAAATTTCATCAAACTATACACTAATAATATATACATTTGATTTTATGTAAATCGTTTTAAATTAACCTTTAAAGTTCTGAATTTTGTCTGAATTCTATGACATCATTCCAGAATTTTGTTTGTCAGGGGACAGAGATATTATGAATACTTTTATTTGGCTTATGAATATAAAATACTTAAGACTGTAGAGTTCAAATTTGTCCTAATGCATTCAGGTTCATTATACTTGCCTTTGGTGTCCACTAAATCTCAGTTGTGTTCCATTAGAAGGATCTGTGAAATAGTTAGTGGAATAAGGCAGTGAATTATCTAAAAATCAGTTAAGAAAATTTCATGCTTAGTCTACATTCTGCTGTAGTAGATTTATTTGAACAGTTTAAATTATTGATCTAATTCTATTTATCTAAAAAGACTTCAAGGTACACTGCCACCTTACTCCTATTGCCCTTTCAAATGATGTGAGTTTATATTATTTCAATAAAAAATATAAGAAAGAGAGAATCCGGGGTGGCTGGGTGGCTCAGTCGTTAAGCGTCTGCCTTCGGCTCAGGTCATGATCCCAGGGTCCTGGGATTGAGCCCCGCATCAGGCCCCCTGCTCAGCGGGAAGTCTGCTTCTCCCTCTCCCACTCCTCCTGCTTGTGTTCCCTCTCTCGCTGTGTCTCTCTCTGTCTCTGTCAAATAAATAAATAAAATCTTTAAAAAAAAAAGAAAGAAAGAGAGAATCCAGGATTTTTCATTCATAATAAGATTTTTAAAATTTCATCAAGGTTCAGTCAATATAGAAGAATCTGTTTGTGGTGATAAGACAGGAACATCTTTGCTGTTTGGACTCAAAGCAGCAGAGAACAGAAGTCACAGGTATAAGTGTAATCAAAATTATCTTCTACTTTTTTTCTTTCTTTCTTTTTTTTCTTAACTTGAATGCAGCTTTAATCAATAGTCTTGAAGCTCCAGATTATCTATCCAAATGAGAAAACCTGTCTTAGGTAACTAGATCCTCTAATCAAATATTGGCAGATGAGATCCTGTGGGTGATAAAAACATTTAAAATCCACAGTGACATTATTTGATGAGAATCATACTTATTTAAGTCAAGGTGAAACATACATAGTATATATTTAATTGTCAAGTTATTACTATTCCTTATAATATAACTACAAGTTATCATTACTGTTTTCATTAATATATATTTAAAAGCTAAGGTCAAACCTTTTTCCTGTTTGCATAACTAAAATATTTAATCTATACTGATAACCTGATATAAGTCCAAAATACATTATAAGAGTAGAAATGTTCAGATTGTGGAAGTAATACTGAATCAGTTTTAATATATGAAAATAATCATTAAAATATTTATAAATTTTATTATCTTATTCTAGGTCTTGTGAAATCACTCCCCGAAATCCTAAATTACTTTACAAATTAGGTAGGATAAAATTAGGTAGCTAAATGTATGCTATCTAATAATAGAGATTTCAGAGAAAAAAAGAGAACATTCATTTTAGAAATATTTAGCTTGCTAATATGCTATTTATAGTGTTGCATGGCAATTCTGGACATTTTTAGTGTGTCCCTGTGTTTGTGAATTAATGAATGGATATTAGAGGGTGGAGTAACCACTATGCTTAGGGTTCAGAATAGGAAAATGATTTTTATACCCAAGGATATAAATCTATGTAGGATTTGAGTATAGTCATTTTCCTATAAAATATTGCCTGTTGACTACCATGAAAGAGCAGAATCACACTGAATTCATTGTTTAACAATGACAAATTAATAAATTATTTAAATGAGTACTACATTGCAGGAAGGGATGCAATAAAGTGTCAGTCTATTAATCATGCTTGACAATAGCATGACAATAAGCCAGAACCCTTGGAAGATGAAGACCTGGAGTCAGGCCTAGTTTTAAATCAGTTCTGTAATATGTAAGAGACCCAAATCACATCTTAACCTACCATTTTATTGTTGGAATTGTCAGCCAATATCAGTACCATTTACTACTATTAAACTCTTAGCACTTCAGTAATTCTGACATTTCTTTCTCATTTTCTATCGCCTCGTTTTCCAAAAGTGAGAGAAGTTTGAGGAAAGTTTATTCTGGGGCTGCAACAGATGGGTTATATAAGCAAGCCTTCAACAACAGGTCTTCACTGGGAATAAGACTCCTTGAACAGTGCCACCCTAAAGCACTACCCTTTATGACTCCAGAAATTCCAAAATGAAAATACTAAAAATGAATCTCAGGACTTCTTTGCATAGCTAACAACACTCTCCAGGAATGTAATTAATAGGAAGAATAGAGGGCTAATTTGTGAAATATCAGTGACAGTAGATATATAAGGAAATATTATTTCAGCAGTTGTGGAGTCTAGGAAAAAAAAATAGTACTGACTTAACTTTGTGGTACTGGTAATTGCTTAAGAAAGAGAGCTGAGTATTTTAACTAGATTGTTTTAAATGTTTCTAATTTTTAAAATTCTGATTACCATGAGAGACAAGTCCCTATATGGCACTCTGTTACAATTTGTGCATGACCCCTAGGTCCCTGTATTCTATGAGATGCAAGCCTTAAATAACAAGAAACAGTCTTTTTTTTTTTTTTTTTTTTTGGAAAAAGTTTTTTTTTAAAAACATTAATTTTAGCCACAAATTAACTCAGGAAATAAAAATTAGCAAAAACTAGGTACACTCAGAGGAACATCTTGGTTATATATTAGTTTGTTAGACAAATCATAACCCCAATGAGGATGGAAATGTTCTATGCAGCCCATTGAAAATGTACTCATATCCTATTTTAAAATATGATATGATATACTGAATAAAAAAGAACTTGGTGGGACACCTGGGTGGCTCAGTTGGTTGAGCGTCTGCCTTTGGCTCAGGTCATGATCCCAGGACCCTGGGATGGAAGGAGCATCCAGTTCCTTGCTCAGCAGGGCGCCTGCTTCTCCCTCTCCCTCTGGCTGCCACTCCCCCTGCTTGTGCTCTCTCTGTCAAATAAATAAATAAAATCTTTAAAAATAGAAGAAGAAATTGGCAAATCTTATCCAGCAATTGACTTAAAGGACTTGTTTCTATTCTTTTTTTATTTTTTTATAGATTTTATTTATTTATTTGAAAGAGAGAGAGAGAACATGAGTGGGGGAAGGCAGAGGGAGAGGGAGAAGCAGACTCCCCACTGAGCGGGGAGCCTGATGTGGGGCTTGATCCCGGGGCTGTGGGATCATGACCTGAGCTGAAGGCAGGCACTTAACGACTGAGCCACCCAGGCACTCCAGGACTTGTATCTATTCTATACCATCTTTCTCATCTCACGATCTGCTGGAAGATGATAAAACAACATATTGAAAGCTTACATAATAATACTGAAAAAAGTAACTAATAGTAATTTCAACACATAATATGCCACAGACATTCTGCTACAATCCTTGTGTAATTATCACAGAAAGTCTTCACCACTATCCTACAAACACCATGATTACTCCCATTTTACAGATGTCAATAGTGTTATGGTTTGCTGAAGGTCAAACAATTGGTAAGTGGCAGAGGTAGGATTGAGCCCAGGCAAGTGGACTCCATCTACAGAGACTGCTACACTGTGGTTGACACAGAATTCTATTATGTATAATGTTAAACCTTCTTAAACACAGAAGAAGCAGATGTAGATTATTTGCCAGGTAAAACACCACATGACACTGTTGTGCTTGGCATAGCAGTGATCATACTACCAGGATCACAAAATGTTTAACCCTTTAAATCATTAATAGGTTGAATTTTGTTATAAAAGCAAAAGACAACAAAATTTATCAACTTGGGTTATTTAATATAATCCTCGATCATGTGTTATTGAGGAGATTCACATAATGTGAAGCAGGCTATCAAATAATACTTTATATTTTTCCAAATTAAAAATATTTCAGTTAACCTATCCTGATATATAACCAAAGAGAGCCAAAGATGGGTGCATGTAATGTGGGTGATATGATCTAATTCCTTTTTTTTAATACATAATCTAATTTCTACATTCGAGTATGAAAGTGAGGTTTTCTTAAGTATGGCACGATTTTTTTTAAAAGATTTTATTTATTTATTTGACAGAGAGAGATAGTGAGAGCAGGAACACAAGCAGGGGGAGTGGGAGAGGGAGAAGCAGGTTTCCCACTGAGCAGGGAGCCCGACGTGGGGCTCGATCCCAGGACCCTGGGATCGTGACCTGAGCCGAAGGCAGATGCTTAACAACTGAGCCAGCCAGGCGCCCCTTAAGTATGGCACTATTTAAGGGCAATAAATTCATGCTCACATGTGTAAATCATTCCTTTTCTTCTAGGAAATGTATTAAATAAAAATGTTACTTCAATAAAGTGGGGAGAGACTCCAATTAGAGATATGATCATTTAATAATACAAGTTAGTCATTTTAGGTATTATATTATAAAAGGGCTCAAACTTCCTATGCACACGTTATTATATACTATATAAGTGAATATGAGTAAATTTTATGATATCTATGACACACTGTTATTAGTTCATTCTTCAGTTAGCTCTTCAAGGAATTGTTTCTTTCAATAGTTCATTCAATGACATATTTCCCTTTATAAACAACTCTGTGTAGATCCTTACCAAGAACAATATAGCCTATCCAAATTCCATAATAATATACTTAATCACAAATTTACTTGACAAAAAAGAATATGAGATTAAAAATTAACAAATATATATATATATATAACAAAACCCAAGGCAATAGATGGCATATGCAAGATGAAATCTCCCATGTCTGGGTTTTTGATGAACTATGGGAATAAAAGATATTATCATAAAATATCATTATACAACTTAGACAAACCTTAAACACCAGTCTTTTGCTAGCTTTAATCTAACATGAATCACTATATGATTATGAAAATTGATTAATGGCTAGAGTATATGTGAAATCTCATCCTCCCACCCTCCCAACATCCTCAGTCTTGCAGTTCCATTGGAACAATAAGAATAAAGTGGCCACTCAGTGGTATGGATGGAGGTGGCAGCCCTCTACTTCTTCATATGTGACAACAAAATCAGAAATCTATGCTACAATATCTTTCATATGTTTCATATAATTTGAAATAAACCTCATTCCTTAAACTGAACATAACTAGGTAGTTAGAATTATTTAAGTAAAAAATGTAATGCTTTGCTATGATCAAAATTTTGAGTCACTATGAAGTGCTCAATTCATTCTGAGCCATGCTATGAAGAGGTCTCAAGCATAGAGAAAAATGTATGATTGAAGGACAGAGATTGTACTATTTTAATAGTTTTAAATAGTATTTTTTCATGTGAAAGAAAAATATCCTTTTATCATCCATTTGTCTCTACTTTAGCAAGGCCTTACCTCCTGTAAATAAAGTGATTTCATCTGTTGTTTAGAAGAAAAGGCTGGAACTAGTCATAGAAATGTCATAGAGACCATATCTTCTCCATTGCTCCCATTGAAATTTAGTTTATATCTGGGTTTCAAGAGCACAGGCTATTAGAAAAACCATAGGTCAGAACTAGGAAGATTCATCTCTCCTTGGGATGCACAAAGACATGTTGCTTATATTCTATGTGATTCACATGAAAAATACAGGAATTAAAAGGCTGAAAAAAAATCAGGTTCACAAAGTCCATTGCATATATGATTTTGGAGCATGAGTGATATGATGAGAAAGAGAAAGGGATTTTGAAAATTAGTTGTATTATTCATAACCTTATTTATATAATCTTTAAGGAATTTTTCTTTTGTCAAAGTGGACATGACATGTATGAGTTTGTGAGTGGAATATAGTGTATGGACTGTGAGTCTAAGGAAATTATACCATAAGCTCTCCACAAAAATCAATGTTATTAAATCATAATTGCACACATATATGCAAATGAGCACATGTAAACAGATTAGAATTGGGGGAGCCTGGGAGTTTCAGTTGGTTAAGCATCCAACTCTTGATCTTAGCTCAGGTCTTGATCTCAGGATCATGAGATTTTTTTTTTTTTAAGAGAGAATTATATTTAAAAATTCCTAAATTGGGGGTGTCAATTAAATTTTAAGAGAATAGTTTTCACCTTCCTCGAAAAAAACATTTTCCTGAATATACAATTGTTATACAATGATAAAAAAATAGATTTCTAATTCAAATATGATTTTTCTCATTTTTCAACACTGTTTTATTATTATTTTCATAAATGGTAGAGATTCTGCTAAAGAATACATTTTCCGAGGGAGGACCAAGATGGTGGAGGAGTAGGAGACCTAAATTTTGTCTAGCCCTGGGAATTCAGCTACATAGGGATCAAACCAATCTGAAAACCTATGAACTAAACAGGAGATTGAAGAAAAGAATAGCAGCAACTATCTGAACAGAAAAGCAACCACTATCTGGATGGTAGGACATATTGAGAAGTGAATCCAAGGCAATATTCACGAAGATAGACGGCGGGGGAGGGGGCCTCTGTCAGCAGCTACTGGCAAGTGATAGAGCAGTGGAGGACAAAATCGGAAATTTTAGAAGTCGTTTCTGCTGAGGGATATCGCTCCAGTGGCTAAGCAGGGGTCTAACCCTTGCTGGGACAGTGTGGTCTCAGGACCCTCCGGGTCACAGAAAGACCGGGGGTGCCTGAGTATGGCAGAGCTCCCAGGGATCAGAGTGGGGAAGCCAGCTGCAAAGACGGAGCCAAGGAGTGGGCTCTCAGCTTGGGGTTGCCATAAACTGACCCGTGGCACAGTCCGGCCACTGCTCCTTCAGCAGGGACCTAACAAGTGGCAGATCCGGGGAGACCACCTTCCTCTCCTGGGAGAAGTGGCATGGGAGCATACCACAGGGATCTGCTGGGTTTGGAGACTCCACACGGGGTCAGGTGCCAGAGATAGAAATGCTTGGTCACAGGCCGGGTGAGCAGAGAGTGTAGCCGGAGACCAGGGAGAAGGGAGTGATTGAATGCTTTTCTCTGGGGGCTCACTGAGGAGTGAAGCCCTGAGTTCTCAGATCTTCTGGGGCAGAGATTGGGAGGCCACCATTTTCACTCTCAGCCTCCAAAGCTGTACGGAAAGCTTGCAGGGAACAAAAGCTCCTGAGAGCAAACCCGAGCAGATGACTTAGCCCAGACCTGGCAAGGGTGGGGCAATTCCATCTCCAGTAAAGACATTTGGGAACCACGGGAACAAGCCCTCCCCTGAAGATCAGCAAGAACAGCCAACTAAGACCAAGTTTACCCATCAATGAGAATGGCAGAACTCCAGCGCTAGGGGAATACTGCACATAGATTTCATGCCTTTTTTCCCATGATTCTTTAGTCTTTCAAAGTTAATATTTTTAATTTTCTTTTTTTTCATATTTATTTTTCCCTTTTTCTTTTTTTTTTTAATTTTTTTTTTTAAGATTTTATTTATTTGGGAGAGAGAGAATGAGAGACAGAGAACATGAGAGGGAGGAGGGTCAGAGGGAGAAGCAGACTCCCCACCGAGCAGGGAGCCCGATGCGGGACTCGATCCAGGGACTCCAGGATCATGACCTGAGCCGAAGGCAGTCGCTTAACCAACTGAGCCACCCAGGCGCCCCTTTTTCCCTTTTTCAACCAACATCTTACCAATCCATTTTTAAAAAAATCTTTCTTAGTTTTCATTTTTAGAGTCATATTCTTCCTAGTAGTTAACCTTATTTTTGGTATATATATATAAGTTGATCTCTCTTTAAAATTTTGGGATACAGTTTCATCTAACAGACCAAATATACCCTAAATATCTAGTGTATTGCTTTGTTCTAATCTCCTGCCTGATCACATTCTCTCCCTTTGTTTTTTGTTTTTTTTTTAATCCTCTTCTTTATTTTTCAACCATCTTCCTATCTTATCAATTCCTTTTATAAAATCTTTTATAATTTTCATTTTTACAGTCATATTCCATCCCTTCATCATATTTACCCTTAATTTTGTACATATATAAGTTTCTCTTTCTTTAAAATTTTGGGAGGCACTTTCTTTTAACAGACCAAAATACGCCCCAAATCTAGTGTTTCGCACTAATCTATGCACCAGCCTGATCATATTTGATCATATTCTGTTTTTTGTTTGTTTATTTTTTATCTTTTTCTTTTTTCTTTCTTTCCCTTTCTTTTCCCCTGGTTTCAGATCTCTTCTTATTTGTTTAGTGTATATTTTTCGGGGTCATTATTACCCTGTTAGCATTTTGTTCTCTCATTCATCTATTCTCCTCTGGACAAAATGACAAGATAGAAAAACCACCTCAAAAAAAAAAGAACAAGAGGCAGTACTGACTGCCAGGGACCTAATCAATACAGACATTAGTAAGATGTCGGAACTAGAGTTCAGAATGACGATTTTAAAGATACTAGTGGGGCTTGAGAAAAGCATGGAAGATATTAGAGAAAACCTTTCTGGAGAAATGAAAGAAGTAAAATCTAACCAAATCGAAATCAAAAAGGCTATTAATGAGGTGCAATCAAAAATGGAGGCTCTAACTGCTAGGATAAATGAGGCAGAAGAAAGAATTAGGGATATAGAAGACCAAATGATGGAAAATAAAGAAGCTGAGAAAAAGAGAGATAACGAACTACTGGATCACGAGGGCAGAATTCGAGAGATAAGTGATACCATAAGATGAAAGAATATTAGAATAATTGGGATCCCAGAAGAAGAAGAGAGAGAGAAGGGGGCAGAAGGTATATTGGAGCAAATTATAGCAGAGAACTTCCCTAATTTGGGGAAAGAAACAGGCATCAAAATCCAGGGGACAAAATCAATAAAAATAGGTCAACACAACAACATCTAATAGTAAAACATACACGTCTCAGAGACAAAGAGAAAATCCTGCAAGCAACTCGGGACAAGAGATCAGTAACCTACAATGATAGAAACATTAGATTGGCAACAGACCTATCCACAGAGACCTGGCAGGCCAGAAAGGACTGGCATGATATATTCAGAGCACTAAATGAGAAAAATATGCAGCCAAGAATATAGTATATCCAGCTAGACTGTCATTGAAAATAGAAGGAGAGATAAAAAGCTTCCAGGACAAACAAAAACTAAAGGAATTTGAAAACACAAAACCAGCCCTACAAGAAACATTGAGAGGGTTCCTCTAAGCAAAGAGAGAGCCTAAAAGTAACATAGACTAGAAAGGAACACAGACAACATACAGTAAGAGTCACCTTACAGGCACTACAATGGCACTAAATTCATATCTTTCAATAGTTACCCTGAATGTAAATGGGCTAAATGCCCCAATCAAAAGACACAGGGTATGAGATTGGATTAAAAAACAAGACCCATCGATATGCTGTCTGCAAGAGACTCATTTTAGACCCAAAGACACACCCAGATTGAAAGTGAGGGCGTGGAAAACCATTTACCATGCTAATGGGCACCAAAAGAAAACTGGGGTGGCAATATTATATCAGACAAATTAGATTTTAAACCAAAGACTATAATAAGAGATGAGGAAGGACACTATATCCTACTTAAAGGGTCTATCCAACAAGAAGATCTAGCAATTGTAAATATCTATGCCCCTAACATGGGAGCAGCCAATTATATAAGGCAATTAATAACAAAAGCAAAGAAACACACTGACAACAGAACAATAATAGTGGGGGACTTTAACACCCCCCTCACTGAAATGGACAGATCACCTAAGCAAAAGATCAACAAGGAAATAAAGACTCTAAATGACACACTGGACCAAATGGACTTCACAGATCTCTTCAGAACATTCCATCCCAAAGCAACAGAATACACATTCTTCTCTAGTGCCCATGGAACATTCTCCAGAATAGATCATATCCTAGGTCACATATCAGGTCTCAACCGGTACCGAAAGATTGGGATCATTCCCTGCATATTTTCAGACCACAAGGCTTTGAAACTAGAACTCAATCACAAAAGGAAAGTCAGAAAGAACTCAAATACATGGAGGCTAAAGAGCATCCTACTAAAGAATGAATGGGTCAACCAGGAAATTAAAGAAGAATTTAAAAAATTCATGGAAACCAATGAAAATGAAAACACAACTGTTCAAAATCTTTGGGATGTGGCAAAGGCAGTCCTAAGAGGAAAGTATATAGCAATACAAGCCTTTCTCAAGAAACAAGAAAGGTCTCAAATATACAACCTAACCCTACACCTAAAGGAGCTGGAGAAAGAACAGCAAATAAAGCCTAAACCCAGCAGGAGAAGAGAAATAATAAAGGTCGGGGCAGAAATCAATGAAATAGAAACCAAAAGAACAGTAGAACAGATCAATGACACTAGGAGCTGGTTCTTTGAAAGAATTAACAGATTGATAAACCCCTGGCCAGACTTAACAAAAAGAAAAGAGAAAGGACCCAAATAAATAAAATCATGAATGAAAGAGGAGAATCACAACCAACACCTAAGAAATACAAACAATTATAAGAACATATTATGAGCAACTCTATGCCAGCAAATTAGATAATCTGGAAGAAATGGGTGCATTCCTAGAGATGCATCAACTCCCAAAACTGAACCAGGAAGAAATAGAAAAACTGAACAGACCTATAACCACTAAGGAAATTGAAGCAGTCATCAAAAGTCTCCCAAAAAACAAAAGCCCAGGGCCAGATGGCTTCTCATTTAAAGAAGAATTAATACCTATTCTTCTGAAACTGTTCCAAAAAATAGAAATGGAAGGAAAACTTCCAAACTTGTTTTATGAGGCCAACATTACTTTGATCCCCAAGCCAGACAAAGACCCCATCAAAAAGGAGAATTAAAGACCAATATCCTTGATAAACATGAATGCAAATATTCTCACCGAAATACTAGTCAAGAGGATCCAACAGTACATTAAAAGGATTATTCACCATGACCAAGTGGGATTTATCCCTGGGCTGCAGGGTTGGTTCAACATCCACAAATCAATCAATGTGATATAATACATTGATAAAAGAAAGAACAAGAACCATATGATCCTCTCAATAGATGCAGAAAAAGCATTTGACATAGTACAGCATCCTTTCTTGATCAAAACTCCTCAGAGTATAGGCATAGAGGGTACACACCTCAATATCATAAAAGCCATCTATGAAAAACCCACAGTGAATATCATTCTCAATGGGGAAAAAATGAGAGCTTTCCCCCTAAGGTCAGGAACACGGCAGGGATGTCCACTATCACCACTGCTTTTCAACATAGTATTAGAAGTCGTAGTCATGGCAATCAGACAACAAAAAGAAATTAAAGGCATCCAAATCAACAAAGAAGAAGTCAAACTCTCACTCTTTGCAGATGATATGATACTTTATGTGGAAAACCCAAAAGACTCCACCCCAAAACTGCTAGAACTCATACAGGAATTCAGTCAAGTGGCAGGATATAAAATCAATGCACAGAAATCAGTGGCATTCCTATACACCAACAACAAGACAGAAGAAAGAGAAATTAAAGAGTCGATCCCATTTACAATTGCACCCAAACCATAAGATACCTAGGAATAAATCTAACCAAAGAGGCAAAAGATCTGTACTCAGAAAACTATAAAATACTCATGAAAGAAATTGAGGAAGACACAAAGAAATGGAAAAACGTTCCATGCTCATGGATTGGAAGAACAAATATTGTGAAGATGTCAATGCTACCTAGAGCAATCTACACATTCAATGCAATCCCTATCAAAATACCATCCACTTTTCTCAAAAAATGGAACAAATAATCCTAAAATTTGTATGGAACCAGAAAAGACCCCACATAGCCAGAGGAATGCTGAAAAAGAAAAGCAAAGCTGGCAGCATCACAATTCCAGACTTCCAGCTCTATTACAAAGCTGTCATCATCAAGACAGTATGGTACTGGCACAAAAACAGGCACATAGATCAATGGAACAGAATAGAGAGGCCAGAAATGGACCCTCAACTCTATGGTCAACTCATCTTCGACAAAGCAGGAAAGAATGTCCAATGGAAAAAAGACATTCTCTTCAACAAATGGTGTTAGGAAAATTGGACAGCCACATGCAGAAGAATGAAAGTGGACCATATCCTTACACCACAAATAGACTCAAAAATAGACTCAAAATGTTTGAAAGACCTAAATGTGAGACAGGAGTCCATCAAATCCTAAAGGAGAACACAGGCAGCAATTTCTTTTACCTCAGCCGCAGCAACTTCTTCCTAGAAACATCGCCAAAGGCAAGGGAAGCAAGGGCAAAATGAATTATCGGGACTTCATCAAGATAAAAAGCTTTTGCACAGCAAAAGAAACAGTCAACAAAACCACAAGACAATTGACAGAATGGGAGAAGATATTTACAAATGACATATCAGATAAAGGGCTAGTATCCAAAATCTATAAAGAACTTATCAAACTCAACACCCAAAGAACAAATGATCCAATCAAGAAATGGGCAGAAGACATGAACAGACATTTTTCCAATGAAGACATCCAAATGGCCAACAGACACATGAAAAAGTGCTCAACATCGCTTGGCATCAGGGAAATCCATATCAAAACCTCAATGAGATACCACCTCACACCAGTCAGAATGGCTAAAATTAACAAATCAGGAAAGGACAGATGTTGGAGAGGATGCAGAGAAAGGGGAACCCTCCCACACTGTTGGTGGGAATGCAAGGTGGTGCAGCCACTCTGGAAAACAGTATGGAGGTTCCTCAAAAAGTTGAAAACAGAGCTACCATACAATCCAGCAATTGCACTACTGGGTATTTACCCCAAAGACACAAATGTAGGGGTCCGAAGGGGTATGTGCACTCCGGTGTTTATAGCAGCAATGTCCACAATAGCCAAATTATAGAAATAGCCAAGATGTCCATAGACAGATGAATGGATAAAGAAGTGTATATATAGGGCGCCTGGGTGGCTCAGTTGGTTAAGCGACTGCCTTCGGCTCAGGTCATGATCCTGGAGTCCCGGGATCGAGTCCCGCATCGGGCTCCCTGCTCCGCAGGGAGCCTGCTTCTCCCTCTGACCTTCCCCCCTCTCATGTGCTCTCTGTCTCTCTCATTCTCTCTGTCTCAGATAAATAAATAAAATCTTAAAAAAAAAAAAAGAAGTGTGTGTATATATATATATATATATACACACACACACACACAATGGAATATTATGCAGCCATCAAAAGGAATGAAATCTTGCCATTTGCAGTGTTGTGGATGGAACTGGAGGGTATTATGCTGAGCGAAATAAGTCAATCAGAGAAAGACATGTATCATATGATCTCACTGATATGAGGAATTTTTAATCTCAGGAAATAAACTGAGGGTTGCTGGATTGGTGAGGGGTGGGAGGGATGGGGTGGCTGGGTGATAGACATTGGGGAGGGTATGTGCTATGGTGAGCACTGTGAATTGTGTAAGACTGTTGAATCACAGTCCTGTACCTCTGAAACAAATAATACATTATATGTTAAAAAAAAAAAAAAGAGGAAGATAGCAGGAAAGGAAAAATGAAGTGGGGGTAATCGGAGGGGGAGATGAACCATGAGAGACTATGGACTCTGAGAAACAGACTGAGTGTTCTAGAGGGGAGGGGTGTGGGGGGATGGGTTAGCCTGGTGATGGATATTAAAGAGGCCACGTACTGAATGGAGCACTGGGTGTTATACACAAACAATGAATCATGGAACACTACATCAAAAACTAATGATGTAATGTATGGGGATTAACATAACAATAAAAAAATTTTTTTAAAAAAGTAATGATGAGGGGCGCCTGGGTGGCTCAGTCATTGGGCGTCTGCCTGCGGCTCAGGTCATGATCCCAGAGTCCTAGGATCGAGCCCCAGTCGGGCTCCCTGCTCCGGGTGAAGGCTGCTTCTTCCTCTCCCACTCCCCCCCCCGCTCGTATTCCCTCTCTTGCTGTCAAATAAATAAATAAAATCTTAAAAAAAAACCAGAAACCTAATGATGTAATGTATGGTGATTAACATAACATAATAACAAAAAAAAGCCTTTAGGAAAAAAATCAGCAAAAGGACTATTTAAAAGTTATAATGCATAAAACTTTTTGTGATACAAAGAGAAAGAATACATTTTCCATTAGTTTTAGCTTTTATATATTTAATCTTTTCATTCTGCATAAAAATATTGAACTTGGCAAGGATTTTTCCTAAAAGATTTGTTTTTCCTGTCATGTAGCACATTCATTGAGAGATGAAATGATTACTCTGAGTCCAAGAACATTAAACAAAGAGGCCAGAAGGGGCTGCACCACCAGGCACCGCCAAGAAGTACAGGCAGGGAGTGAAGCCCTGAGTCCGGGTGGACTCTCAGTCTTATTATGTTATAATGTAAAGTTTCAGAAGCAAGGAAAAACAACTCAAGATAGCAATCACGTGAGGGACAGTAAGGAACGGTGTACATGACTATCAGCACCAGTCCTAGTGAGGCATTAACTAGGGGGCTGCAGGAGATGGGAGAGCCTACCTCAGTGGGCCTATCTTATCTACCATCATTGCTGTTTTCAGCATGTACTGTTTTCAGCACAGAATGATGGGGGAATGGTTGGCTTTTGCCACATGCATACCACTTTTGCTATATATGCCTGTTCCCGTTCTTACTGTTTCTTTTACCCGCTGAGGTCTTGCTCGCCCACACTCCTAATCTTCAGTGCAAAAGTAATTTTTATATACACCTAGAAAATCTGTTCTACTGAAAATTAAGAATTAAAACTTTTAAACATGATGAACCAGTAGTATATTTACTGCATGTGGGCATTTAAATTTAATTAATAAAATGATAAAATAATAATCTTTTTTTAAATTTAAATTCCAGTATAGTTAACATACATTTTTGTATTAGTTTCAGGTGTACAATATAGTGATTCCACAATTTTATACATTACTCAGTGCACTTCATAAGTGTACTCTTAATCCCCTTCACCTATTTCACCCATTCCCCAACCCACTTCCCCTCTGGTAATCATCTGTTTGTTCTGTATTGTTAAGAGTCTGATTTTTGGTTTATTCCTTTTTATCTTTGTTCATTTGTTTCTTAAATTCCATATATGAGTGAAATAATATGATGTTTGTCTTTCTCTGACTGACTTATTTCATTTAGCATTATTCTCCCTGGATCCATCCATGTTGCTGCAAATGGCAAGATTTCATTCTTTTTTATGAATATTCTATTGTGTATATATATATTTCATTGTATATATATATACCTCTTCTTTATCCATTCATCTATCAATTAACATCTGAGCTGCTTCTGTATGTTGGCTATTGTAAATAATGCTGCAATAAACATAAGGGTGCATATATCTTTTTGAATTTTGTTTTCATATTCTTTGGGTAAATACCCAGTAGTGGAATTATTGGATCATATAGTAATTCTATTTTTAATCTTTTGAAGAACCTCCATTCTGTTTTCCACAGTGGTTGTACCAGTTTGCATTTGCTTTTCCACCAACAGTGCATGAGTGTTCCTTATTCTCCACATCATCACCAACACTTGCTATTTCCTGTCTTTCTTATTTTAGCCATCCTGACAGATGTTAGGTGATAGCTCATTTTGGTTTTTATTTGCAGTTATGTGATGATGAGTGAGGTTGAGCACCTTTTCATGTGTCTGTTTGCCATCTGCATGTTTTCTTTGGAGAAATACCTGTTCATGTCTTCTGCCCCTTTTTAATTTTGGGGTGTTGAGTTGTATAAATTCTTAATATATTTTAGAAAGTAGCCCTTTTTTGGATATGTCATTTGCAAAGGTCTTCTCCCATTCTACAGGTTGTCCTTCTGTTTTTTAATTGTTTCCTTTGCTGTGCAAAAGTTTTTATTTTGATTTATCATTAGAGTTTATTTTTGCCTTTGTGTCCCTTGGCTGGGGAGACATCTAGAAAAATGTTGCTGTGGCCAAGGTCAGAGAAATTACTGCCTGTGCTGTCTTCCAGGACTTTTATGGTTTCAGGTCTCATATTTAGGTCTTTCATCCATTTTGAGTTTATTTTTGTCTATGGTGTAAGAAAGTGGTCCAGGTTCATTCTTTTGCATGTAGCGGTCCAGTTTTCCCAATGCCATTTGTTGAAAAGACTATCTTTCTCCCATTGCATATTCTTGACACCTTTGTCAAAGATTAATTGACCATATAAGCATGGGTTTATATTGGGGCTTTGATTCTGCTCCACTGATCTATGTATCTTTTTTGTGCCCAGTACCATACTATTTTCATCACTTATTTATTATATATCTTGGAGTCCGGAATTGTGATGCCTCTAGCTTTGCTTTTCCTCCTTACAGTTGCTTTGGCTATCCAGGGTCTTTGATGGTTCCATACAGATTTTAGGATTGTTTGTTCTAGCTATGTGAAAAATGGTATTTTAACAGGGATTGCATTAAATCTGTAGATTGCTTTGGGTAGTATGGGCATTTTAACATTATTTGTTCTACAAATCCATGAGCATAAAATATCTTTCCATTTGTTTTTATATTTTTCAGTTTCTTTCATTAATGTTTTATAGTTTTCAGAGTACATGTCTTTCACCCTTGGTTAATTTTATTCCTTGGCATTTTATTATTTTTGGTGCAATTGTAAATGGGATTCTTTTATTAATTTAAAAGAATAACTTTTGAAGCATTAAGCATTCCATAAATCCTTAGTGTACCCCTATAAGAGATATAAGGACATTCACAACACTGTCCTTGATTTGAGAGAGCTGATAATATTCATAAGATATATATGTCCTTGTGTATGTGTATAATACTTAAAAATAATACATTCAATTATTCTTTTTCAAGAAACATAGATACAGCAAAAGCACATAGTTTCTTATATTCACCTAGTGATTTACAGTTTATATATCATGTTTATTTGAAGTTATCTAGGTAGTCAGTCATGAAAAATCTATGAAATAGTTGAGAATGATATTATTATTTTATATTTATACATAAAGAAACAGAGACCATAGAAGGTGAGGAGTCTTCAGTTTAAAATATCAAAACTGATTCTGATTTAAAGTTCCCATTGCCAAACTTGTATTCTTCCTATTTTTACCTTTCAAATGAGGAATTTGTAATTAAATCACTATGAATCATTGAACACTACAACTGAAACTAATGATGTACTATATGTTGGTTAACTGAATTTAAATAAAAAAATAATTAATTAATTAAAAAAAGAAAAAAGTCACTGAGTAAGGAGATTAAGGGAAAATGGTCTGAAAATAAGAAAATAGCAAAAGTTTAAAAAGTGTTCTGAAGTTTATAATGAGGATTTCATGAAGAACTTTAGTAAAGATGAATAGAATAGTGATGGCAGAAAGAATGGAGAAAGGCATTATTTGCAGGTAAAATAATAGGAAAGAATGTTGAAAGAAACAAGGGATAAATAAGAAATCCAATTTGGATGATAACAAAAATAGTAAATAAGGCCAGAAAGATATGCTGGGAATAGGTAGGATATGTTAATTTACGGCCACATGGGAACATGCCTTACATGCCAGACTAAGTAATGATGGAATTTACTAAGGCAAATTAAAACCCTTTAAGAAACTTAAACAAGGACAAGGAAATATCTACTACATGACTAGATGGATGGATGGATAGATGGCTGAAAGGAGAGAGGGAGAGGGGGGGAGAGAGAGAGAGAGAGAAATACACAGACAATATGTGTATGTATCTTCATTCAATTTCCAAAGCAACTTTTCATTTTAAGTAGTAATTTCATCATTTTATAGAGAAGAATATTGAAGCTCAATAAAGATTCAACTGGGATTTGAACCCAGATCTTTCTGACTCTATAGTGTTGTAGAATCTCAAGGCTGATTGGGAGAAGTCACTTAGAAAACTTTTGCCGCTGGACTTTATCAAGACTTAAATTATGATGGTGGCAATGGGAAGCGAAAGGAAGTGATGATAACACAGGTGACTTCAAACTCTTTCTTGCCTAGAAATTTACAAATTAGTGATAATCTTCATGCTTTTGTTCATAGATCAATTAAACAAATGAAAAATACATAAATCATGTCTTCATGTTGAAGCTTTATTTCATTGAAATATTGTTAATATGGATGAGAACTACATATTTACCAAAAAATGGTAACCAAGAGTTCAATCCATAGCATTTGATGAAAGCTGACACCATTTGTGTATTAATTATCATCTTAAATAGTAAGATTCTGTAAATGGATCTATTGGTAGTCTGATAATCTGCAGAAGTTTTTATGGGTTCAACAATTTGTTCAACAGGTCCTTTAGTTATTTGTATCAGTACAAGAAAATACTTGAAATAGATATCATACCCAGATGAAATTATTCTGATTTATTAGCATCAGATTTCAAGTGGAGCTACTTATTCAAGCCTGGAAATAGGTATTTTAAGATATTAGAATGCGGGCACCTGGGTGGCTCAGCTGGTTAAGCGACTGCCTTCGGCTCAGATCATGGTCCTGGAGTCCCAGGATCGAGTCCCGCATCGGGATCGAGTCCCGCATCGGGCTCCCTGCTCTGCAGGGAGCCTGCTTCTCCCTCTGACCCTCCCCCCTCTCATGCCCTCTCTCTCTCTCTCAAATAAATAAATAAAATCTTTAAAAAAAAGATATTAGAATGCTTTCAGGGAACAGAACAAGAATGAAAAGTAGTTTGAAAATTAAGAATGATAACAAAAACTGACAAAAGCAAGTTTATAAAAGAAAACTGATTAAAGAAATGGTAAAAACAGAATAGGTGCAATTGATCTAGTCATTTAATAGAGAAAAAAGTGCTGCTGGGATCAATATGCAAATGAAAAAATATGTTAACATTTGTTAAGAACAGTTGAATGAACACTAGAACACATTCAAGGATTAGAAGCCACAGGGCGCCTGGGTGGCTCAGTTGGTTAAGCGACTGCCTTCGGCTCAGGTCATGATCCTGGAGTCCCGGGATCGAGTCCCGCATCGGGCTCCCTGCTCGGCAGGGAGTCTGCTTCTCCCTCTGACCCTCCTCCCTCTCATGCTCTCTGTCTCTCATTCTCTCTGTCTCAAATAAATAAATAAAATCTTTAAAAAAAAAAAAAAAAAAAAAAGGATTAGAAGCCACAGAAATTTGGAAATATAAGTCTATATTCATATTTCATTTGAAGAGGGTAGAATTGTTTCTCTCTGCCCATTTCCAGGTTGAACTATGTCTGAAGAACATATCATGTGATCAGACACGTCTGTTCAAGGGAAAAAGACATACAGTGCCAGAGATGAGGTGGCTAAGTCATGCTCCTGATACATCTTAAAGATCCCCTGGTCTTTTTGTAAAAATTGGAGCTTCATGAGTTCTACTTGCCATATATCCATTATTTGTATAGTCAGTGTGTAGCTAAGATGGTCATAGGAGATCTGTCTGACAGGGTGTATGAAAAGTCCCTACATCATTATTTTTGAACACTGTCAGTCCTGAAATTCAAAGAATGCTACAAACTTGCCAGCATTGACAATTCAACACAGAAAGAGGAGTTCAGACATTTGATGAATATCATGCACCTTATTAAAATCACATTTTCTAAGAAACCAGTTACTGGAGAGAAATGATATTAATATGCCAGAAGTTTAAAAAAGTTTAGAGACTGTATGCATTGTAATCCCAAGATTATTCATTTTTCTAAGAACATCTTATCAACAAGTTTTATCTGCTTTAGTTTCAAATACCATGCTGAATCTGACCACTTTCACTTCTTCTAGTACCTTATCATAGACTACCACTGTCTTTCACCTATATTCTTTTGGTAGACCTTAAGGGGTCTCCCTACTTCTACCCTGCCTCATACTTTTCTACTCTCCACATTAAAGCCAAAAGGATACTTTTAAAACAATTGACCTTAGGTAAAACAGTAGTGTTTATATTATTATTTACAAAACAGTGCAAATGCCTTCAGGGCAAAGACTTTGTTCGTTTGCTGCTGTATACCCATTTCCCATTGCAGTGTCTGGTATGTAGTAGTCCTTCAATATATATCTTCTGTTGCTCATTAAATAGTGTGGTGTTTTACCTGTGTGTGCATACAGCTGTGTTTAGTGAGGCCTAAATTAATGCTTTTGTGAAAGAAAGCAGTGTACAGCCAGGTAGACTATAAGTGGAATTCTATACCTTTAATAAGGAGTCCATAGGTCTCATAAGGAAAAATATATCACTTTATTCCTAAATTTCAAGGTTACTTAAAACTTTGAGACTTGACCCAGATAGAAGAAAATAGGAAATTTAACAAGCCCTCTGAGATAAAACTTTCTAAGGAAGTTAGAAAACAGAAGCAGTAATCTGATCCCTATTCTATAATGGGTACTAGAAAGGGAAATATTCTAGTTCTGAGTCGTGCATGGAATAGCAAATCAAAGATCCCCTGGCCACTCATTTTTCATGGTCATGGGTTTGTGTTCTCTGGAAAACACCTACTTGTATAAAATCAAAGTGCTATAATACAGAGGGCACAAGACAACATTGACAAGATTCATTTTTGGCTCTAAGAAGCCTGTAATGAATAGATTTGTCTTAGCCACTCAATTTCATCACGATAGGTAATGATTCTGCATTCCAATTCTAGAAGTGAATGTAGTAGCAAGCTTCTAGCTTTGTCAACATGAACAATACACCTACTTCTGGCAGATCAGCACTTTTCCAGTGGCAGTGATGAAAACCTTATGAAATCTACAGACTCAAAAAAAGTATTGAGTTCTTTGACTTAAGTACCAACATAAGAAACTGAGGATTTGACCATTTGTAATTAGTACACTCCTGCGGGACCCCCAACTTAGAGAAGGGAAGATGGGGGGGGGGAAGGAGAGATTGGGCTACTAATAGATAGAGGTGGCAACTCATGTTCTGTGTTTTGGGGTACTACTGTGGATGAATATTTATTTCCTAATGGCAAAGTAAGATATCTAGGATTTTATATCATATTTCAAAAGAAGCATGATTTAAAAATATATTTCTTCATCACATACCTCTCACTTTTCAAATTTTTGGAATCAATTTCATTTCTAAAAAGGAAAATAATAAAAATGAGATGTTTATAAATGCATGATTTAAATTCTATCTTATCTCTTCAAAATTAAACTGTCCTTTAAATTGACCATGCAGTTCAAGATTCCAGGGGTATTTATATAGTTTTCAAAACATAGTTCAAGGGGTGCCTGGGTAGCTCATTTGGTTAAGTATCTGCCTTCAGCTCAGTTTATGGTCCTGGGGTCCTGGGATCGAGTCCTGCTTTGGGCTCCCTGCTCAGAAGGGAGTCTACTTCTCCCTCTCTCCCCACTTGTGCTCTCTTTCTCTCACTCTCTCTCTCTCTCTCTGGCTCTCTTGCATGCTCTTTATCTCAAATAAATAAATAAAATCTTTAAAAAAAACAAAATAGTTCTGGAAGCATCAGTTTTGCAACTTGAAATATTTTTTTTGTTTGCAGTTGCATGCAACATAGGCAATATAGATCATATCATTGATGATACAGCTGCCTTCAAACAGATTCTTGCTGTTTTTTTCACCTAGTACTCTGCCAAATCACAGCATTAACGTATTTACCTTGATGTTTTCATCAGGCTTTAATATATGTAATTTAATCATTATTTATGCATCTCTTACTTAACATCTGTCAAAAATTTTCAATATTTGACTTACACAATAGAAAACACTGATTATTAACTTTGCTTCAGTATAGTGTTATGGTATATCATCTGTAAAAAAAAAAAAAAAAAGTGGGGGACCTCTGTTTCCCAGTTCAGCATGTAAGGAGCTTAGAAGTCCCCACTTTGTCCAATGAGTAAAAAGCTGAACAAACTGAAAAAGCAACAACTGTTCTTTGATCCATTAGAGAAGTGAGGTCACAGGAAAGAAATACTGCCCCCAAATTGGAGACACAGACAAGCAGATACAGAGAATCAAAACTTACTGGAGGAGATACCCACGCACAGAAACCTCTGCGAGAACCAGTAACAAGGTAGGAACACCTAAGCTGTAACTGATGAATTGCTGGAGATTCAGGGTGGACAAACCTAAGAAAGAACAACTCCAAGAGGACCCAGTCATAGAAGGCCCTTAAACTTTTGTAAGTTTCACCTTCAGGATTTCTACAAGGTCCTCACAGTAAATATCAGATAAAAATTCTCTAAGGCTCTGGGTTAGGGAGGGAAAAATGAACCATTTTGAAATACACCAGAACATTCTGTTCTCAACAAGACCTGTCCTCAGAGAAACATTTTACCAGAGCTTAACTTGCTAGGGATATGTCACAGCCTAACTGACCTGGGGAAAGGGAAATACCCAACTCCAGCTTCTTTAGTTTCCCATGTGGGACAAGGAAAATATATAAGTTCAGCCTCCTCTGGCCATCCTCTTTGACCTAAGGGCTAGGGTCAGATAAGATACACCAGTGAAGTTCACTATGTAGAGGTATAACTCACTAAAAGACTGAGATCTATTTTTTTTTAAGATTTTATTTATTTATTTGACACAGAGAAAGTACAAGTAGGCAGAGAGGCAGGCAGAGAGAGAGGGAGAAGCAGGATCTCCACTGAGCAGGGAGCCGGACGTGGGGCTTGATCCCAGGACCCAGGGATCATGACCTGAGCCAAAGGCAGCCGCTTAACCGACTGAGCCACCCAGGTACCCCTAAAAGACTGAGATCTAATCATAATACTATAGAACCCTATCTCTATCCCCCACATCTTACCACTACATTACTAACAGCCTATTTATCACAGTTATTTCTACCCAATAACCATGTCCATCTTTCAGTAAAAAAAACTGCAACACATACTAACCAAAGCAATCTATATATTACAGTGAAATCCTTATCAAAATACTGATAACATTTTTTCACAGAACTAGAATAAATAATCCAAAAATGTGTAATAAGTCACAAAAGATCTTGAATTGCCAAAGCAATCTGGAGAAAGAACAAAACTGGAGGTATCATAATCCCAGATTTCAAGATCTACTATAAGGCTAAAGTAATCAAAACATTATGGTACTGGTACAGAAACAGACACAAAGATCAATGCAATAAGATGGAGAGCCCAGAAATAACCCCACACTTAGATGGTCAATTAATCTATGACAAGTGGGGTAAGAATACACAATAGGGAAAAGATAGTCTTTGCAAGAATATACAATGAGGCAAAGACAGTCTTTTCAATAAGTGGTTTTGGAAAAACTGGACTACATGCAAAAGAAGGAAACTGGACCACTTTCTTACACCATATACAAAAATAATCTCAAAATGGATTAAAGAACTAAGTGTGAGACCTGAAATCATGTAACTCCTAAAAGAAAAGATAGGCCATAATCTCTTGGATATCTGCCTTAGCAATGTATTCATGGATATGTCTCCTTAGGCAAAGGAAACAAAAGCAAAAATAAATTATTAGGACTATGACAAAATAAAAAGGGTTTTTTGTTTTGTTTTGTTTTGTTTTTGTTTTGCCATCAACAAAACAAAAAGGCAATCTACTGAATGGAAGAAGATACTTGCAAATGATATATCTGATAAGGGGTTAATATACAGAATATACAAAGAATGTATATAACTCAACACTAAAAAAACAAACAATCTGATGAAAAATTGGGCAGAGGAACCAAATAGATATTTTTCCAAAGAAGACATACAGATGGTCAACAGACACAAGAAAAGATGATCAACATAACTAGTTATCAGGGAAATCCAAATCAAAACCACAATGAGATACCACCTCACACCAGTCAGAATGGCTAATACAAAAATGATAAGGAATAACAAGTATTGGCAAGGATGTAGGGAAAAGAGAATCCTTGTGCACTGTTGGTGGGAATGTAAATTGGTGCAACCACTATGTAAAGCAATATGGAAGTTTCTTAATCATTTAGAGATAGAAATACCATATGATCTAGTAATTCCACTACTTGGTATTTACCCAAAGAAAATGAAAATAAAAATTCAAAAAGATGTGGACACCCTCATGTTAGTGGTAGCAATAACCAAGATAAAGAAGCAACCCACCTATCCACTGAAAGTTGAATGGATAAAGATGTGGTTTATATATACAATGTAATATTACTCAGCCATAAAAAGGAATGAGATCTTGCCATTTTTGACAACATGAATGAACTTAGTGGGAAATAAGCTGAGTGAACTAAGTCAGACAGAGAAAGACAAATGCCATATGATTTAACTTATATGTAGAATCTAAAAAACAAAACAAATGAACAAACAAAAACCAAACTGACTCTTAAATAGGGAGGACAAAATGATGATTACCAGAAGGGAGATGAGTGGAGTGAGTGGGCAAAATAGGAGAAGGGCATTAAAAGGTACAAACTTCCAGTTACAAAATAAGCCATGGAGATGAAAAGTACAGCATAGAGAATATAGTCAAAATACTTTAATAAAGTTGAATCATGACAGATGGTGACTATACTTACCATAGTGAGCACTATGTAATATATAGAGTTGCTGAATCACTAAGCTGTACACCGGAAACTAATATACCATTGTATGTCAACTAAACCTCAATTTAAAAAAAGCTGCTGGGGTGCCTGGGTGGCTCAGTAGGTTAAGTGTCTGACTCTTGATTTCAGCTCAGGTCTCCATCTCAGCGTCCTGAGTTCAAGCCCCGCATACTTATAAAAAAATAAATAAATAAAAAGTAAAAAAAGTAAAGCATTCTTCCAACCTAATAAAAAAGAACCCAATTAAAAAAAAAAAAAAACAGGCTGACACAATATACAGCATATGGAAAAAGTGGCACATCAACACTACAGCTTACTTCTAAAAGGGCTCAACTCAGTGATGTAATCACAAAGGAAAAGGTGAGACATAGCAGATCACAGATAAAATAGACAATGCATTTCTACATCAATTTCATTAGTTCAACTGAGGACTTGCCTCAGGAACCCTGCCATTCTCACAGGAGCAAAATCCCATCAAACCTGCATGGTAGGTCTAAAATTTCTTTCTCCAGCCCATGCATCTACATCTTTGACATTTGTAGATTCTAATAAATGGGCTAATTTCCTATCTGCACTGGAGCTGTAAATCAAGGAGACCAATTCCTTTGTGCTAAACTTCATTCTGTCTCTTCTCCCTCAGTAACACAGCCATATGTTGGAGATCCTTTGTGGCTCCCTCTCTTTCAACAGCAATGGTAGACCACGTGGATGGCCTCTACCTATACATTCACTATGTGCACACAATTGGGCTGAGAGAAGGACAGGCAATGAGCCAGAACCTGAGGTGGGAAAGGGTGGATTTCTCCTGAAGTTAACTCTTGAGGATGGCTAGAACACCTTGAGTTTTATACACATTGAAAAAGGACTTCAACTACCTCTGGTTTGAACTCAGTCTACTTTCTTTTTTTTATTATTATTATGTTATGTTAATCACCATACATTACATCATTAGTTTTTGATGTAGTGTTCCATGATTCATTGTTTGTGTATAACACCTAGTGCTCCATTCAGTACGTACCCTCTTTAATACCCATCACCAGGTTAACCCATCCCTCCACCCTCCTCCCCTCTAGAACCCTCAGTTTGTTTCTCAGAGTCCATAGTCTCTCATGGTTCGTCTCCCCCTCTGATTTCCCCCCCTTCACTCTTCCCCTCCTGCTATCTTCTTCTTCTTTTTTATTTATTTATTTATTTTTTAAGATTTATTTATTTATTTGAGAGAGCGAGAATGAGAGAGAGTACATGAGAGGGGTTAGGGTCAGAGAGAGAAGCAGACTCCCGCCGAGCAGGGAGCCCGATGCGGGACTCGATCCAGGGACTCCAGGATCATGACCTGAGCCGAAGGCAGTCGCCTAACCAACTGAGCCACCCAGGCACCCTTTCTTTTCTTTTTTTTTTTTAACAAATAATGTATTATTTGTTTCAGCGGTACAGGTCTGTGATTCAACAGTCTTACACAATTCACAGCGCTCACCATAGCACATACCCTCGCCAATGTCTATCACCCAGCCACCCCATCGCTCCCACTGACCACAACTCAGGCAACCCTCAGTTTGTTTCCTGAGATTAAGAATTCCATATATCAGTGAGGTCATATGATACATGTCTTTCTCTGATTGACTTATTTCGCTGAGCATAATACCCTCCAGTTCCATCCACGTCATTGAAAATGGCAAGATTTCATTCCTTTTGATGGCTACATAATATTCCATTGTATACATACACCACTTCTTTATCCATTCAACTGTCAATGGACATCTTGGCTATTTCTATAATTTGGCTATTGTGGACATTGCTCCTATAAACATTGGGGTGCACATACACCTTAGCACCCCTACATTTGTATCTTTGGGGTAAATACCCAGTAGTGCAATTACTGGGTCTTATGGTAGCTCTGTTTTCAACTTTTTGAGGAACCTCCATACTGTTTTCCAGAGTGGCTGCACCACCTTGCATTCCCACCAACAGTGTGGGAGGGTTCCCCTTTCTCTGCATCCCTGCCAACATCTGTCATTTCCTGACTTGTTAATTTTAGCCATTCTGACTGGTGTGAGGTGGTATCTCATTGAGGTTTTGATTTGGATTTCCCTGATGCCAAGTGATGTTGAGCACTTTTTCATGTGTCTGTTGGCCATTTGGATGTCTTCATTGGAAAAATGTCTGTTCATGACTTCTGCCCATTTCTTGATTGGATCATTTGTTCTTTGGGTGTTGAGTTGGTAAGTTCTTTATAGATTTTGGATACTAGCCCTTTATCTGATATGTCATTTGCAAATATCTTCTCCCATTCTGTCAATTGTCTTGTGGTTTTGTTGACTGTTTCTTTTGCTGTGCAAAAGCTTTTTATCTTGATGAAGTCCCAATAGTTCATTTTTGCCCTTGCTTCCCTTGCCTTTGGTGATGTTTCTAGGAAGAAGTTGCTGTGGCTGAGGTCGAGGAGGTTGCTGCCTGTGTTCTCCTTTAGGATTTTGATGGACTCCTGTCTCACATTTAGGTCTTTCAACCATTTTGAGTCTATTTTTGTGTGTGGTGTAAGAAATGGTCCAGTTTCATTCTTCTGCATGTGGCTGTCCAATTTTCCCAACATCATTTGTTGAAGAGACTGTCATTTTTCCATTGGACATTCTTTCCTGTTTTGTCGAAGATGAGTTGACCATAGAGTTGAGGGTCCATTTCTGGCCTCTCTATTCTGTTCCATTGATCTATGTGCCTGTTTTTGTGCCAGTACCATAATGTTTTGATGATGACAGCTTTGTAATAGAGCTGGAAGTCTGGAATTGTGATGCCACCAGCTTTGCTTTTCTTTTTCAACCTTCCTCTGGCTATGTGGGGTCTTTTCTGGTTCCATACAAATTTTAGGATTACTTGTTCCATTTTTGGAGAAAAGTGGATGGTATTTTGATAGGGATTGCATTGAATGTGTAGATTGCTCTAGGTAGCATTGACATCTTCACAATATTTGTTCTTCCAATCCATGTGCATGGAACGTTTTTCCATTTCTTTGTGTCTTCCTCAATTTCTTTCATGAGTATTTTATAGTTTTCTGAGTACAGATCCTTTGCCCCTTTGGTTAGATTTATTCCTAGGTATCTTATGGTTTGGGTGCAATTGTAAATGGGATCGACTCTTTAATTTCTCTTTCTTCTGTCTTGTTGTTGGTGTATAGGAATGCCACTGATTTCTGTGCATTGATTTTATATCCTGCCACTTGACTGAATTCCTGTATGAGTTCTAGCAGTTTTGGGGTGGAGTCTTTTGGGTTTTCCACATAAAGTATCATATCATCTGCAAAGAGTGAGAGTTTGACTTCTTCTTTGTTGATTTGGATGCCTTTAATTTCTTTTTGTTGTCTGATTGCCATGACTACGACTTCTAATACTATATCGAATAGCAGTGGTGATAGTGGACATCCCTGCCGTGTTCCTGACCTTAGGGGGAAAGCTCTCAGATTTTCCCCATTGAGAATGATATTCGCTGTGGGTTTTCCATAGGTGGTTTATGATATTGAGGTATGTACCCTCTATGCCTATACTCTGAAGAGTTTTGATCAAGAAAGGATGCTGTACTTTGCCAAATGCTTTTTCTGCATCTATTGAGAGGATCATATGTTCTTGTTCTTTCTTTTATTAATGTATTGTTTCACATTGATTGATTTGTGGATGTTGAACCAACCTTGCAGCCCAGGGATAAATCCCACTGGGTCGTGGTGAATATCCTTTTAATGTACGGTTGGATCCTCTTGGCTAGTATTTTGGTGAGAATATCTGCATTCATGTTCATCAAGGGTATTGGTCGGTAATTCTCCTTTTTGATGGGGTCTTTGTCTGGCTTGGGGATCAAGGTAATGGTGGCCTCATAAAACGAGTTTGGAAGTTTTCCTTCCATTTCTATTTTTTTGGAACAGTTTCAGAAGAATAGGTATTAATTCTTCTTTAAATGTTTGGTAGAATTCCCCTGGGAAGCCATCTGGCCCTGGGCTCTTGTTTTTTGGGAGATTTTTGATGACTCCTTCAATTTCCTTAGTGGTTATAGGTCTGTTCAGGTTTTCTATTTCTTCCTGGTTCAGTTTTGGGAGTTGATACATCTCTAGGAATGCATCCATTTCTTCCAGATTATCTAACTTGCTGGCATAGATTTGCTCATAATATGTTCTTATAATTGTTTGTATTTCTTTTGCATTGGTTGTGATCTCTCCTCTTTCATTCATGATTTTATTTATTTGGGTCATTTCTCTTTTCTATGTGTTAAGTCTGGCCAGGGGTTTATCTATCTTGTTAATTCTTTCAGAGAACCAGCTCCTAGTGTCATTGATCTATTCTACTGTTCTTTTGGTTTCTATTTCATTGATTTCTGCTCTGGCCTTTATTATTTCTCTTCTCCTGCTGGGTTTAGGCTTTATTTGCTGTTCTTTCTCCAGCTCCTTTAGGTGTAGGGTTAGGTTGTATATTTGAGACCTTTCTTGTTTCTTGAGAAAGGCTTGTATTGCTATGTACTTTCCTCTTAGGACTGCCTTTGCCACATCCCAAAGATTTTGAACAGTTGTGTTTTCATTTTCATTGGTTTCCATGAATTTTTTTAATTCTTCTTTAATTTCCTGGTTGACCCATTCATTCTTTAGTAGGATGTTCTTTAGCCTCCATGTATTTGAGTTCTTTCTGACTTTTCTCTTGTGATTGAGTTCTAGTTTCAAAGCCTTGTGGTCTGAAAATATGCAGGGAATGATCCCAATCTTTCGGTACCGGTTGAGACCTGATATGTGACCTAGGATATGATCTATTCTGGAGAATGTTCCATGGGCACTAGAGAAGAATGTGTATTCTGTTGCTTTGGGATGGAATGTTCTGAAGAGATCTGTGAAGTCCATTTGGTCCAGTGTGTCATTTAGAGTCTTTATTTCCTTGTTGATCTTTTGCTTAGGTGATCTGTCCATTTCAGTGAGGGGGGTGTTAAAGTCCCCCACTATTATTGTATTGTTGTCAATGTGTTTCTTTGCTTTTGTTATTAATTGCCTTATATAATTGGCTGCTCCCATGTTAGGGGCATAGATATTTACAATTGCTAGATCTCCTTGTTGGATAGACCCTTTAAGTAGGATATAGTGTCCTTCCTCATCCCTTATTACAGTCTTTGGTTTAAAATCTAATTTGTCTGATATAATATTGCCACCCCAGTTTTCTTTTGGTGTCCATTAGCATGGTAAATGGTTTTCCACGCCCTCACTTTCAATCTGGGTGTGTCTTTGGGTCTAAAATGAGTCTCTTGCAGACAGCATATCGATGGGTCTTGTTTTTTAATCCAATCTCATACCCTGTGTCTTTTGATTGGGGCATTTAGTCCATTTACATTCAGGGTAACTATTGAAAGATATGAATTTAGTGCCATTGTAGTGCCTGTAAGGTGACTCTTACTGTATGTTGTCTGTGTTCCTTTCTAGTCTATGTTACTTTTAGGCTCTCTCTTTGCTTAGAGGAACCCTCTCAATGTTTCTTGTAGGGCTGGTTTTGTGTTTTCAAATTCCTTTAGTTTTTGTTTGTCCTGGAAGCTTTTTATCTCTCCTTCTATTTTCAATGACAGTCTAGCTGGATATAGTATTCTTGGCTGCATATTTTTCTCATTTAGTGCTCTGAATATATCATGCCAGTCCTTTCTGGCCTGCCAGGTCTCTGTGGATAGGTCTGTTGCCAATCTAATGTTTCTATCATTGTAGGTTACAGATCTCTTGTCCCGAGTTGCTTGCAGGATTTTCTCTTTGTCTCTGAGATGTGTATGTTTTACTATTAGATGTCAGGGTGTTGACCTGACAAAATTAATTTTTATTAATTTTGAGAGGGGTTTTCTGTGCCCCCTGGATTTGATGCCTGTTTCCTTCCCCAAATTAGGGAAGTTCTCTGCTATAATTTGCTGCAATATACCTTCTGCCCCTGTCTCTCTTTCTTCTTCTTCTGGGATCCCAATTATTCTAATGTTGTTTTGTCTTATGGTATCACTTATCTCTCGAGTTCTGCCCTCGTGATCCAGTAGTTGGTTATCTCTCCTTTTCTCAGCTTCTTTATTTTCCATCATTTGGTCTTCTATACTACTAATTCTCTCTTCCACCTCATTTATCCTAGCAGTTAGAGTCTCCATTTTTGATTGCATTCATTTATAGCCTTTTTGATCCCGACTTGGTTAGATTTTAGTTCTTTCATTCCTCCAGAAAGGGTTTCTCTAATAACTTCCATGCCTTTTTCAAGCCCAGCTTGTACCTTTAAAATCATCATTCTGAAATCTAGTTTGAACATCTTACTAATGTCTGTATTGATTACGTCCCTGGCAGTTGGTACTGTCTCTTGTTCTTTTTTGGGGGGGTGATTTTTTCCATCTTGTCATTTTGTCCAGAGGAGAACAGATGAATGAGAGAACAAAATGCTAACAGGGTAAAACGTCCCCAGAAAATATACACTAAACATATCAGAAAACACCTGAAATGGGGGGGAAAAGGAAGGGAAAGAATGAAAAAAGAAAATAAAAGAAAAAGAAAAAGTTAAAAACAAACAAAAACAAAACAAAACAAAAAAACAGAATATGATCAAATATGATCAGGCTGGTGTATAGATCAGTGCCACACACTAGATTTTGGGCGCATTTTGGTCTATTAGAAGAAAGTGCCTCCCAAAATTTTAAAGAAAGAAAAACATATATGTACAAAAATAAGGGTTAATATGATGAAGGGATGGAATATGACTGTAATGATGAAAATTATAAAAGATTTTATAAATGGAATTGGTAAGATAAGAAGTTGGTTGAAGAAAGAAAGAAGATGATTTAAAAAAAAAAAAAAACAGAAAGAAGAGAATGTAATCAGGCAGGAGACTAGAACAAAGCCATGCACTAGAGATTTAGGGTATATTTTGATCTGTTAGAAGAAACTGTATTCCAAAATTTTAAAGAGAGAACAACTTATATATATATATATATATATATATATATATATATATATATATATCAAAAATAAGGTTAACTAATATGAAGGGATAGAAAATGACTCTAAAAATGAAAAATGAAAAAGATTTTTTAAAAAAGAGATTGATAAGATGTTGGTTGAAAAAGGGAGAAAGAAAAAATTAAAAAAAAGTTAAAAAAAATAACTTTGAAAGACTAAAGAATCCTGGTAAAAAAGCCATGAATTCTATGTGCAGTATTCCTCTAGCGCTGGAGTTCTACCATTCTCATTGATCGTAAACTTGGTCTTGGCTGGCTGTTCTTGTTGATCTTCTGGGGGAGGGGCCTGTTGCCGTGGTTCCCAAATGTCTGCAGGAGGCAGAATTGCCTCTCCCTTGCCAGGTCGGGCTAAGTAATCTGCTCGGGTTTGCTCTCAGGAGCTTTTGTTCCCTGCAAGCTTTTCATACAGCTTTGGAGGACAAGAGTGAAAATGGCGGCCTCCTAATCTCCACCCCAGAGGAGCCGAGAATTCAGGGCCCCATTCCTCAGTGAGCCCCCAGAGAAAAGCAGTCAATCACTCCTATCTCCCTGGTCTCCAGCTGCACTCTGTGGTCCCCTGGCCTGTGACCAAGCATTTCTATCTCTGGCACACGACCCCGTGTGGCGTCTCCAAACCCAGCAGATCCCTGCGGTGTGCTCCCGCGCCACTCCTCCCAGGGGAGGAAGGGGAGTCTCCCCAGGTCTGCCACTTGTTGGGTCCCTGCTGGAGGAGCAGTGGCCTGACTGTGCCATGGATCACAACTTATGGCAACCCCGAGCTGAGAGCCCACTCCTTGGCTCCATCTCTGCAGCTGGCTTCCCTGCTCTGACACCTGGGAGCTCTGTCACTCTCAGGCACCCCTGGTCTTTCTGTGACCCCGAGGGTCCCGAGACCATACTGTCCCACGAGGGTTCCACCCCCCACTTAGCCACTGGAGTGACATCCCTCAGTGGAGCCAACTTCTAAAAGTTCCGATTTGGGGGCACCTGGGTGGCTCAGATGGTTAAGTGTCTGCCTTCAGCTCAGGTCATGATACCAGGTTCCTGGGATCGAGCCCTGTATCGGGCTCCCTCCTCAGCAGGAGGCCTGCTTCTCCCCCCTCCCGCTGCCTCTCATCCTGCTCATATTCTCTCTCTCTCTCTCTGTATCTCTGTGTCTCAAATGAATAAATAAAAAAACCTTAAAAAAAAAAGTTCCAATTTTGTGCTCCATGGCTCTATCACTTGCCAGTAGTGGCTGACGGTGGCCCCCTCCCCCGCCGTCTATCCTCCCAAATATCACCTCAGAGTCACTTCTCCGCATGTCCTCCCTTCCAGAAAGTGGTCACTTTTCTGTTCAGAGAGTTGTTGCTATTCTTTTCTTCAGTCTCCTGTTGAGTTTGTAGGTGTTCAGAATGGTTTGATCCCTATCCAGCTGAATTCCTGGGACCAGACGAAATCCAGGTCTCCTACTCCTCCACCATCTTGCTCCTCCCCTGAACTCAGTCTAGTTTCTAATTGATTAAGTTATATTCAGCTTATCTTTTAACTCAGGCAAAAGACCCAGCAGGCAAAGTATCCTGTAATGGGAACTGAAACTAGCCCCCTCAAGCAAAAGGGATTACCCTGACACCAGCAAGACTCTGCATGACTGACCCCAGGGCAATGATCAACCTGACCTTCACTGTCCATTTGCACACACCCACCAACTTTGTCCCATATTTTCCTTATATAAATCTGAAAGTATTTTCAGCACTTTGGAGATGGTCTTTGAGAAATTAGTCCTCTGTCTTCCTGGTGTTGGCCTCACTGAAATAAATTCCTTCTTATTTCACCACCACTCATCTCTGTGCCTTTGGATTTTGTCAGTGGGAAGTCTGTTTGGGACTCCCGGAGCCAGGTGCTTCTGCACCCTTGTGCCTCATTTACAATATCAATGCTGAAAAATTCTACTAGCCCATCTAAGAACAGATTATTCTTTTTTTGGCCTGGCTACTGCCAGCCCTCCACTATGGACTGAGCATTTGTGTCCCCTCCAACATTCATATATGGAAGCACTAATGTGATGGTATTTATAGGTAGGGTTTTGGGGAGGTAATTAGTCATGAAGATGGAATCCCATGATGGGATTAGTGTTCTAAAAAGAGCAAGACAGCTAGCCCTCTCTCTTTGCTCTCTGTTATTTGAGGACACAGGCAGAAGGCTGACCGTCTATACACCAGGAAGTAGATCCTCCTCAAAACCAACCACACTAGTGCCCTGATCTCAGCCTTCCCAGTCTCCATACTATGAAAAATAAATGTTTGTTGTTTAAAAAAAAGAAGTCACAGAATGCGACATTATATTTGCAAAAGACATATTCTGATTAAGGAATGTTACGCAAAATATACAAAGAATTTTTAAAACTCAGTAAGAAAGTAGACAACCTGATTAAGAAATGTGTTAAGGATGTGAATCAACATTTCTCTGATCAAGATATACAGATGGCACAAAGCAAATCAAACTATGTTCAACATCATATGTCACTAGCAAATTAAACAATGAAATATTACTGCACACTTTTAGAGTGTCAATATCTAAAATCCAAAATGCTGAAAACACCAAATGCAGTGAGGATGTGGAGTAACTGAAACTCTCATTCATTGCTGGTTGGTATAGGTATTTTGGAAGACAACTTGGTTGTTTTTTATAAAACTAAAGCCTGCACATGGAAATTTATGGTAGTTTTACTTATAGTTGCCCAAATTTGGAAGCAATCATCAAGATGTTCTTCAGCAGGTAAATGGATAAACTGTGGTATATCAAGACTATCAAATATTATTTAGCACCTAAAAGAAATGAGCTATCAAGAAGTGGAAAGACATGGAGGAAGTTAAAATGCATATTACTAAGTGAAAGAAGCCAGTCTAAAAAGGCTCCATATTGTATGATTCAAACTTACGACATTCTGGAAAAGACAAAAACTATGAAGAAAGATCAGTGGTTGCCATGGGTTAGTGGGGAGGAAGGAATGAATAAACAGAACATAGAGGATTTTTATGGCAGTGAAATTCTTCTGTATGATACTACTATTGTGGATGTATGTACTACACATTTATCAAAATCCATAGAATGAACCAATAGTAAATCCTAACATAAACTATGAACTTTATGCAATATTGATGTGTCAATGTAGGTTCATTAATTACAACATATGTACCACTCTGCTGTGGGATGTTGATATTCCAAGAAATTTTGTGTGTGGGAATGAGCTGGGTGTATATGGAAACTCTCTGTGCTTTCCACTCAGTTTTGCTGTAAACCTCAATCTGCTCTAAAAAATAAGTTTATTAATTAAAAAAAATAGTAATTATAACAGTAGGGTAATACTACTTCATTCATATGTTATTTTAATGATCAAATGAAATAATCATGTAACATACATAATGCAGTGACTAACACGTAATAATCTCTCAAAAAGTGTGAGCTATTCATTTAGATGAATGTGGGTTTTTTTTTTCTGTATATACAATATTTAGGGATGTTCAGGAACTGTACATGCTGTTTAAACAAAAACCACAACCTTAAAACAAAAAGAGGAATCATCTTTAGATGACCATTTTCAATTGAAATATTGAATTTATTCTAATTGGTTAAATATGTTTAGAAAAATTTCAGCCAATGAATAGTCCCAAACTCATTAATTTATAGTTACAAAACACTATTCCTTGACTTGATATGGTTGTCTTTCATTCCTTTTTTCTTTTATTTGATAGCTAAACTTTTTTTAATCCAATCCCCACTTTCTACCTTTCTTTTTTAATCACTTGAAATATATCCAGTGCATTAATTAAGGTTAGTTTTGAAGAGAAGGGCATGGTACAGTGAGGCCAGATAGTGCCTGGATTTAATAGGTTATTCCATGTAATGGGAATGAGAAAAAGAACAATTTATGCTCCATTCTCTTTGCCATTTGCTAAAAAGGGCTATAATTTTATAATAAGGACACAAACAACTAAATGACTTAAATATAAATATCAAGAAGTCAAATTAATTCAATGTTCAGAAGTTTACCTGTTATATTATATTTCACTATAAAAGGAGTTCTATACTCAAAAAAGAAATGCAACCTTCAACAGTTGGAAAAAAGTTAATGTGTAATATATTTGTATCTATGCCACATCCAACAAATAAATGAGTATATAGAGACATATGTTTGAAAATAGGAATGGACACATTTAAATTTATGTCAGAAATCTTTGTCTCAAAATAATTGAATACATTGTCAGACTAATCTTCATACTAGAAATAACAACCAGTGTCAATTTAATTGACAGTTGAGAATGATACAGAAAAATTGCAGTATGCTTCAAATCTGAAGATTAAGTCTTGAAGTTAGAGCTAATTTTATCTAAGGATGACACAGTTTTCTGTCCAATTGGACCTTAATATTTTTAGTTATTATTTAATAAATTATTATGTTAAAAAAGATATTGGCTTGTTTTCTAAGTTATATAGTTCTATGTACATTAATCAATACTACATTTCCAGTGAAAAAGATTTAGGGAGATAATTTTGCAATAAAAATAATGACTATTTCTTAGCACTCGATTTGTGCTAAGGATTGTAGGTAACTTTTAACTTTATTAGCATAAATTCTATTTTAATCTTGAGAGTAACCCTAAGAGAAAGATATTGTTAGCATTTCTGAGTGACAACAGAGACTTAGAAATGTTATTTTTGTAAGGTCAAAGAACTAGTAAGGAGTACAGGGAGAGGCTCAACTTCTAATATTTTTTACTTTAGAACTTTTAATCACTATACTACACATTTTATAATCAAATATGCTTATTATATCCACCAAGTGACCATAAGAGTCCCTGGATATCCACAGCACAGAAATAGGCACTAGAAGTTACCTAATATTTTAATTTTCATTGCACACCAGACAGTGTTTATTTTATTCAAAAATATTTGAGCAGCTAAAACATATTTTTCTTTTAGATAGAGGAGAACCCATCAAATTCAAATTATATTTTAGAGCCTCAGTAAATATGAAGTGGTAGTAGATCTGCTTAAATAAATTCCAAGGCTTCCTTAAATTTTCAAAATAAATATTGAAGAAATTAGAATAAATAAAAATGGTTTTGCTCTGCTGACAGAATATTAATAAAGCATTTTTAAGGCATTTAAAAATACATTGCTTATAGTTGTTCAAACCTAAAAAGAAACGGAGATACTGTATGAAATTTTTTGGTTGAAAAGAAGTTCATCTTTTAATAGGCATTGCTCTATACCAAAACTAAAAGCACTCTTGTGTTGTTTCTAGCTTATATTTAGTCTTAAAAGTAATTACAAATCATTAGAATAATAAGGAAATATCAAAATTGTGGGAAACAATAGGAGTAACTAAATCCCTTACTTTTTTTAAAGATTTATTTATTTACTTGAGAAAGAGAGAGAGCAAAATTGGGAGGGGCAAAGGGAGAGAGTCTTCAAGCAGACTCCTCGTTGAGCATGGAGCTCCATACAGGGATTATCTCATGACCCAGACCCATGAGATCATGACCTGGAGCCTAAACCAAGAGTCAGATGGTAAACCGACTGACCCACACAGGTGCCCCTGTCTGTTATATTATTCTTCATCCTTAGAAAATGTGATGACATAACAGCACAGAACACAGAATCCTTTAACTTCCGAGTATTCTTTATATAGTCCTTGTAAAAATATGCATTCTCATTGATGCCTAAATAAATCTTAGCAGTATATTTAAATTCTCCTGGAGAACTCACTGTTCAGCTCAAGTATTTAATGCTATCAAATACAAATAGTACTTTGAAATGCAGTTGAGGTGAAGGAAGAAAAATCAACTGAAACTTTTAGAATTAAAATGATCATAAAGTAAAATGTTTGATAACATGAAGTATCATAGAGCCTAAAAGTCTCTCATGTCTCTTGAAGAAAACATATCCTATTTATGTACTAAAATTGAAACTCTTTCAGTGCTCATTAAAACTTTATGTAAAGTTTATATTCATTTGCATTGTTATAATCATTATCTATAAACTGTGCAAAAGCCTTTCCATGAAGTTTTATAGTGCAAATTTCAAGAAATATCTAACAACATTTAACAGCTTCTGTTATATCTTTTGTGAAATAATCCCTAATTGTAAATTAGGTGGTTAGTGGTTTGAAAGAGTTAATGTGCCTCTAACACCTCTCTTATTATCTGGGAATAATTGTAGGCATTTGGCTCATTAAGCAATACATTGACCCTTCCCTACTAATACAAAAACTTCACATTTATGTTTTTTTTTCTCTTTATTTAATATTTATTTTATTTCCTCTTCATTCTTTTTAAATTGGCTAGATTTGGTTCAGTGATATCAGCTTACATTTTAGGAAGGAACTCTTTTTTAACATTAACATTTGATATACACATGTAACTTTAACCAAAGCTGTTTTTTTTAAATATCTTTGTTGAATGCCATAATTTCTATGAATGTATTTTGCTCCATATCATCATTGGTCTCACCAAATGTTATGTACAAATAAATCATATTTATAGCAATACTCCAAAGGTCAAGATTATAACTGTGTTCTTATCAAGATGCCCAATCATTTTATCCTGATCCTCTAACTGTAATTATTCCCTGTTGGATTTAAAGAAAGGATTGATGGAGTTCTCATACATCAGCAGAGACTGTTAAGTTTTAACTCTATATGCTTTGGTGCTCATTGTTTATATCATCCTATTTTTTTTTTTTTTTTTCAAAGATTTTTATTTATTTATTGAGAGAGATAGTGATAGAGAGAGAGCATGAGAGGGGGAGAGTCAGAGGGAGAAGCAGACTTCCCGCTGAGCAGGGAGCCTGATGCGGGACTCGATCCCGGGACTCCAGGATCATGACCTGAGCCGAAAGCAGTCGCTTAAACAACCGAGCCACCCAGGCGCCCTATATCATCCTATTTAATTAATGTTAGTCACTATATATCTTTCCTGTTGTGTGTGTGTTGTTACTAACTTTTGTCAGCCCACTTTCCTGTTGTGTGTGTGTTGTTACTAACTTTTGTCAGCCCACTTTGTATTGTCAACAAGACTCTCTTAAACTCTTCATGAAGGACTTTTCCTAGAAAAGTTATATAAATCTTTTCTTTCTACAGCTCATAGGAATTCAAAAACAGGACTGACTTTGGAGATGATCAAGACAGAATCATGCTCTCTTTTGTGTCTGTATTATCTCCAAAATATAGACTTTGCTGCTCAGCTTGATATAATTCCTGTGGTTCTCACTCTGTTTTTACCATTTATAGATCTTGAGTCCACATGATGGCTGTGTGTGTATTTGAATCACCACTGTGGCCAGGGTTCAAATTCTTGTTAACAAAAATATCCTGTCCTAGGTTAATTAAGCAATATGTGGTGCAATTCTTTCCAGAGATCTTGAATGTTCCATCTCTTGAAAATTTCAGGCATCACCTGTGGGGTTCAGTGAACCCATCTATAGGAACAGCCTCTAGCTCAGCCTAAAACTGTCTATATCAAAACACAAAACTTTTAAGATTATAGTATTTTTTTTTCTTTTTTTTTTTTTAGATTATAGTATTTTCAAGAAAAGTAGGACCTACCTATTCATGGCTATTGTCAAATGCTTGATGCAAAGAAATGTTAATCATTTGTTTATCTTCTTTATAAAACTATATATGGCATAATTCCTTTTTATCACCATATTCTAAAAGTCAAATTATAATCAACCGAACTTTATTAAAACAGTGAAAAGATCACCAAATCCTAAAACATTTCAAAGATATAAATGTCACAAATAATAAATAGAATAAAGTAAGTTGTAGACTTCTTGTTTCCAAAAATAGAAACATAATTATTTCAGACCACATACTCTCTTGAAAGAATACTATAAAAACTGGAGACTCTATATATGTTAACAAAACTCTTCTTCAAACCATCCAAGAGACCAACTACAGGTATTTGCAGGCTAAAACTAAAGGAAAAACATAACTCAAAGAAGTAAAAAGCCTAGTAGATGCTTTTTCCCTGAGTGTGTTGTCAGTAAGAAGAAATTTAATTTCTGCTTTTAGTGATTCCATAACTGAGGATGAACAAAGGATTCTAAAAGGAAACTCTTCTCTACAAGAAGGGCTCCCTCCTTAAATTGAGATTCGAAGAATTGGAAAAGTACCAACCCTGGAGTGCCACCACCTTTTTCATTACCTGAGTCATTCGGAGACTCTTAAGCTTCAAAAAAGCTTTGTCATCATTCAGAAATGAATTATACTCAAGAGACTATCCCTGGTAAACTGGCAGAAACTCAGAACCTCTCTGGAATAATATACCATAACTAATATCTATAATTTTTTAAAATAATATTTAAGGAAGTCACATAACAAAAGACAAAAAGTTATACAAAGAATCTCTTCTTCATGAGCAAGACTACCAGAAATAATGGGCCACAGAAAAAAAAAAACTCACATAGTTCTTCAGCTGTTGAATATCAAACTACAAACTATAAAGTGAATATATTTACAGTGTTTTAAGAAACATGAGCTGAAAAGGAACTATAAAAAGTCCCAGAGTTAATTAGAAAAAGAATGACTGCATATTTTATATATAAAAATTCAATAGTCAACATTAAAAATTTAATGGATGGGTATAATAGAGGATAAGAACCAGCTAAAGATAGAATTTGTAAACCCAAAGGTTAAGTTAACATAATATAATATCCAACAGCCCATCAAAAATTATCAGACATGGAAAGAAGGAGATCAATGTCATTCATAATGAAGAGAAAACGCATTCAATAGAAACTGAGCCAAGACAAGAGAAATGATGGAATTAGCAAACAAAAATGTTAAAATGAACTTGCATCACATGTTCAAGATGTTAGAGGAAAGCATAAACAGAATGAAAGGAAAACATAATAATTATAGGAAAGACAAAAATGGTACCTGTAGGGTTGAGAATACTGTATTGGGTAAAGTAAATGTTAGACTGCAAAGGATAAGTGAGCAAAAAAGCTAGCAATAGAAACTATCTAAAATGTAGCACAGAGAGGAATAAAGACTGAAAACATGAACATGTGTGGGTGTATAATCGGGTGTAAAATATATATAATTGGAGCCCCAGAATAAAAGGTGGTACTAGTAGGGCAAGGAATAATATTAGAAAACTTTCTATATGCAACAAAAAGTATACATAAGGATCAAAAAAAGCATAACAAATACAAGCAGAACATTTTAAAGGAAATTACAACAAAGCACATAATGATCAGATTGCTGAAACCAGTGAGCAAAGAAAATCTTAAATCAGCCAGAGAACTAGGACATGTAACAGAGGAACAAAGATAAGTACAGCAGTCCTCTCATTATAATCTACATAAGCCAGAAGGCAATGGAGAGATAAGTTGCTGATGGCTTTGTCAAATACAGAATGTAACATTTTCTTATAAATTTATACATAAATGTACTAATTGACCAGCAGTTCAAACTGGATGTTTACTCAACAGGTTAAATAAAAATTATGAAGTCCCAACTAGTATAAGATAAAATTTAGAGTGATAAAGACCAATTAAAACTTAGCTTTGTTTCAAGAATCAAATGACCTATGACTCTGGAATCAAAGGATAAAGTGTTCACTATTTTCTTAAGAGAATGGTACTGACAAAGGAAAGTTCCTTGAGACAAATGGCTCAGAAATTCTCTTAGAAGCAGGTAAGGCGTATTTTCAAGTAATTATTTTGCTTATGGCCAAAGAGAACATTTCGACTGGAAGACATTTCGGAAGGCCAGGTTTACAAAGAATAATAAACTGATGATCCATCTAAAGGAATAAAATTAGAGCTTAATCAAAGCATATTAGCCATTACCAGGACAGAGGCCCTTAAAAGTTCTGCACTTTGGATTTTAGAATAGCTGTTGTACAGTGATTTCTACAGGTCTCTTCTTCTAACCCCTATAAATAGATATAGTTCTTTCTTTTTTTTTTTTTTAAGATTTTATTTATTTATTTGACAGAGAGAGACACAGTGAGAGAGGGAACACAAGCAGGGGAAGAGGGAGAGGGAGAAGCAGGCCTCCCGCTGAGCAGGGAGCCCAATGCGGGGCTCGATCCCAGGACCCTGGGATCACGACCTGAGCCAAGGCAGACGCTTAATGACTGAGCCACCCAGGCCCCCAAACAGACATATTTATTTCTTTCCTTGCCCAATGGTAGGTAATATTTTTTAGCATATTTTTGAGAACAAAATATTTTTTTTAATGTTCAGAGAAGTAACAACAAGATAGGAGGAAAAGGCTGAATTATTACTTATGTGGACATTACTATAAATCATGCAGAAATTCTGGACTTTGAGATCATATTGAGACTGAATTGGCTTTTTTAGCTTTTTCTTTGGAAAAGAAATGTGATTTTATTTTACCGACAGGAGGGAGAGAGGCCCAAATATTTTGTGACCACAGCGCTGACTGCAGTAGTTCATTAGAGCCATGCATTGAATATTTTCTGCCTCTTCAAATCTTCAGCAAATGGTAGCAATGTATTTATTTGCCTTTTTATAATGAGATAGGTCTATCTGATTAGTGCTAGTATTAAAGTGGTGAGCGGAAATGACATATGCTTTTCTCAGGCCAAATGTTTAATGTATAATTCAAGACTCTTCGGAACTATCTTTCTCCATGAAACAATGATCAGTATTACTACAGACAAGGGCTATGGCTACTTCCTCAGTCTGGGAGCCTGAGAAAAGATGACTCTAGTTTAGGGACACGTGATAAGTAGACATCCGATTGTGTGGCTTTTTATTTAACCTTAGTATAGCCTAGTTTAGGTTATCTCAATTTCAGAATTATTTATATTTGAGTTAGATAATTCTTTATTGTGGGGAGCTGTCCTATGCTAGGCTATATTTGGCAGCTTCCCTGGCCTTTGCTCACTGGGTATCAGTAGCACTCCCCCACCCCACTGTTAAACCAAAAAAAAAAAAAAAAAAGTCTCCAGACATTTCTGCCTGTCTCCTCTGGGCAAGATCACCCCTGATCAAGAATCACTGCTTATCCTGACTTATAAAAGTAATGAAGTGAGATAAGCATAACTATATAATACTATCTTCTTAAAACCTGTAATTATAACTTATGAACAGTAGTCAGGAGGAGAAAAATGAGATTTAAACTGCTCTAAAGTTCTTGTATTTTCATACACATGCAAATAGTATATTTAATCTCTGAATCTACTAGTGTTATATTAAGATTTAAATGCTAGTGCTAAAAAAAAATTATTAGCCTAGATGAAACAAAAAGTCTAATTATGTGTACAGGTTGTGAGTGTACTAAGTAAGATATAAATGAAAACATGGCAAGGTAAAAGTCAAAATACTGTCAATAAAAACTAATTAAAGTATGTGTGCTTATTTACATTAATATCAAACAAAACACGTGTCAAGTCAAAAAGTACTAACTGAAGTCAGTGTGTTCTATATCTATCTACTATCCATCTATCATCTATCTATTATCTATCATCTATCTATCTATCTATCTATCATCTATCTTCATTACATGCATATAAAAGGCACACACACACACACACACACACTGGAAAAAGTTGGAAAATTACAAGAACTGACAATTCCAAATCCACAGAGTAGGGAGTTTTACATACCTTTCCCACTAACTAATAGAACAAATAGAAAAAAAAATCTATACCTACATCTATATCATATATCTACATCTATATCTATCTATCTACTTATCTACCTATATCTCAGATATATAGATGATTTGAACAAGCTTAACAAACATTACCAAACAGAACATGTAGAACACTATACTCAATAAGAGTGGGGCACACATTGATTTTTTTTTGAAGTCTAAACAGAATATTTATGAAACTCAACATATACTGAGCTATACAGTTTTAAGAAAATCTCTACAATTTCAAATCACTGAAATCATATAAGTGTGCTCTCCTGCCAAAGGCATTTATATTAGAAATCAATAAAATAATAAGCCCAAATTATTCCAAATAATATATTTGGATATTTCAAATACACTGATAAGTTATAAATACATAACTCATTATTCAAAGAAGAAATTAGAAAATATTTTGAATTGTATAATAATGAAAATGCTACCTAGAAACATTCTAGCATCCTAATATAATAGTATTTAATAGGAAATTTATAGCATTAGAAGCAAAGCAAAATCTAATGATCAAGCATTCATCCCAAGAAGTCTACAAAATAATAGCAAAATAAATTCTCAAATAGAAGTAAAGAATTAATATACATGAGCTAAATTTTTTAAAAGATAATTTTTTAAAAGACGAAATCTACATTGGAGGAAAAATACTGTTTAAAATAAATAATAAAAGGCTAAAAGATTTAAAAAGATTTAAAAAGAGAATGTTTAAAAAACTAATAAAATAAAATAATTTAGACAGATACAATAAATATAAGTATATATATATAAAATAAATACTTTATATATAAACTGTAAGTAAGTGATGATCATTTCGAAAGAGGTTATACCTACGAAGGAGGATAGGGGTTTCTTAAGAAGGGACTGACCAGACCAGAGTAGTGGTTTCATAGCCTTTACAATTATTCACTATGCTGTACAATCATATTTAATGCAACTTTTATCTTGTCTATTATATTTTCCAATCAGAATATAGGTAAAATAGGTTTATGATAGATCTTTAGTTAAAATCAAAATATATATTAATAAATTTTAGTTTACAGGTACTTTTTTAATTTTTAAATTTTTTGCATGAAGAAACCACATTTTTTCAAAGATTTTATTTATTTATTTGAGAGAGAGACAGATATAGTGCATAGGGAGGAGAGGGAGAAGCAGGCTCCCCACTGAGCAGGAAGCCAGACCTGGGGCTTGATCTCAGGACCTTACCTGAGGCAAAAGCAGACGCTTGCTTAACTGACTAAGCCACCCAGACACCCTAGCTTTACAGGCATTTTAAAAGGCATTGTAAGTCTATACCCAGAAAAGCCCTACCTCCTATGAGAATTCTGAATTCAATTTTATTCAGAATCAAATTACTCATAATTAGAATTAGAATTTTCATTACAAATTTTAAATGTTAAACATAATTATAATGGTTTAAATGCCAAAATTTACACACCATGCCAACAGTCAGAGATTATTTTAGGAATTACTAAAGCCCTATCCATATACTTATCAGAGGAGATCTCACTTATCTATCACAATAGCCCCAAATGTTAGGATGAGAGGTAAATTATTATCCACATAATATAGATAAGATAATTTAGAATTAAAACTTTAATAACATACTCACTTTCATTAGTAAGTAGGAAACCAAGACTTTAAAAGTCTATTTTTTCTAGAGCCCAGATTATACTTCATGAACTACGCTGTTTACAGGTAAGTTTTAATAAATTACTTAACAGGTTATACTCCTAATTAATTTTTTTTTGAAAGGAGCATAGCCCTGATAACAAAACTTAACAGACAGTACCTAAAAGAATATTGTCTTTTGAGTTTCCTGATTATGGCTTGTAAAGTTAACTTTCTATTATCAGTTAATGTGTATGACTCAAAAACCAAAAGATACCTGCAGTAAATAATGGAATTGAAAGATGTACAGTAAAATCTTCTTTCTACCCATACTTCTTTTGCTTTCAGGAAATATTTCTGTAGTATTTTTGTAAAGGTGTGATCATGAAATTAGGAACCAAGATAAATATAAATGAATTTAATATAAACAGAAATATGTAAAGTGATTCATAAATTGCATGAGGCAAGGTACTTCCTACATTTGAAGGACTTCAATGAAGTTTTGAATGTACCTATTACAAAATATTATGCAATATTATTTAGGTTATGCTTTGGTTCGAAGGATGCAGTAAATGTGTAATTTCTGCTTTTTTACAATTCTATGTTTTGTGTGTTGCTCATAAACAATTAACCCTATATGAATCAAATAAGAATTGAGGCAGGCTGAGGAAAGCAAATGTATATAAATATAATTTGCATACAAATAATTTATGAAAATACGACTGGCAATGATAAATTTGCTTCATCCCTTGAGATCAACATTACCACCTACATTCTTAGTGCGTCCTGTATAGAAATTCATGATCTCTCATTTGTAGGGCCATAATTAGTAAAATTGTGGACAGTTGCTCATCAAATCAAAAGTTTTCTGTAAATATAAATTATAAGAGGCAAATGGTAGTTTTTTTGAAATTCAAATAAATGTCCATCCTTTAATAATGAAAGTAGCATTTAATTTTTTCTTTCTTCTAAATTACAAAAGATGTGTTTCTCCTTTACAAAAATAATAATACAATCTTAGTGTTTGAGGATATGCATATTCAAAGACTTTCTGAGAAGCTGAACAGCCACTTATTTTGATTCCAAATCTCAGAGAAAGATCTTTTCAGAAATTAAATTATTTTGTCTTTCTTGATATTTAAAAATACTTTTACTACTACTTAAATCTGGAAATGAGAAGGAGAAAATGGGAAGCAAAAGATTAAAATTAAGGAAGCTCATTTTCTGGAGTTCTGAAAGATTCTCAGAGAAAATTAGCTGGTATGGGTTAAGATGTGTTTTGAAAGAAAGGTAAATGAGTAATGGTGATAGAAATCTCTCTTTTTTTTGTTTTTTTTTGTCAAAGGCTAAAAGAGACAAATCAATTAGATTCATGAAACGATAAGGTTAATGTTCAAACCAATGTACTTAATGCCACTAGCTTGTATGAATAGCATTCATTTTATGTTCCTGATTGCCCTTTTTTAATGAATGCCAGAGAATGGATCTCTAATATGCCAAGGTTTTGCCCTATACTTCAGGGACTAAAAATCTGCTTTAATTCAAGAACTAAGCAATTCCATTAAAATTCTATACTTGCCAAAAGATTTTGATTAACATTTGACATCAATTTTGAGCTCTGAAGCATTTAGCAGAGGTTACACAGGATTTAACATCTTGGAACATAGACTTAAGTGTATTACCTTAGAAGGCATAAGGACCTTGTAGTAGGAAGTTATATTCTGAAATATTAATTTGATTTAGTGCCTTGGAAGCAGTATTAGAAAGGCTTACTAATAAGAGAGGATAGGAGGGTCAAATAAGATGCATTTACTCTCCTACCATATTATTTAATTACTATCATTGAGTTGCCCAACTCACTGGATAACAATCAAATCCATCCATTTAATTGTAACTATTTGATGTGATTTGTAGTTTGGCAATAAAATTCAAAATTAAGCAACATATTCTCATCTGTCTCTGTCTCTATAAAAATCTATTACCTATTAAAGATTCTGGATGCATTTTCTATTTGTAGCCATATTTCTAAATAAACAGAATCATTTTCATTAACAATTCACTGAGCTGATGTTCATTTTTATTTGCAAGAGTCATTGAATGAGCTCATAAAAATAATTCTGGTCAAAGATAACTAAGTTTAATAAAATGCATCTAAATTGCTTCAAGTAACAAAATGTCTGAGTTCCTATTCACTCAGTGATTATCAGAATTAATGTGATTTATCCCTTGCTGTCAAAATTATAAATTCTCTAATGCATCAAAGACATTGAAAATTGGTGTGGGAAGAGGCAAGATAATATTTGTTCCAGAAAAAAAAAAATCAAAGTAAACGAAAACAAAATAACTCATGAGGAAGGGAAACATTTTTGTATCTAATTTACCATTTAAAAGTTGTTTATACGGTAAAACATTAAAATGATACAAAAAGTATACCATCAAACATAAGTCTTTCTTATGTCTCTGTGTTTTCCACTTACCTCCCTTCTCTGAAAATAAATTAATAATATATTACCATTTATTTTATCTCTCCCCCTGCAATGAAATAGGTATAAATCTAACAAAACATGTGCAAGATCTCTATGAGGAAAAATACAAAACTCTTATGTAAGAAGTCAGAGAACTAAATAAGTGGAGACATATTCTATGTTCATGGATATGGAGACTCAATATTGTCAAGATGTCAGTCCTTCCCAAAAGAATCTTCAGATTCAAGGCAATCACAAGCAAGTTTCCAGGAAGTTATTTTGTAGGTAGTGGCAAAGTGACTCTAAAGTTTATATGGAGGGGCGCCTGGGTAACTCAGTCGTTAAGCATCTGCCTTTGGCTCAGGTCATGATCCCAGAGTCCTGGGATCGAGCCCCGCATCGGGCTCCCTGCTCAGCGGGAAGCCTGCTTCTCCTTCTTCCGCTCCCCCTGCTTGTGTTCCCTCTCTCACTGTCTCTCTCTCTCTGTCAAATAAATAAATAAAATCTTAAAAAAATAAATAAATAAAGTTTATACGGAGAAGCCAAAGACCTCAATAGCCAACACAATATTAAAGGGAAAGAACAAAGCTGGAAGGCCAACACTAACCAACTTTGACTTACTGTAAAGCCATGGTAATCAAGACAGCATGGCATTAGCAAAAGAACAAATAGATCAATGGGAAAAAAAAGTGCCCAGAATAGACCCATGTAAATATATTCAAATGATCTCTGACATGGGAATAAGGAACTACAATGGAGCAAAGACAGTCTTTTCAACCAATGGTGCTAGGAAAAAAAAATTCATGCAAAAAAGTGAATCAAAACAAGACTTTACACTCTCTAAAAAAATTCCCCCCACTGCTTATGTTCCCTCTCTAGCTGTCTCTCTGTCAAATAAATAAAATCTTCAAAAAAAAAACCTATATAATGTACAACACTAAGAGTAAACCTTAATACAAACTATGAACTTCAGATGATTATGATGTGTCATTATAGGTTCATTGATTACAACAAAGGAACCATTGCAGTGCAGGATGTCAATAGTGGGGGAGTTTGTGCTTGTGTGGGGACAGTGGTATAAATGGGAACTTTCTTTTTTTGTTTGTTTTTATTTATTTGAGGGAGAGAGTGAGCCAGAGGGAGCAGAAGTGGGCAAGGGGCAGAGGGACAGGGAGAAGCAGACTCCTGAGCAGGGAGCCCAGTGTGGGACTTGATCTCAGGACCCTGGGATCATGACCTGAGCTGAAGGCAGACGCTTAACCAGCTGAGCCACCCAGGCACCCCTTTCTGTACTTTCTGCTCAATTTTACTGTGAACCTTAAATTGCTCTAAAAAATGTGTATTGAAAAAAAGAAAACTTTTATGCACCAAAGGACACAATCAACAGAGTGAAACGGGAAATATAGAATGGGAGAAAATATGTTTATTATAACATACCATATATCTTGCAAGTGGTTAACTTATGGAATATATAAACAACTCTTATAACTAAAAAAAATTAAATAACCTCATTTAAAAATGTGCAAAGGACCTGAATAAACATTCCTCCAAAGAGAGTATACAAATGGTTGATAAACATAGGAGAAAATGCTTAACATCACTAATCATTAGAGACCTGCCTGTCAAACCACAGTAAGGTATCACCTCACACTCTATAGGAGTACTAGGAGGAAGGCTACTAAAAATAAAACAATACAACACAAAACAAAACAAATACACAAAATAATAAGTGTTGGTGAGGATTTGGAGAAATTGGAACCCTTAGGCACTATTGGTGGGATTGTAGAATGGTGAAACCACTACAGAAAACAGTAAGGTGGTTCCTCAAAAATTAAAAATAGTTACCAAATGATCCTACAATCCCACTTCTCTGTATACATCTAAAGTAACTGAAAACACGGTCTTGAAGAGATATTAACTCATGTATGTTCACAGTAGCATTATTCACAATAGTCAAGAGATGTAAGCAATCCAAATGTCCATTGACAGAAGAAGCAATAAAGATGATGTAGTAAATATGTACAATGGAATAATACTCAGTACATCTATGTTCATACCAGTACTATTATCAATAGCCAAGAGGTAAAAGCAACCCTAAATCCATGAATGGATGTACAAAAAGTGGAATATTATTCAGCCTTAAAAAGAGAGGAAATAATGTCACATGCTACAACATGAATGAACCTTGAGATCATTATGCTAAATGAAAAAAGCCAGTCACATTAAAACAAATACTGCCTCATTACACTTACATGAGTTATCTAAAGTAGTCAAATTCTTAGGAATCGTAAGTAGAATGGTGGTTCCAGGAGCTTGTTGGGGGGGGGGTGGTGATGGGAGCTATTAAATGGGTATAGAGTTTCAGTTTTACAAGATGAAAAAGTTTAGATATATGTTGCACAACTATGTGAATACCCTTAACATCTATTGAATTGTATACTTCAAAAATGGTTGAGATAATAAAAAAACTAAAAAGTATCCTTTATGTCATGTATAATTAGAGTATTACATTATATAGATATACCATATTGCATTTAACCAGTGCTTTATTTGTGAACATTTAAATTGATTTCTAAAAAATATTCCAGGAAAAAACTGTGACATGATGTACATGCTCTTGGGTATTCCCATACTTAGAAGTTATAGGGGAAGGAGAAACCTGCAAAAAGATTGTGTAGCAGGAGCCATGAAGTAAATGGTTAACACGAGAGATGGTGTCATTGAAGCAAAGAACATACAGTATTTCAGGAAGGAGAAAGCGAATAACTGTAAATTTCTACTTTTTAGTTTGAATAAAATGAGAAACTAGAATTGATCACTGAATTTGGCAAGACAGAATCTTTAAGACTGCCATTTCAGAAGGGTAGAGGGAAGAAAACCTTATTAGAGGGAGATTAATGTTGACGAGCAAGATAGAAGCATAAACAAGAACTATAATTATAAACAAGCCTTTTAAATTATTATGAAGGAGAATTGAGAAATAAAGCAGTAGCTGGAGGAAAATTTGAGGTCAAGAAAGGTTTTTTTGTTTTCTGTGGTTTTACCTTTTATCTTTTAAAGTGTTTATTGTGAAATAACTAGAATCACATACAGTGGTAAGAAATACTATTGAGAAATCCTATGTATCCTTTAGCCAGTCTCCTCCAAAGAGAATATCATGTAGAACTATACTTCAATACATAACATGACACCTAAGGATTCCTTATGTTGCCCATTTATAGCCACTCCACTTTCCTCCAAACTCCTTATTAACACCTAGTAACCAATAATCTGTTGTCCATTTCTGTATTTTTGTCATTTCAAGAATATTACAAAAATGAAATCATACAGCATACAGTCTTTGGGGATTGGATTTTTCATCAAAATAATTTCCTAGAGAATCATCTATGTTGTGTCTATTAATAGCCTGTTTCTTTTTATTGATGATTAGCACTCTATGGTGTAGATATACCACAACTTGCTTAACCATTTATCTATTGGACATCTTGGCTGTTTCTAGTTCGGGACTATTACAACAACGACGCTAGGAACATTCTTCTCTAGATTTTTAGGTGAAAATCCATTTCTTGGGATAAATGCCCAAGAGTGAATGGCTAGGTCACATGGTAATTATGTGGTTAGTTTTATAAGAAACTGACAAAATGGTTTCCAGAGTGGCGATGCCATTTTACATTTGCCTCACCTCACCCAACAATGTGTAAATGATCCAGTTTCTCCATATCTTCGCCAATATTTGGTGCTGTCACTATTTTGTATTTTCATTATTCTGATAGGTGAACGGTGATATCTCATAGTTTTAATTTGCAGTTTCCTGCTGGCTAATGATGTTGAACATCTTTTCATGTGCTTATTTACCACCTGTATATCACAGTAAAGTGGCTGTACATGTCTTTTGCCCACTTTCTAATTGAGTTGTTAGTTTTTGTACTTTTGACTTTTAAAATTTCTTTGTATATTCTGCATACTAGTTTTTTGTCTAATATGTGTTTTCCAACTATTTTCTCCTAGGCTGCAACCTGTCTTCATCTTAACAATGTATCTTTTTAATGCTTTTGTTTTGGCAGTAAATTAAGTAATACTATCAGCTGAGAATGAAAACAAATTTTAGAAGTTTAGGATGAGAAGGTATGAAATAATCTTTTATAAGAGTGCTAAAGTGTGTAGAAAATTATTTTAGGATTCTCATGGCCATACTGAAAGTGTGTGGAGACAGACATAAAAATGTAATAATCTAATATGACTTATGCTTCAACCTTCCAAAGATAAAGAAAAGGTAGAAAACTGAACTAACTGGGGTTGTGGCTTTACCAAGAAAGTTGATGGGAGAATGAGGAAATCGTGTTGATGAGATATAGGAGCATTTATTGTACTGATGGGCTGAGGATTATTATCTCAGAAATGAAGGATAAAATCCAATAAAAAGTTTTTAAGACCAATGAATTAGTGATAATACAGGGGATCAAAGAACTGTTACCATTGAGGAATTAGGGAGTAAAGGGGAAGACAAATGTCTAAAATGGCAATGAAGAACATGGAGAGCACCAGTCTTACCTCCCTGTGATACCCATGGCATTGGAGAAGACTAATTCCCAGGGAAAAGCAAGATTTCAGTTGGAAGCAAGAGAATCATGGCAATGACTAAAGAGGTGTTTAAAGATTTGGGGATATGCTGATGACAGAGTATGAAATTCACACAGCACGGTAGAAGGTGAGAACTCAGCAGAAGGATAGGTGATTGGTTATACTAAGAAAGTAGAATGTGGTATGGCACAGGAGTCTCATCAATGAGCAGTGTTCTGTGAAGTTTATTTTCTTATGGAAAGGGAGGTAAACAAGACATGGTACATGAAGAAATCAGTCCTGATGTTCTCTGAGGGGTAGGTGAATAATTAGGTCTAATTGGACCCACCTTATTGCTTATAACTGGGCATATTTAGTGGTGAGATAGGTGGTCATTCTAGGAAACTGAGTGGGCTGTTTTATTTAAAAAAAAGTGTGGGGGCACCAGGGTGGTTTAGTTGGCTGAGCATCCAACTCTTGATTTCAGCTCAGGTCATGATGTCCGGGTTGTGAGATTAAGCCCCATGTTGGGCTCTGTGCTCAGTGGGGAGTCTGCTTGAGATTTTCCCTCTGTCCCTTCCCCCCCCATTTCTATAAAATAATATATAAATAAATCTTTTTAAATTTTTTTTTAAATTAAAGATTTAAATAAGTGTGAGGGGGGTTGCTGCTAATACCTACTTATTTAATGTATACATATATCTCATTTCTCTGATTTAAAGGTCTTCAAGTGGGAAGTTGGTAGTATTTACTAAGTAGTAGAAAACAAAATTTGTAATATATAGTGTCTCTCTTTCTGCCATTGTTTCTTACTCTAGATCCTCAGTCTCCAGATCTGCTTCCAACAACAGTTGGGAAGTTAGGACAAAATCAAATGATATATAGACATTTGGAAGGAAAGATAAGTGGTATAAATGGACTGATCAAGGTGGGCCTTTCAGCTAAAGCTTTGTCCTGTTTTGCTTTTGTTTTTGTTATTGTTTGTTTTGTTTTGTTTTGTTTGGGTTTTTTGTTTGTTTGTTTGTTTTGGATCAACACCTGAATGACTAGCCAGCCATGTGAATGTTTGCAAACAAAGTGTTCTGGGCAGTGGAGACAAGATGTGCGATTGCTTTGAGGTAATAAAAGTGTGGCTCAGAAAAGGAAGAGAAAGAATGCCCCAGGGTTCCCTGATTTTAGTGAGCAAGAGTGATTATTAACAATTTTACTATAAATACAATTCAGAGAACATCAAGTCTGGAGTCAAATAACTTTGAGATTGAGTCCCAACTCTGTCACTTAGTAATCAGTACATAATGTTCTAAATTTAAACTTTTAGAATGCAAACACCTTAGACATGGGAGATGTATCACAAAGAGCATAAACATAATATATTTTTAAGATGCTCATTTATAATGTTACAAAATTTCTACACACATTAAACATTTCTGGGCTTTGAATCTAATTTCTCAAACTTTTAATTTTTCTTCCTGGACTGTGATAACAAAATGTGAGTTTCTGTAGAGACTCTTTGGAGGGTGGAATAGCCAGCTCTCCAAACATCCAGAAAATTCCATTAATCATTTATATAAGAGAGATATTTTGCCAGAAACTGCACACTTACTTCAATACTTTGAGAATCCAGGTTTGGGAAAAGGTGGAAATTTATCCTTTTAAGTTAAAAGAATTGCTATCCACATGGTACGAATAAAAGATTAGCTTGCTAAGCTTTATTATTATTGTTGTTATTAACATTCTTTTCCAAATGGGTCAGAAGAAATGCTTCATCTTGAAACAAGCAAATAGTTACCTTATTTTCAGCCAAATAGCATTTCTCAGTGCACCTTAGTTGCAGATAGCTTATGATTATTTTGTTTCTGATTGGCTGGAGGAAGTAATGCTGCAATTAGCAATGTGTTTGCAGTTTTAGCTGCTGCCAGGTAATGCTCTGTTGGAGGCTCACTCTGCAGTACTTAACCACTGAAATTAATAGAGCAGCAACACATGCTGCTGCGAAGAGCTATAGTATTTTGCTTATAAGCTCATTTTCCCTCAAACAGTGTTTATTTATTTGTCACTTGTCAAAAATGTCATATAAAGGGAAAATGGTAGAGAGAATGTGAAGTTAGGAAAACAGGTCATGATTGATATATCTTTGTCATGATCCCCAGAAAAAAAGACCAAGAGACAAAAGGCTTTCCTGTTAATGTCTTATTGAGGTGGGAGAAGGGAGGTTCTAGGGAAGAAGTGACGGAAAAACATGAGGTGAAGAAAAACTGAAGAGGAGAAACCACAGGAGATGCACTACCAAGTTTGTTATAACTACATAATGATGTTACTAATTGCTGGGTCTCACTAGTACATATTCATATAGGACTTCTAAAACTACTGAATCTCAGAACATTTAGTTGGAATAGATGTGAAAGATGGGCAAACTATCTTTGCCCCCCTCTTACTTCCATTTCCCACATAAGTAAGTTCCCCCAATACCATATCAACTCTCCCGTACTCTGGAGTTGTGTCATCTAGCATCTTGAGTCAGGCTCCAGAGAAGTCAAAGCTTCTGGGGGTTGCATTTAGCTAGTGGGTGTGCACGCCACAGTAGGCACATGCGGAGGTTTTAGAGGCAACTTCAGCGGCAGGTGTGGCAGCAGAGGCTTGATAACCACAGAAATAATACAATACGGTCACTAGGACCAGCAGGACAGCTTGCCACAATCCTGGAGGAGAAGTAGGCAAGACTGTGGCAATCTCCCATGACACATGAGCTGAATCCAGTATAGCCCTTGCATCAGGGCTTGATTCATTCAGCTCTCTCATGATATCTGCAATATCTTTAAAAAAAAGCCCTAAAATCTTTAAAAAAAACTTGATTCAGCAGTTGATCCCAGGATTATAACTGGTTTTCATTTACTGCTTCCATCAACTTTTTAGATTTTTCTTCACCCCCACCCAGCCCTTTGGCTAGGCTAATTGGTGGCTAGAAGAATGATTCAAACCTAAAAACCTGACTAAGGAAAGGAAGAGAAGTTCAATAAGGTAGGGAAACATGCTTTGCCTCTGATGAGAAGAACTGCAAAGATATAAAGCAAAGGGAATGGATCTAGGTATAATGTGAAGAACTGAAGAGAAATCAGCTTTTGTTGTTATTGTTGTTATTGTTGGTGGTGGTGGTGAATCTGGAATGAGCTTCATTAAATGCCTTTTTTCCATTTGCTCTTCCTTCTTCCCACCCTTTATCCTTCCTTTTTCCCTTTACTGCTGCTTCTCTAAAATTGCATCCAATAAAACTTAGCAGAAAAGTTTTTACTTTGGACTCTGTCTTCTGGGAATTATGGACTAGGAGGGTGGATATGTGATTAAAAACAGACCTCAGAATGGGATTTTGGAAGGAGGTTGTATGCAATATGAAGGCAAAACTTCCTACATGCCAAGAGCGGAGAAAGTGGATGTGCCAGCATAGAAAGAAAAGAGCTACCATTGGCTGAAACACCCAGAGAACTGGCTTTAGTAGAGACTGCTTGCAAGGTGAGGCAGAAACCAAAAAATGGTTATTAGCTGCTTGTGTCATTAATTTAATTGGAGGTGACTGAGTCCTAAGGTTCAAAACACAAATTTAGAAGGGGAAATGTGGTTGGGTTAAGTCTTATCTTTAAAGCAAAAACAAGATAGACAAGTATAAAAGTACCAACCTGGTAACACTCCAGTCAGAGCTCTGCCAGTAGGCTGGGTAGAAAATATCAAGATTCAGACAGTTGTTTCTCATAAGGACTCAACAAAAGGAATCTTTAATGACTTGAACTGCAGGATAAGAGATCCAAAGAATGCAGTCATTTAAGTGAAGTACTATCCATGAAGTACTTTTCTGAGCTGCACTTCATCATGAAAACAAAAGGAAAGAAGATATAATCGGAACTATATGCCTGTATTTCATTTACAGTGTTGGACAGATCTGTATAATGGATGCAGAATTCAAATAAGAAATTATTCCAATCAAGTGTCAAATTTTCACTCTAACTTTCCTAAAAAGGTGTTTTCCCCCAATATCTATTAATCACAAAGAAACATAAGCTGTGAATGTACAGTTTCAAAAATAAAAACGCAGAAACTAATGACATTATTATCACCAAGATGTTTGGTAAACAGTAAATTATGATTTTGAGGTCACCATGATGATTGATAAGGAAGGTATAACAGGCGGTGATAGCACAGTTAATCAAACTTTCATTTGTGTTTAACATATATAAAATGGAAGTAGAAGGTAATCACACTGGGATATCAAGTACTTGCTGCATTTGAAAGCAATGATCACAAAACATACTGTGACTTTTGCTGATGACATTTCAAGCCTATTAGTAGAAGAAGTTATTTATTTGTTTACTCCATCCTGTCTCAGATCCCACTTTGAAAGTCTGTTTCATGGAACTTCAACTCACCTGCACTAAAGGTTGTGCTACCCAGAGCCTCAGAGTAAAGTCTGGTAAAGGCAGGGCCTTTCTCTATCCAGTCCACCATTGTGCAGGAGCTGGGTTTTACAACTATAAGAATACTGTGAGTTTTCACTCTAGCCTCTTTGTCTTGGAAGTGAGAAAACTAGCCAAGCCTAAGAAAGAGCAGGTTACTCTGAGATGATCTGGAATAATATATAAACCATGAATAGGACGGATAAGGTTAGTCCATTAAGGACTGAATGAAGCTGAGTTTTTTTTTTTTTTCTTCAAATTTGCTGTATTTTATAGAATAACTTATTTCTCAAGATTAATTTATAAAACAAACCCTAAAAAAACTGAAATCATTGTAAGTTAAGCCTGATATTTACCTTATCTATATATAACAACTGATTTCTGACTATATGAAACTTAATGAAAGTTAAGTTCATTAACTTAAAGAATGTTAATGAAAAAAACATAAACAATTTACCAAACCTTAAGTATGAATCTGAAGATTCAATTCCATGAAAACAGTATAGATTATAAAGAAGTACTCAAAATACACAGGCACACATCAACAACACTCACCCCATACTCACATACACCTACACACACAGAGAATTGGAAGGGCAAAGATATAACAATAGATGTGAATAGAATTTGAATTAGGACATACATAGACAAAGATCTTATCTTGTCTAAGTCTCAGGGTCATGATTGTACAATGGGAATAATACTATACTTCTCATAAGAATGTTGTCATAATGTCTTCTCTTGAGTACATTCCATTATGTAATGGAGAAAAGATGAGAAAGCCCTCAAGGATCCATCCCATAATTTAGTGGAAGGGCTAGAAAATAAGTACATATGTATAACTGATAACATCAAAATGCTTTGATATCTGACTACTCAGGACATTACTAGATAAAAAAGAAGACTAATCTAACAGCCTTGTGGATAAGAAATGAAGAAAAAATTATGCAGTCAATTAACATATGAAAATAAAGCATAGGGTAATAAAAGTACTAGCACAGTAATATTGAAACAATTTTAATTCACCACACTAGGGGCGTGTTCCTAAGGATAACACATGACACACACATCTCCCTCCAAATCTTGAGCAATATATAAAAATATCCACACCCTGACAAGCACAATTCTGACCCCTTTTATAGGTATCATTGTGAGAAATATCACCTAAGAAGTGATACTTGCAGATTGGCTTAACTAATAAATGAAAGTGAAAGAAACAGTATTTAGTCTGTGGTATTTCAAGCCTAGAAAAGTAAATTAAGTTTCTATTCTCTCCTTCATCAATAATCCTACAGTTTGACTGTTAAAAAGTATATTTAATTCAATCCAGCCATCATATGAGACTGGGAGAGTAGGAATTAAGCTAATTGTTTTAATCATTGTTATAATATTTATCAATTGATGTGCTTCATCCACCAAATTACTACATATCACCCAATTGTATATAGCACAATTAGACCATATTTTCTGGAAGAACAACCCTTGCTAATAAATTATGTCTCAGTTTTTCACTCATTGGTTTATCATTCAGTAACTTTGAATTTAATGACTTTCTTTTGTTTTCAAGTTATAAAAGCAAAAGTTCATTGGGGAAAGACATGAGTGATAAATACATTTATAATGTATTTCTTTTTTTTTTTAAAGATTTTATTTATTTATCTGACAAGAGAGAGAGAACAAGTAGGCAGAGAGACAGGCAGAGGGAGAGGGAGAAGCAGACTGCCCACTGAGCAGGGAGCCCGATGCGGGGCTGGGATCATGACCTGAGCCGAAGGCAGACACTTAACTGGCTGAGCCACCCAGGCGCCCCTGTAATGTATTTCTTATATGGTTAAGCAATTTATTTAAAAAAATGTGTTCACAAACAAAGGAAAACAAATACTATGTGTCCTCACTTATATGTGTAATCTAAAACAACACAACAAAACCTGAACCCATGGATACAGAGGACAGACTGGTGGTTGCCCAAGGCAGGTGGGGGGTGGGTGAAATATGTGGAATCAAAAAGTACAAACTTCCAGTTATAAAATAAGTCCTGAAGAAGTAATGCACAGCATGGGGACTACAGTTACAATAGTGTATTTTAAATTTGAAAGTTGCTAAGAGAGTAGATCTTAAAAGTTCTCATTGCAAGAAAAAAATGTCTATGTATGGTGATGGATATTAAATAGACTTACTATGGTGATTGTTTTGAAGAAGAAAAATCTGTGTCCTAAGATGGCCAACCGAAGCCAGCAAGGGAGTCCTAGTCCCTGCCCTGTGGCTGTTCTGGGTTCTTCGCCCTGCCCCGCCTCCCGTGCGAGCCAAAGTGCCAAGTATGTGAAAGTAGAAGTGTATAAATTAACCCCCTTTGTTTGTGCTCGGGGCTCAGACCTTTGGAGATCATCCTCCTCTGAGCCCGCCAGCATTAAATAAACCTCCTATCCTCCAAGATCTCCAAGTGCCGCTTGGTTCTTTCATTGGGCGATCCAGTCCAGGTTCCATAATAGTTTCGCAATATATACAAACATCTACTCATTTTGTTTTACAAAGGAAACTAATATAATGTAATATGTCAATTCTGTTTCATTTTTAAAAAGTGTTCAGCTTGGGACTTTTTTGGTATTTCAGGTTTTTATTAGATTAAAAGACTTAGAAGATAGATAATTCCATGGTCCTGCTCAAACTACCAGTTCTCTTGATAGTTTTCATTTTTATATTCAGTCAATTTCATTTGGGGGATGAATGTGTTTAAGTGTGTGTGTATGTGTGTGAGAGAGAGAGAGAGAGAGTATGTGGATATGTCTTCTTCTGGAACCAGGAAAATTTGTTAAGTTTGGCCAGCAAACCCTGAGGCGGCGATGAAAAGATTACTCCAGACACCTAAGTAGAAAAAAGGAGAGGGGGGGGGGGGGGGGGGGGACGACCAGATCCTCTAGTGGCAAAAGGCCCCGAGCCAAACTCTGCCTCCACCTTTATTGTGAATGTTATCAATACAACAAGGGAATGAGAAAAACAAAAAGGAGTGAGAAGTCTTAATAATCAGGACAGTGACATAGGGAGTATTGCATGATTATAATAAGCTGTGCTCATGAGGCGCATGCAGACAGGGAGTACATGGAGTGGGTGACCACCAAAGATTTCTCCTAAGCATTTACTCCCTGGATGAGTGTATTGAGCCACAACAAGGATCGGGCTGTTTCCAGCCCAGAAACGTTAAAGGAGGCCCAGTTTTCTGGACACTCCTTCTTTGCTTTTCAACTAGTCTCATCCAGGGAGGCATGTGTTTAATAAATCTTATTTAGCCAGGCATTATGAATTCCCACAAAAATTAATGTTTTTATCCACTTTTTGGCAAGTGGTTTCCTTATCTCAGGTCTTTATGTAGAAGCTTGCGTTCAAGGTGGGTCACATTGTGTATATTTTTTTATTGTTTCTTGGCCTCATTTCCCTTGTAAATGAAATTGAAATATACTGTTTTATCTAAGACAGTTTTGAGGTCACTTGAGATAAAACAAAATGTCACAAAGTAAAAGTTGATTTGCTACATCTTTCTAATTGTTTTTTCCCTAGGACAATCTACTACAATAACCTCTTTTCCATTTTTTCCATTTAATCAACTTTATTAGAATGCCCAGCCTTTTTACATAAAGAGAATGCAACCAAGAAATGTAAACACCAACAACATACTGTCTTGTGATGTTTATTATTCATAAATACATTGAACTTTTTCTACAACCACTAATGGTTATGCTAGAAATAAACATATCCATAAAAGTGAATGAAATTACATCATCAATGTCTTTCTCCTTTGATGTGGTGACAGAGATAGGTACAGAAGGAATATAATTTCTTAGGCAGCACTGTTGACATGACTTATGATGTAGCAAAACCAGTGGACAAGTGTCCTCTAGCTGTCAATTTCTGGCTGAAATCCCAAGTGAAAATGAACAGAACAAAGAATTTTGAGGCAGTCAGTTACAGAATACAAATTGCATGGTCATGTGGTTGACAATTTTTCCTTGTAATGACCCAATGAATCAGATGTAGGAAAGTCATTTCAAAGCTTACCAGAGAATCAATATTGACTTATTTCTGAAAAGTTTTCAAAGTCAAGTTATTAGACTTAATTGGGAAGAATGCTGTCTAATGATTTTGTGTTTTTTCTAGTATTCCATTTTTAGCAGTTCAGTAGGAGCTATATCATTATTTATAAATGACTGTATGCATTGGCTTCGTAAGTTAGATTTTGCATTCTTCATTTTAATAAATTAGTGAGAAATATACAATTATGTTTATATTTTTATTCCCCTGATTAAAAACCACAATTTTATAATCTAAGGCAAATAGGGCATTTCTAAGCTATATTTCTTCGGGATAGAAATTTTGAATTTTTTTTTCCTTTGCACACATTGTATGTACTAGAACCTAAGGATTTAATTAAACTTCCAAAAGATGTTTTTGACAGAGATGTTACACTAAAACTGCATGTTAATATATACGGGACAATTTTTTTTTTACAATAATGGAACATGACTAAGTTTTCACATATCACACTTTGAACCAAATTGAAGCAGAAACATAATGAATTATCAGATGGGGAAAACTTTCTATTTTATGCTGGAAGACTGAACTCAATAAATTTTATAAAAAAGATTATTGCTTATTACTTTAAAATAAGTTCAAACAATTATACTTACATATATTTCACTCTGTATATCAGGAACTTCTCACTCATACGAGAGAGTTGGCTAATTTAGATATCTTTTTAAAAAGTTTTATTTATTTAAAATGAACATTTCTTCTGAAAAAAACCCAGAATGATTAAAAATCTTCTTTGTAATTTTAAATCATTTTGAAATGAGCAATATATTCCTATATTACCTATTGCGTTCAAATTAACCTATAAATTAATTATAGTATTTAAAGTTATTAAAGCTTGTCCAAATCTGAAATTACTATAACTATAGAAAGTTGTTAAATTGCTATTTAAAAATTTAGAAAACAATTTAGTATGGTTTAATTTTATTAATAGATTCAATGATATAGATTCAAACTAGAGAAAACTTCTTAAAAGTAACCTTTCTTCCTAAAGTTCTGTTTTGTGTTACTTACGTCTGTTTCCTTAACATAACCAGGGTCCCTAAGGGCAGAGATGTTTCTAGCATGTTCTTGCATCTTTTGCACTTACCGCCAAGCTAGTCACTTAAGAAGTATGAGGTGACTCATGGGTAAATGAGAAAATGAGTAGAAATATTGGCAAATATATAAGCAGATAGGAATAGAAACTTAGATAAGGTGGATCTGAAAGTCAGATATGGTGACATAAATATCTGCAATAATTTGGTTGCTTCATAAAGCTGCTTCTCAAAATTAGTCCCTTGAGTTAGTAAGTATTGACACAATATTGAATAGCTAATATTTCATACTGTTGTAGAAGTTTCTAAATTAAAACTGACCCCTGAAAATAGTTTAAAACTTTACCTAGGCCTTTTACACTACAGAGATTCTCTCACGAACTGGTTTTTGGAGTCATGAGAAAATATATATATTTCCTCAGACCTACTTGCTGAAGTCATGTAGAAGACTAACAAATTTAGAACTGGAAGACAAAATTTATACATGCTTTACAAAAATATTCCTTAAATATGTAAAAAGTATGCACACGGAGACTTTCTTAGCAAAACAAAAATAACTAGCCCACTAGTTATCCAAAAAGGATGTGTTATATTTTAATCAGAGGAAGTGGATAAGTTGTAATTACTTTAAAGTTTCAGTATATCAGGGAAATGTGATTTATCAGACTTGATAATTATAAACTGTAATTTTCTAATTTAAGAAATTCATTCATCTTAGCTAGTAGTCTGTCTCTCAGCTAAATTTGAATCAACATTTGCTAACAAATTGATGCACTGTTGTGTATTGGTCTTTTGCTGGCCATTTGTAAAGTCCTAGAATTTGAAAAGGAAATTCTGATCTGGCATAGGTCCTACAAAATGGACACAGGACTGAATTTGTGGATACTCTCTTCTATATCATTTATAATATTTTGAAGTATTCTGTAAAGCTATTTATAACTAGGGTTTTTTGGGGGGGTGGTAGATTTTGAATGTTTCCTATTATCACAACTTCATACTATCTCAAGAATTTTCCAAGTGCCTCAGACCCAACATCAACTCTTCAGAACCTTACAAGCTAATTTTAATAGAAAATAATAAAGAAGTCCAAAAGGGCAATGTCCAAGGGATGAATAACTATACATACATACTTTGTAAATGTTTAATTATAAATGCATTGTGAAAATTTAAAAACATCTGGTTATGAAAGTTGTTGCTGGAAAGGGAGTTCTAGATGATTAATTCCCCAATAGCATTCGAAATCCTTTGATTCTGGGACACCTGAGTGGCGCAGTTGGTTAAGCCTCCAACTCTTGATTTTGGCTCAGGTCAGGATCTCAGGGTCCTGACATCGAGCCCTGTGTCAGGCTCATGCTCAGAGTGGAATCTACTTAAGATTCTCTCTCTCTCTCTCCCTCTGCCCCTCCCCAACCTGCTTGCTCATGCTCTCTCTCTCTCTTAAGAAAAAAAAAAAGGAGAAAGGGAAAGAAAACGGGGAAGAGAAGGGAAGGGAAGGGGGAAGGGAAAGGGGGAGGGGAGGGGGAAGGGGAGGGGGAAGGGGAGGGAGAAGGGAAGGAAAGGAGAAGGGAAGGAAAAAGGAAAGGAAAAAGGAAAGGAAAAAGGACAGGGAAAAAGGAAAGGAAAGGAAAGGAAAGGAAAGGAAAGGAAAGGAAAGGAAAGGAAAGGAAAGGAAAGGAAAGGAA